>NC_142883.1:4362500-4727500 GCF_051225735.1 Oryctolagus cuniculus | reverse complement strand
TCACTTGGTTAATCCTCCACCTTCGGCGCCGGTATCCCATATGGGGGCGGGTTCTAATCCCGGTTGCTCCTCTTCCAGTCCAGCTCTCTGCTGTGGCCTGGGAGGGCAGTGGAGGTTGGCCCAGTGTTTGGGTCCCTGCACCCGCCTGGGAGACTGGGAGGAAGCACCTGGCTCCTGATCGGCATAGCTCCAGCTGTGGCAGCCACTTGAGGGGTGAACCAATGGAAGGAAGACCTTTCTCTCTCTCTCTCTATCTCTGTCAAATAATAATAATAAAAAGTGCACGACAGTGTGTGTGAGAGGAGGTAAAGCTCACTTCTTACTACGAGCTGTGCTGAAAACCTGGTGGCGTGCTCTCTCCTCCCCACCTGGCCCCACCCGTGCCCCTCTTCCTCAGGGGGACCAAGCAGCACCGCAGCCTTTCACAGCTCCCACGGCCCACTGCGGCCTCCTGGCTTCCTCACCCTGCGGCCTCTGGTACTTCTTGTCCAGCTTGAACTCCCTGTGCTCTCCGGTCCCTGGGCGAGTCAGGAGGCTGGCGGCTGTGCCGCGCGCCAGCAGCTCATCCAGCTTGGAGCGAGCCGGGCGGGGCCCTCCCCTGCAGGACGAACACCAGGCAGGAGCTTGGGACTGAGGGCTCTCGGGGGCCCACGCCATCCCCACCCTTGTGGTCTGCCCTGGACCTGAAGCAGCAGCCTGGCCAGGGACCCTCAGCTCCTAAGGGTCCTTACTGGTCTCCCATCTGCCTCTTCTCTGCCCTGGGGCTGTCTCCAAAGCCCAGAGCGGCCATGAGGTCGTCCCCCTCGTCAAATGGCAATTCTTCTTTCTTTCGGACGGGGGTGTCCCCGGGAGTCAGGGGGATGGAGGGGCCTAGAAGACAGAGCCCAGGGCCCAGTGCCCTCAGCTGTGACTGGAACGGACGGCAGGGGGTGGTTTCTGCATGCAGGAGGGGCAGCAGCACCGTGGCTGACCCCCTCGGCCCACGTCCCACCACCCGACCCCAGACCCACGGCCCCTGCCCCGGGAGCAAGCCCGCTGCCCCCACCTTGCCCTCTGTGGGTGCCGGGGCTCTTGCCGGAAGCTGCTTTACTCTCTGTCCTGGGGGCCTTCTTGGCGACCTCCTCCTCGTCGTTGGAGAGAAGTCCTGCCATCGGGTCTTCCGAGTCTCCGGTCAGAAGGAAGGAGAGGTTGGACTGCAGCGCGTGGCTCCGTGGGGCCAGGCATCGCCCGAGTCATCCCATAAAGAAGCCACCTGGCGTCTGCAGGGTGGGCCCACGGAAGTGGACTGGCGGGGGGGGGGGGGGGGGGCAGGCACCCCAGGCCTGCTCGGCTGCCCCAGCTCAGCCACGGCCTCCTGACTGCTGGCGGCGTGGCCTTCTGGAGGTGGCCTTTCCCGCGCTTTATGAGACGTCCGGCTCAACGCCTGGCTTCAGAGTCCTCGTCCTAAATCCCAAACACCTTGGCCAGCACAAGGTAACCAGCACTCCCAGCATCCACGGAGCTACACCCGGGCACCAGCTCTCTGCTTCCCCTCTGCTACACAGGGCGAGGAGGCCCCGGGAAGCAGCGAGCATTACCCAGGCTGCTTCTCTCTCTAAAGCAGTGTCCCGCAGCTCCACAGGGGCTCCGGTACCTTCCGAGGGAAACCTCCCGTGCTGGTGTCCAAAGCTGCTGGGAGCTGGCCTCCTGGTGGGAGCGGTGTCCCCTGCAGGAAGAACGAGAAGGCACACTTGTGGGCTGGGGCTCTCGGGACCCACACCACCGCTGGGGCCCTGGGATGGCGTGCACTGCGTCTTGGGCAGCTCATGGCCACAGACACAGTGTGGGAGGGTCTACACCTCCCCAGTTCTCACGGGGCCCCTGGCAGGGAAGTGTGTGTGTGAGGAGCCACCTCCTGCCCCTCACCCCGCATCACTGCAGACGGGGTTGGCAGGCTACCAAAAACTTTACTATTTTAGCTCAGAAAGCTTTTCCAGGGGTGGCCCATGCTAGACTGGGGGACCAGAGCAGCTGAGAGAGGGGGAGAGGGCCCATGTGCCCCCACCACGCACACCCACAGTGCGCAGAGCAGCCTGGCCTCTGCAGCCCAGGCCGGGACCCGCAGGGTGTGCAAGCTCCCTTCTCAGCATCCCCAAGTATCCCCGGCAGATTCAGAACACCCTTCCCAATTCACCTCTCTCACTAGCTGCCAACTTGTCCACAGGTTTGGGGTTACCAGGAGACGTTTCTTTCCCAGAACCCTTTGCAGCTGTCCTGCCAGGGGCTGGGTGAGACTTCTTCAGACCCAAGAAGTCGGCATCCATTTGCTCCAGGTCCTGGAACACGGGCGGAGGCTGCAGTCAGAGAGGGGCAGGGCTGCCGCCCGCACCCGGGAGCAGAGCTGAGAGCCGAGGACGCTGAGAAAACGGTGACTCCGGAAAGAACACAGAAGCCCAGGCGAGAGAGTGGGGCGGGGGCTCTGCCCTGGTTCTGGAAGGACAGACATCACCGCCCAGCGAGGGAGCAGGCACCGCCGCCTCAGAGCCCCACAGGGCTGCAGCCTCAGCCCAGGCTTCACGGAGAAACGCATGAAGCAGGAGGGCCAAGGAGCTGAGGGCAGAGGGTGCTGCCCTGGGCCGAGCCACACGGGGGCTGGCTGAGGGTGCCCTGGGCCGAGCCACACGGGGTCTGGCCGAGGGGCGCCCTGGGCCGAGCCACACGGGGGCTGGCCGAGGGCGCCCTGGGCCGAGCCACACGGGGGCTGGCCGAGGGCGCCCTGGGCCGAGCCACACGGGGGCTGGCCGAGGGTGCCCTGGGCCGAGCCACATGGGGGCTGTGATTCTGCTGAGTATCCGGCATTTATGTCCTACGATCCAGTGCAAAGATTAATTAGCTCTGGGCTTCACCTGATGAGAAGACGGCTGGACCAGAGGGCACTTGGCAAGGAGCGGGCAGAGAAACAGAGAAAGGTCAGGGCAGACATTCGAACAGTCTGCCCCCGGCCCGAGGTGGAGGAGATGGGGAGGGCCAGTCAGATGGGTCCTGGGCTGCAGGGACGGCCCCTCTCCGGAGGCCAGGAGAACCGGTTAGACCCAGAGGGGCAAGGGGAAAAGCTCCCGCGCGAGCTCCCATCTTGCACAAGGAAGCTCAGAGCCACAAACAGAGACAGAGACACGAGACAGCGTGCAGCCGCGGAGTGAGCCCGCAGCCCTCCTCCCAGCCTCCACCCCAGCTCCCAGGACCCGAGGCTGTGGCTCTACCTCCCTTACCTGGAGCAAGGCCTCCGGGTCAGCATCTGAGACCTCCGACACCTAACTCCACGGGAGGGCGAGGGCACAGGTCAGTCATGGACAGCAATGCTCAGGGCTTGGCCCCCGGCACCCTGCTCCTGTGCGTGCACACGGCCCGACGGGGGCAGCGCTGTGCCCATGGGGCATAAACAGGAGGGTGCCTTTGTCCCCCCCTCAGGATTTGGCTGTTGTCTGAAGCCAAACCTGCCCTGGGACAAAGAGCCAGAAAGGGCTGCCACTTCCTGTTGCTCCCGCCTGGAGAAACACTGTCATCACAGAACCCGAATCAGGCCACTCCCCCCGCGACCAGAAGTCTCTGGGGTTTGTTACCCTGGGCTGACGGCGGCTCAGGCTCTACTTGCCAGCTCACGGTGCTGATGGGAGGAAGGGCGTGGCTTTGGCAGCCCTTGTGTTTTGCTTATTGGACCGAATTGATGGGGATTTCTTTTTTGAAAACTATTTTCTTGTTTGAGAGAAAGAGAGCCCTGATTCTCTCCTCAAATGCCCACAGCTGAGCCAAGACAAAGCCGGAAGCCGGGAGCTCAGTCCAGGTCTCCCATGTGGGTGGAAGGACCCAACTACTCGAGCCAGGACTGCTGCCTCCCAGGTCTGCACTGGCAGGAGACGGGGCAGGACCGGACCCGGGCACTGTGTTGTGGGACGGCGGCTTGTTGACCTCTAGGCTTCAGCTCCTCTGTGAGTGGCCACACCCTTGGTGGCCACACCGACGCCACTGCTCCTCGGTATAAACCAGCAGGCTGCGGACCGGAGAACGGGCCAGGCTCACCTCGGCGTCAGCTTCTGCCAGGACTTCCCTGGGGCCGAAGACGTCGTCGTCTCCCAGGAGGGACCTGCAAAAGCGTGGCAGCGGTGCTGGGCGCCAGATGACTCTAGGGAGGAGTGGCCCAGAGTACAGGTGGACCTGCACAAGGCCCTTGGGGAGGACAGAGCAGCTGAAGTGAATGTCACAGGCCGCCATGCAGGGACTGCCAACGTCTTAGAGTAATGCAGCCCCTTTAAAAACAGCTACAAACGAACTGCTCCAGCCACAACGCAGGGGGAGGGTGGAGCGGTCACAGAGCCCCTCCGTGTGTCCCACTGTCAGGAGAGACCCCCAAGAACGCACACAATTGGAAAATCACCCACCCAGGCCGAGCCTCTTGAGGACAAGGAACCGAGGCCCAGGAATGGCCAAGGCCACATCTGAGTGACAGCCCTAGGACCAGGAGCCAGGGCTTTGACCTCCGGTTCGTATCTGTATCTATTTCCCCAGACTTGTTCAGTACCAGGGCAGGGGTGCGGGAAGGGGGTGGAAACCACTGACATTCAATGGCACAGCCAAGCGGGACGCCAAGAGCACGGGGGCTGGGAGGGTCACAGGTGCCCCAGCCCGTCGGATCCGGTGCTTACTTTGCTCCGGTCTTGGAGGGGAGCCCCCGAGATGCACCCACGGTGTCTCCGGCACGCGAAGCTCGATTAACAGGCGTCTCAGGAAGCATCTCTGGCAAAAAAAAAAAAAAAAAGACAACAGAAATGCCGTGACGCCGTGATGCTGTGGCTCTGCTGGGGAGGACGGCGAGTCCCCACCAGCTGTCTCCAACCTGAATCAGGTGGCGGTAGATCTGCAAAGCGGAATTCAACCCTCAGTGCCAACCAGAGGCAAAGGAGGAGCCCAACCCACCCACAGCCCATGCACACGCAGCGGGCCGAGGGCAGGCCGGGGCACAAGGGCTTTGTGGGTTCTCTTGGCCATGTCGGGGAAACCGAGTCCTCCCGTCCCTGAGGGAGACTGTGTGGTCCTGTTGCAGACACGGGCGTCCTCTGCTCACAGCCAGCGAGGGCAGCAGAGCCTGGGCCCCTGCACCCGTGAGGGAGACCAGGATGGAGCTCCTGGCTCCTGGCTTCAGCCTGGCCCAGACCCGGCTGTCGCAGGCCTTGGGGGAGTGAACCAGTGGACAGAGAAGCTCCCTCTGTCTCCCTACCTTCCTTTCTCTGTCACTCTGTCTTCCAAATAAATAAATCTTACAAAAAGACGGAAAATAAGCATTGGCGCGGATGTGGAAACACTGGGATTCTCTGGCATCGCTGGGGGAATGGAAGGTGGCACGGCTGGTGTGAGAAAGCGTGGCAGCTCCTCACAGTGTCAGACAGAGCCGCCACGTGAGCCGGCAGCTCCTCGGTCCATGCAGAAGGCGCCCGTCTACACAGACCTGTGCACGGATGTGCACAACAGCATTGCTCCTCAGGGCCAAAATGCGGAGGCAGCTCAGATAAACACCCGCCAGCTGATGAATGGGTGAACAAAACGGCCCATCCGCACAAGGGGTATTATCCAGCTAAATGGGTACATGCCACAGGGCACCGAGTGAAAGCCAGACGGAAGGGAGGCCAGCTGGGGCAGGAGACCATCTCCTGTCGAATTCCGGGACAGGCAAATCCACAGAGTAAGTGGTTGCCTGCATGCTGGCAGAGGGGAGGGCGACTGCCTGGTCATGGGGACGGGCCTCTCACAGGTGAAGACAATGCCCTGGAGCTCGGCGGGGGTGACCGCTGAACAACCTTATGAATATTCTAAAAGCCCCCGCATGGCACACTAAGAGTGAATTTCATAGTATGTGAATTACACGTCAATTAAAACAAAGCCAAACCTGGGGGCCAACGTCACAGCACAGCAGGCTAAGTGGCTGCTTGCAATGGTTGGAGCGCTGCTCTGCTTCCCATCCAGCTCCCTGCTGTGGCCTGGGAAGGCAGCAGAAGACGGCCCAAGTGCTTGGGCCCCTGCACCCGTGTGGGAGACCCGGATGGAACTCCTGGCTCTGCCCTGGCCCACCGCTGGCTTTCACAGCCACCTGGGGAGTGAACCGGAAGGTGGGAGATCTGTCTCCGACTCTCCTTCCCTCTGCTGTTCTGCCTTTCAAATACATAAATAAATACACCTTTTCAAGAAAAATAAAACAATATAAAACCCAGGGAACTGTGGGGGAGGGGCACTTACTGTCATCCCCCAGAAGGTCACTGAGGACATCATCAATGGAGCCTGGAACAGAAGGGGGGACACGGTAACTTCAGGAGGAAGAAAAGTGACCCTGAACACATCCCAGCCCCGGATCAACCCCAGGGCCTCAGCCGCCGCAGATGCGGGAACTCAGGCCAAGCTCTCCCTCTGCTGGCCGCAGACGCGGGGCCTTGTGGAAACACCTGAGGCAGACATCTGAAGTGACCTTCTCAAAGAACTACGACAGGACGGGTTTCCTTTCTGCCTGCCTCCCCCGACAGACTTGCACAGAATCAGCCCTTCAGACTCAACGAAGCCCGTGTGGTTGTTTGGGAAGAGCATCCAAGATCTCTTTCATGCCGCGGCCTCCCTGCACCCTTCCGGCTGAGCCCCCGGTCTAAGCGCTGCCCCCCACCCCCGCCATGAAGGAGGCGCAGCCCTAAGCACAGAGCCGAGTCAGTCCTCCCGTCCAGCCTCAGCATCTGCACTGCCCTGCATCCCAACCACGTACAAGCCCAGTGCGGACTTTTTTTCTAAAACCCCACCTCATTTATTTCTCAATTCTTCTGCAGGACCAATGAGGTGGCATATGGGGGGACCCTAGGAAGGTCAAGGCTGCCTGGGGAATTATGGGAAAAACAGCAAGACTTGTACCCAGCACTTTAAACACAGACATGGATAAACTGCTTTTGGACCCAATGTGTAGGGGGGTGAACACATGTGAAGGTACTTCAGAAAGGTTGTGGAGGAGGCCTTTGCCACTCGGGCACCCCCTCCCACACTGGGGTGTCTGGGGTTGACTTCCTCCTCTGCTTCCAGTCCAGCTTCCTGCGAGCGCACCTGGGAGGCAGCAGGTGATGGTCCAAGTCCGTGGGTCCCCGCCTCCTCCCTCCAGCCCCACTGTGAGACAGGGATGGAGCTCCTGGCTCCGGCTTCAGCCTGGCCCAGCCCTTACTGTTGGGGGCACCTGCGGAGTGAAGCGGGGGATGGAAGATGGGGCGCCCTTCTATCCTGACCCCGTGTCACTCTGCCTTTCAAACAAATCTTCTAAAAAAGTTTGTGGAAAGTGGAATTTATTAAAACATAAGCTTATGTTGGTGCAAAGAATCCTGGAGTCCATGCATAGTTTTTTGTAAGCACCCCCCATGCACTTCTTGAAGAACCTTCATCGTATTTGGTTAAGGCTGCTTTTCCCTCCTTCCACTTACCTTTCAATCCTTTCTTGGCTTTTGGTGCCTAAAATGGGACAAGCAAATCACATTAACAAATTCAAACAGGGAACACGTGTTCAAACTGGAAATGTGCAGTGCGTGGTTCTGCCTTTTGCCAAGTCACCAGGAGCACCAACGGCATTTAGAGACAGATCTTTACGCTCTTCCTATTCAGAGCAGGGGGACAGTCCCCACTGGGTGCAGCGCGCCTGTGTCGGGGCAGAAATCTCTCCGCCTCCCTGACTCCCAGAGGCCTCACTCCCAGCGAGGGCGCCCTGTGCCAGGAAGTGTTTTCTTCCACCTCCCAAGTCCTTGGTTCCTGATGCCAGCGACGGGAAACTCTTCTAGCCGGACATTCAGACTCTTGGGAGAACGCTTGCGCAGGGCTTATCCATGCTCTTGCCTTCACTCCTCTCCAGAGTCGGGAAGAATTAGCCCATGTGTGTGAAAGGGGCCCTGCATTTTACAAAGTCCTGTCCCTACCCTGGTAACTTCCTGGGTGGTCCCAGCCTCCCCCCATGAAACTCCTCTCTGCCCAGCCTAACACTGGGTGTCCAGGAGTCAGTGCGCAGAGAAAGCCCGGGCAGAAGCGGAGCCCAGGCCCCGACCCGCCAGCTGGATGTAGACTGGGCACTATCAGAGGCGCCGTCCACTCCCACGGGAGCACTACCGCGCTGACCCGTGCCACCTTGCTTCCTGCTGCTCTCTCACATCTGAAGACAAGAACCTCTGCTCCCAACACCTCTGCCAGCAGAACCACACCCTGGTGGCGGCCATGCGGTCCCCAAAGCAGTTCCCGCAGGCAGGATCTTCCGGTCACAGAGTTCTGGCCGGGAGGGTTTGCTTGTGACTTCTACACGCTGCCGGGCACCCACTGCTGCTCAGCGGGGGACGCTGGCACACTCCGCAGTGGGGCAGTGTCCACGTCTCCACAGCTAACCCTGCATCCCACCTACCATCTCGAGGCTCTGGGGGCTGCCTGCAGCTCCTCGTAGCAACGTAGTGTTCACTTGAAGTCTGCCCACCTCAGGCTCATCCTCCCTGATGAAGAAAATTAAAGCGTTTGCTCAAAAAGGATGTAGATTTAGAAGCTGGTGCTGAGACGCAACAGGGTAAGCTGCTGTGATGCTGGCAACCCACACGGGCGCCAGTTCAAGTCCCGCCAGCTCTACTTCCAATCCAGCTCTTGCTATGGCCGAGGAAAGCAGGGGAAGATGGCCCAAGTCTTTGGGCCCCTGTGCCCACACGGGAGACCTGGATGAAGCTCCTGGCTCCTAGATTCCACCAGGCCTAGCCCTGGTCATTGCGGCCATCTGGGGAATGAACCTGCGGATGGAAGAGCTCCTTTTCTGTAACTCTGCCTTTCAAATAAGTAAATCTTTAAAAAATTTATGTAGGCCGGCGCCGCGGCTCACTAGGCTAATCCTCCGCCTAGCGGCGCCAGCACACCGGGTTCTAGTCCCGGTCGGGGCGCTGGATTCTGTCCTGGTTGCCCCTCTTCCAGGCCAGCCCTCTGCTGTGGCCAGGGAGTGCAGTGGAGGATGGTCCAGGTGCTTGGGCCCTGCACCCCATGGGAGACCAGGATAAGTACCTGGCTCCTGCCATCGGATCAGCGCGGTGCACCGGCTGCGGCGGCCATTGGAGGGTGAACCAACAGCAAAGGAAGACCTTTCTCTCTGTCTCTCTCTCACTGTCCACTCTGCCTGTCCCAAAAAAATAAAATAAAATAAAATATAAAAAAATGTATGTAGCTTTAGGGGCTGATGCTGTGGCACAATGGGTTAAGCCATAGTCTGCAGTGCCCGCATCCCATGTGGGCACTGGTTCAAGTCCCGGCAGTTCTTCTTCCGATCCAGCTCCCTGCTACCATGCCTGGGAAAGCAGCAAAAGATGGCTTGGTCCCCTGCACCCACTTGGGAGACCCAGAAGCAGCTCCTGGCTCCTGACTTTGGCCTGGCCCAGCCCTGGCCACTGCTGCCATTTGGGGAGTGAACCAGCGGATGGAAAATCTCTCTCTCTGCTTCTGTCGCTGTGTAACTCTGCCTTTCAAATGCATACATAATTTTTAAAAAATTACAGAAAAGTGATGTAGCTCTGCCAGTGCGTGCGCCCAGGGGTCATCAGAGCCTCCCTCTTTAACACCGTGAGAAGCGAAGCTGCTGGCCGATGCACCGGGCTCCCCCTGGCCTCCCCACCCCTTGGATAAAGCTCACGGCCGTCACCTTCTAGGCTGGGAGGGCTAAGTGCGAGGCGCCCACTTCAGGAAGGAGGTGGCCGCCCCCAGGGCGACACCGTGGGCTCCGGCTCCCCCGCACGCGGCTCTCACGGGCCGGGAGGATCCCCCTGCACACGGCTCCTGCAGAGAGCAGCCTGCCTCAGCTCGGCTCTCTGCCTCCCCTCCCCTCCCCTCGCCGCCAGAACCCACCTGGGCGAGCCCCGGAGGAAAGCGGTCGCAGGGGGCCCTCCCTACGCTTCGTGCTGGCCTGTCCTGGAGGAGACAAGTTCCCCTGGGGTTACCATCGAGCCCGCCCCGGACGCTCGACTTTCTCTGCAATGGCAGCGTCCCCCTCCACGCGTCCAGACGCCCCCTCTGGGTCCCCGACCCTGCCGCCCACGCCGCGCGAACTCGCGACAAAGGCCCACAGGGCAACACCGCCTCTACTCAGCCCCGCGCCCGGCAACTCCAAGATCCCGAGCCCGCCCCAAGCCGGGGTCCTTCCCAGGCCCGCCTTCCGCCGCCAGGCTCCGCGCCCCTCCCCCGCCCCCGAAACCCCTCGTTACGCGCCACTGCCCTCGGAGGCGAGGCCGCGGGGGCCCGTGCCAGCCATAGCGGCGGGTCTCAACTCCCCTCGGCCGGCCCCCGGGGCCACCCCGCCCGCTTCCGGGCCCTGCTCTCGTCCGGCATCCCAGAGAGGTGAGCGCGAGGCATCCTGGGAGTTGTAGTGAGGTACTCCGCCACCGGCCGGAGCCAAAAAGCAAGGCCCTCCGGGAGGAACTACATTTCCCAGGGTGCTTCGCAGCGGCCTTCATTCGGGCCGGGCCTCGGTCCCTGGCTGGGAGGAGCGTTGCTAGGCGCTGTCAACGCCACCAGGGACGAGGACTCCGGACTGAGACGCTCCCGCTGCACTGCAGGGCACTGGGCTGAAGACGGAACTCTTAAAAAAAAAAAAAAAGAGATTTTCTAGGGGGAGCCGGCGCTGTGGCGTAGCTGGTAAAGCCGCCGCCTGAAGCGCCGGCGTCCCATATGGGCGCCGGTTCGAGTCCTGGCTGCTCCCCTTCTGATCCAGCTCTCTATGGCCTGGGAAAGCAGAAGATGGCCCAAGTGCTTGGCCCCTGCTCCCTTGTAGGAGACCCGGCGGAAGCTCCTGGCTTTGGATCAGCTCAGCTCTAGAGTGAACCAGCAGAATGGAAGACCTCTCTGTCTCTTTCAAGTAAATAAATATAAAACATTTTTAGAATTATTTTTTACTTGCAAAGTGGAGGGACCTTCCATCCGTTGGCTCACACTCAAGTGTCGGGACAGCCGGACAGCCGGAGCCAGGAACTCAGAGGGTCTCCCAGGTGGGCGACAGGGACTTGTGTGCTTGAGCCATCACCGGCTACCATCCAGACACACAGGAAACTGGAATTGGAAACGGAGGAGCCAGGAGGCACCTACCGGGCATCCCAGCTGCCCCCTGAGCCCCACGCTGTCACCCAACAAAAAAATACTCAACACTTTTTCTTGTGTGTGCTCATTATGGGTTTTATTAACGGTTACAGTCAATTTCACAAAGCAAAGAACAGTTAGTGGTTTGCTTACCCACAGGCCATGCGGGGTCACGCTGTCCAGCCAGGATTCACAAGCGCTGGCCCCTCCCACGTCCTCGAACTCCCACCCCCATCCCCACCCCCACCGGACATGTCTAGCCAGGGTAACACCACATGCAAAATTGCATCTTCCAGGTAGGAACCAAACCAACCACAAATTACATATCCCAAAGAATGCAAGTCATTCAGGAGGAGCCACGGGAATTGCAAATAAAATGATTACCAAGTAGTCATTAGTCTGTGTGAGATCACACATGCGCTGCCTAAAAATAAGTCAACTGTATTGTAGCGAAACTACTTATTGTAGTTCAGGATTCTTAAATCAATCCTAATTTCCCGTGACCGTTCCGAGACAACCAACGGCTCAGTGGCGCGTAAGGCCAGGCCAGAACCGCCCTCAAACGCGCAGATGTGCCACAGCGCACATCTGGTACCTCTGCAGGGCTCTGCAAGTTTGTGACTGTGGATCACAGGAACGGATCTGAAGAGCTTGGCACACACAGCTGAAAGCAAAACCCCACCAGCAAGAATTTAAAATGAAGCCGTTGACAGTGTGGCTCCAGTTCTCCAAGAACGCAGTAGTCAGCCAATCAGCCGAGGTGACCAAAACCTTTATCAGGAATAAAGTAAGCGTCTTGGTCTCAGGTAGCACAATCATCTGTTAACTGCTCCTCAGTGCTGCCCCCAGGGACTCGTTCCACAGGCAGGCGTGAGCGCCTGCGGGGTCAGAGCCTGGCTGAAGTGTGAATCCTCGGGACCTTCAGGACTGTGGATCTGGAGAGCTGCAGCCAAAGCCCTGTGGTGCAGAAACCCAAGAACCAAGATCTGACAGATTAATAACGAGTGTGGCTGACTCCAGGCGTGTTCCCTGAAATGGCAAGTGCCTAGGCTCAGAAGGTATGAACACAGTTCACGTCGCAATTAGGTGAAGGTTTTGAGGATACCCGGATACTTGGCAGTACTCTGTTCTCAAGATAAGAACATGAGGGCCCCCAGAGGCTTTGGGACCAACTGTGCTTTGAAGTCACTCGCGTCCGCCTCAGTACTATCTAGGAGAGCACACAGAACCCCAAACACTAGCGGAATCAACCTGTATCCACCACAGGTAGCAACCACATCTCTATGAAACCTCGACTCAACTTTGTATACTGTTCAGAGTGCTTTCTACCCAGAATCGATCGTTTTGGAAGACTGTCTTGGCTTTTTTTTTTTTTTTTTTTTTTTTTTTTGTGGAAACGGCTCAGAGCAGACCCAAACTTCTCAGGAGCAGAGTCTGGCTTCCTTGTGCGACCACAAACACGCACCGAATCCTGCCAAGGACCCCGGAAATGCCCGGAGCCACTCGCGAGCGCTGCTCCGACTCCAGCAGTTCCAGCTGGCTGACGCCGTCTGCCCGGGCAGGTCTCCTTCCTTCTGGTTTTGTTCAGTGTTCTCTAAAACTAGTGAGCCTAAGTCCAAACTTCTTCATAACTTAGATTTGTTTGTGTGGCATGCTCTCTCTTAATGTATGATCAGTGAGGTTTTACTGGGTCTCCCTGTTTGATTATATTGACTAAAGTTCAGGACAAACATCCCAATGTCAACAAAAATGCTAGTATTAAAATGTCAGATTTCATACAAGCTGAGACGCCGGATGGAAGGAGGCTGTGTCGAGAACACACCTCTTCAGCCAGCCGGTTTCTGCAGCCAGATTAGGGGGGTGGCAGTCATCTGGGAAGGCGTTTAAACACTAATTGGAACAAATCTAGATGTAACAGGTCATTAATAAGCCATTTAAATTTACTGTTTTTCCAAGAACCTGAACTACTGTCAAGAGATACCCAAAGAAATAACTTGTTGTTAATCTTCAATCTTAACACAATTATCAACTTTCCCAATTACAGCTTTTGTCACCACACAGTATTTCTGTTGTAGCCCCTAAGTCTTATATTACCAGTTCCCCTGAAGACTTTATGCCAGGTCCCGAGACAACCACATGGCATCACACCACAACCTCAGGGCTGATTCTAGAACTGGCTTCTTGGGCAGACAGCACATACAGTCACCAGATTAAGAAAAAAAAATCAGGTGGCTTATGTTGCTTTACACTGATTCTCTAAGAACAAAATTCAGGTTCACAAAGTCAACTTTAAATGTACTGATTGTACAAATCAGATTCGGCTGAGAAAGCCAACTGAGCAATTCAGGCAGACGCTCTTAGGACACACGGAAAACAATCAACAGTGAGACTCAGCATCTAGGGAACTTCCGTTTATCTGCAAGCCAGTTTCAATGATTGTTCTCTGAACCAACCATCAGAACACACAGCTTATGTCAAAAGATTTTTCTGTTACTTCTGGGTGGAAGTGTGACCAAGTGACGTTTGTATTTTTAGTGCCCAACAGTCTGTCACCTTCAAGATTTTAATGGCTTATGCCGAGAGGGCAGAATTTTGAAATCTGCATCACCCCCAAATCCAATATGGTCACCAAAGTTACAGCAGCGCCATGGCCAGGGGCTCTCCCTTAGAAGGGGCAGGGACTGTGGTTTTTTTCTTCTCTTTTCAGTGTCTCTTTCAGAAGTGAGGGAGATCAAACACCAGGAGTGAGGCCGCAGCACCTGGCCCAAGTCGGTGCAGAGGTTAGCTTTCTTACCAGCTTCTTCCCAAGGAGCAGGGGACAAGGGGAGGTGAGTGCTGCTACAGCAATTCAGGGATCCTTTGAATGGAAGGGAAATTCCTGACTACAGGAGTGAAGGGTCCTGTAGATCTGGGGTAAAAACACAGAAGTCCCCAGCTGGAAAAACGCCATTGTGAGTGGTCAGACAGGAGCCACGCACTGGCAAAGGCAGGCAGACAGGCAGAAAATGGGCAGGCACGAACCCGTTCCTGCAGGTTTCTGGATTCGTTTCTCTCCCCCAGGCCTTCCTTCAGTCCTGAACCTCGGGAGGCGTGCAGGACCACGAGCAGGGAACTCGGTGGGGTTCTGCACCCATGAAAAAAAAATTTGCTTAAAAACACCTACACAGCCAGTGATTAGCAATTAAAATGTGAAAATAATTAACTACTTAGTAGTTAAATTCTGCTAATTACCAAAAGCCCTGGCCTATGGGATCAGCAGCGTTACAAATGAAGTCATAAACTTTTTCTGAATCTCATTCAGTGTTAATTGCACTTAAAATACATCTATTTTTTTCACTTAATCTTTGAAATCTGTTCATTTTTTCCTTCATTTATAGAAAGAGGAATGGGGTCAATTTAGCCCTTGCTCTGTGATTATTTCAATTTGATAAGGATTCCACCCAGATCCACGTACGAAGCGTGACAGGAGCTGCACACAGCTGCTCTGTGCGGATCAGACTTGTCCTTGCAACATCACAGCTTGGACTGCAGTGGTTTCAAGTGTTTGTAGTAAGATTCGTGGACCTGCAGGAAGGAGAGAGGAGAAACACCAGTGAAGAGCTGCCCGTGTACAAGAGCGTACGTTCAGGAATTACCTGGAATTTATTTGGATCCTAATTCAAAGCAACAATAAAAAGATATTGGGATAATCGAAAAAATCCAGGGTATTTCATGATGTAAGTTGCTGTTAATTTGTTCAGGAGGGCGACAGGTATTGGAAAGAATCATCTTCAGAGCTCCAGGCTGAGATCTCTCGAGGAAGAGAACCTGCCGCCTTGGAGCCCAGGACGAGGGGTCAGGAGATGGAGGCTCAGGTGGGCACAGACGCCAGGAGGCCACACTTGTGGCCACTGGACGGTATGTGGAGGTATTCCACTTGTACAGACATCTGAAGACGTTCAGGCAGTAGTGAATATTCAAGGGAATTAAAACCCAGTTCCCTTCTGACCCTGCAGCTGAAATAAAGTGAGGGCCACAGTGCTTTCAGAGCTTCCAGAGGAAACCCTGTCCACACGCCTCTCTCGCCTCAGTGTTTAAGGGAAGAACTTCAAAGGTGACAAGACTGTTTCTGGCTTGTTTTTGTTTTACCTCTGCCTTGTTCAGTGGGGATTTCTTGGCCCACTCAAACAAGTTCTCATACACATTCCCATCATAGCGGCCAAGTACAGAGCCAAGGGTCACATCCTGAAAATCAAATGCATCAACCAACGCAACGGCATTGGGGCGAATCAGAGTGAGCAACTCCTTTACACGCTGGTTGACCTGGGTGATCTGAGACTCGGTCATGATCTTCCCCTAAAAGAAACCCAAGTAAAGAGTAAGACACACGTATGTACACAGACAGCTAATATACACACAACTATCAAATATGTGACAAACATTTTTCTTAAAGACTTCCATGAGTGGTCTTTAAAATTTCATGTTCATGGGGGGGTCGGGGGGGAGCCAATGTAATCCATAAGCTGTACTTTGGAAATCTATATTCATTAAATAAAAGTTAAAAAAAAAATTCATGTTTATAATGATTCTATGAAAACATGCATGACCTTTCTCTCTGTCTCTCTCTCTAACTATCCACTCTGCCTGTCAAAAAAAAAAAAAAAAAAAAAAAAAAGGCCGGCGCCACGGCTCACTAGGCCAATCCTCCACCTAGCGGCGCCGGCACACCGGGTTCTAGTCCTGGTCGGGGCACCGGATTAGTCCCACTTGCTCCTCTTCCAGGCCAGCTCTCTGCTGTGGCCCGGGAAGGCAGTGGAAGATGGCCCAAGTGCTTGGGCCCTGCACCCCATGGGAGACCAGGAGAAGCACCTGGCTCCTGCCTTCGGATCAGCATGATGCGCCGGCCGCAGCAGCCATTGGAGGGTGAACCAACGGCAAAAGGAAGACCTTTCTCTCTGTCTCTCTCTCTCACTATCCACTCTGCCCGTCAAAAAAAAAAAAAAAAAAAAAAAAAAGTGCATGGATTACAATTTTCTTTTTTAAGATTTATTTAAAAGGTAGAATTATAGATAGAGATCTTCCATCTGCTAATTCATTCCCCAAATGGCCACAATGGTCAGGGCTGGGCTAGGCAGAAGCCAGGAGCCAGAAGCTTCATCTGGGTCTCCCAGATGGGTGGCAGGGGCCCAAACATTTGGGTCGTCTTTCACTGCTTTCCCAGGCACACTAGCAGGAAGCTGAATTGGAAGTAGAGCAGCTGGGGCATGAACCAGCACCCCACAAGGATGCTGTCATTTTAGGCAGCAGCATAACCTGATCCACCATAATGCCAACCCTGGATTTCAATTTTTTTTTTTTTGGCAACAAAATGAATTTATCTCAATTCCATTTTTATGAACTTTTTTTCCCCCTGATTCTTCTTCTTATTTTTTTAAAAGCTATTTGAAAGGCAGAAAAAGAGAGACTCTATCCACTGGTTCACTCCTGAAATGGCTACAACAGCCAGGTCTGCACCAGACCAAAGCCAGAAGCCACAAAGTTCATCTGGGTCTCTCCTGTAGATGGCAAAGGCTCAAAGACTTGGTCCCCCACCTGCATTGGCAGGTGCACTGGCAGGGAGCCGGATCAGAAGCAGAGTCTCAAGCCGCAGCTTAACTCACTGCACCATAACGCTGCCCCCGGGAACTCTTTGGAGCAGCCTCCGAGTTAGAAAATACTGACCTGAAGGAAATCTCCCGCCTTCTGACTGATTCCATACAGAGAATACAAGAGACACAGATTCTTTAAGACAGGCTGGATGGATTTATCTTGAATTTTGAGGAGTTTTTCTGAAAAGAGCTTAACTACCACATAGTGGCAATGTGCCTGAATAAAAAGAAAACAGGGTGAGAACCTGGAGTCAGCACCCAGTGACCAGGGCTCCTGCACTAAAAACACAGTGGGTGCCTGAGGGTGCAGAAGGAATGACCACTGACCTCACTTGCTCGAACAAGGTCCACAGAGGTCAGGTTCCAGGCTACCTCCTTGCTTTTTCTGTGACTCACTTCAGTCTGAAGGTTTTTTGCAGCAATTTCTACTAATCTGTTCAGAAACGAAAGATAACACGAGGCGGAGGACACGGTCAACAGCACTCATGGCTGTGTCTCATCCGTGAGGCCCGCCCCAGTCTTGCTCTCGAGGGCAGACTCACCTGGCTGCCCGGTGTTTGTACGCATCAGTGAGGCTGTCAGGACTGTTGATGTCCACCGTGGTGGGCCACGCTGCTACCTGCTGTGGCTGGATGCGCTGGCTAGGCAGGTCATTCAGGTAGGACACCATGCCACCCACCAACTTTCCTGAGTGCACCTGGTCATAACTTTTCATCAGGAACCTAAAATTCACAAGCACACATGCTCGCAGTGACTCCACCCACTGGGTCACTCCCCAGATGGTTGCAACTGCCAGGGTTGGGCCACGCCAAAGCCAGGAGCCTGGAGCTCCATCCTGGTCTCCCACACGGTGGCAGTCCTTGGCAAGTACTTGGGCCGTCCTCTGCTACTTTCCCAGGCATATTAGCAAGGAACTGGACTGAACACAGAGCGGCCGAGTCTTGAACTGGTGCCCACATAGGATCTGGTGTCGCAAGCTGCAATTAGCCTGGTGCGCCACAGTGCTGGCCCCTGGCAGTTCCGCTCTTGCAACAACTTCTAGCTGCATGACAGATATTTCATGCTTGCCAGCTCAACCCCAAGATAAAACAGCAAGTCAGGATAGACTCCCAACCGCCTCTCAAGAACAAATACAAAGACAAGGTACAGAGATCTGGGACGGGGGCTGTGAGAGGCACTCGCGATTTTCAGGAAGACAGGAGGACTCTCACCTGGCCGTCTGCAGCATCATGACCGTGTTCTCTCCCTCGAAGGTGCAGGAGGGAGTGAAGGTGACGTAGATGTTCGGGAGGCCGCTGCTGTGGGAGTAGCCGTGTCCACCGCACGCCATCCGACACTCCTCGATGGCTGCGTTTGTTACCCAGGTGGTAAACGCCTTCAGCCCGGCGGTGAGGGCGTGAAGCTGGGGGACAAGCACAAGGCTGTCAGCACAGCGGTGGTGTCCCAGTCCCAGTCCCAGCGAGCGAACAGACATCTCCCTAAGGGCAGCAGACACAGGCCCAGCGACTAGACAGAACTCAACACTACCACCCTCCCTTCTGCACCGTCTTGCTCAGCAAAAAAGTCCCTGTCCTTGTTCCCTCTGACTGCCAAAGACCACAGGGTGCACCACTTCTGAGAAACCCACATATCCTCCTATCTGATCTACTTTCAATCAGCAAACAATTCTAACATATTCTTCTTTTCAGAAAACGCCAGCGTTTTTTCCAGAACATTATCCGATAGGATGCCCACCTCCGGCAGCTCACTCAGGTCCCCTTGGCCAATGCCTTCATTGATCCGATGATAGGTCTCCTTCATGTAGGCGCCTACGAACTGGAAGGCATAGGCTGTGGCCAGGAGCGGAAAGAGTTTATACTGCTGGGTTTGAAAATCCAAAATCTGCGGCTCTGGTTCACTGAATGACAGAAATAGAAATAAACATGTAAATGCTTCTACAGAACGCTGTGTGCCAGGTTCTAGTCTGAGCAATTTAGTACATTAATGCATTTAATCCTTATAAAGATCCTGTTTGGTGGCCGGCGCTGCAGATCACTAGGCTAATCCTCCGCCTAGTGGCACTGGCACACCGGGTTCTAGTCCTGGTCGGGGCACCGGATTCTGTCCTACTTGCTCCTCTTCCAGGCCAGCTCTCTGCTGTGGCCCGGGAGTGCAGTGGAGGATGGCCCAAGTGCTTGGGCCCTGCACCCGCATGGGAACCAGGAGAAGCACCTGGCTCCTGGCTTCGGATCAGCGCGGTGCGCCGGCTGCAGCAGCCATTGGAGGGTGAACCAACAGCAAAAGGAAGACCTTTCTCTCTGTCTCTCTCTCTCACTATCCACTCTGCCTGTTAAAAAAAAAAAAATCCTGTTTGGTAACTACTATCTTTTTTTTTTTTTTTAAAGATTTCTTTTTATTTATTTGAAAGAGAGAGAGAGAGAGAGAGAGAGAGAGAGAGAGACTGAGAAAGGTCTTCCATTTGCTGGTTCACTCCCAAATGATCACAATGGCTAGACTGAGCTGATCTGAAGCCAGGAGCCAGGAGCTTCTTCTGGGTCTCCCATGTGGGTGCAGGGGCCCAAGCACTTGGGCCATCTTCCACTGCTTTCCCAGGCCATAGCAGAGAGCTGGATTGGAAGAGGAGCAGCCGGGACTAGAACTAGCAGTCTCAAACCGGTGCCCATATGGGATGCCAAAGGTAAAGAGAGAAAGAGGAGTAGCCGCGACTCAAACAGGTGCTCATATGGGATGCTGCACAGTGGGCTGGGACTTTACTCCACTGTGCCACAGCACCGGATAACTACTATTAACATCTCCAACTACAAATGGGGAAACCGAGAAGTTAAGATTCTGCCTGAAGGGGCCGGCGCTGTGGCACAGCAGGTTAATGCCCTGGTCTGAAGCGCTGGCATCCCACATGGACACCAGTTCAAGACCTGACTTCTCCATTTCCGATCCAGCTCTCTGCTCTGGCCTGGGAAAGCAGCAGAAGATGGCCCAAGTCCTTGGGCCCCTGCACCCACATGGGAGACCCAGAAGAAGCGCCTGGCTCCTGGCTTCGGATCGGCACAGCCCCGGCTATTGTGGTTAATTGGGGAGTGAACCATCGGATGGAAGACCTCTCTCTCTCTCTCTCTGCGTAACTCTGACACTTTCAAATAAATAAATAAATAAATCTTTTTTTTTTTTTTTTTAAGATTCTGCCTGAGTCACACAGTCTTCACTTAACCTAGGTCAGCAGAGCGGATGCTTGGTCTAGCAGCTAAGCTCCGGTCAGTGTGTCCTGCAGTGGAGTATCCCAGCTTTGGCTCTCAGTTCCAGTTTCCTGCTAATGCAGACCATGGCAGGCTTAGACTTGAGTCCCTAGCACTCAGGTGGGAGACCTGGATCGTAATCCTAGCTCCCAGCTTTGGCCAAATCTGGTCCCAGCCATTGCAGGCACTTGGGGAGTGAACCAGTGGATGGCAGTTCTGTCTCTGTCTCTCTTCCTCTCCAATTAAAAAAATAAAAAACAAACAAACAGAAACCTAGGCTATTTGGCTCCACAAGACCATGCTCCTTAAAAAGAAAAAAATTTATTTTATTTATTTGAAAGGCAGTTAGAGAGAAAGGAGAGACAGAGAGAGATTGTCCATTCACGAGTTTACTCCCCAGATTGCTGCAACAGCCAGGGCTGGGCCAGGCCAAAGCCAGGAACCCGGGAGTACCAGGTCTCCCGCACGCGTGGCAGGGGTGCGAGTATCCGGGCCATCTTCCACCCCTTCTGCCCCTGCCTTACCCTGGCTTGATCTCAGACTGGTGCCTCACAGCACTGTATCGGATAGCAATGGTGCAGGCCTTGGACAGAGACCGGGCAGCTTCTCCCACGAGGAAGGACCTGACAAACACCATGGTCCCGTAGGTCAGCTTGTTACTCAGGGGTTTCACGTACGTGCCATCTGGCTTCACCTGGAAGGAGAACGTGAGATGAATGCTTCCTTCTGTTAGGCCCATGTGGCCGCCGTGAGGTTCTAGTGTGGTCCCTGGGAACAGTAGCAGCGCAGTAGCATCTGGCAGCTTGTCTGAAACTAAATTGTAGCACTGCCCACCTGTGGCCAGAACTGGCAACCCGGATTTTATCAGCCTCCAGGCGACCCGTACTTCATGCTGAAGTTTGAGAACCAATGGTTTAGCACACTCCATGTGCTTATCACCCCTGCCAACTGCTTCCAAACACCAACACAGTGAAAACAACACCAGAAGTAAACACACGCTATCACCCTCTTAACGTCAGGCCCCTGGTAACCCGTAGTTTTCAACAGTCACCATCCTCCTGCTGGATGCCTCTGGCTCCTGTCTGCCACCTACGTATACCTGGGCATACTTCATCAGCATGTTCTCTCTGGGAATACGATAATTGTCCATCTTCAGGTAGCCATTATCCATCTCTTCATAACCGAATTTGGGGCCGATGTCTCCGACGGTGATGCCTACCACAGATGAGGGAAAGTCGTGAGCGGGCTGCACGCGGGAACCCAGCCTGCCCCCTGCTTCGCCAGCTGGGTCTCGGACTTTTTGCAGAAGAAATGCTCACTCCATTTTCACCTCAACATCAGATGAACAATTCTTACCTGGCAAAGGCTTGTGGGTCCCAATCTCACGAATAGGTACGATGAAGGCATGCAATCCGTAACACTTCCCCTTCGTGATGAGCTGTGCAAGGACTATCGCGTGATTTGAAGTCTTTCCAACTGCAAAGTCAAAGAGATCAACAGAGAAGTGAGCAAACATTCCCACATTTTCCAAGGGGGAAGAGCACATGTTCAGTGTGACACCAGCCTGGATCAACAATGTGTCCGGAAAGCCTTTCCTAAGACAGCAAGTCCCACGCCCAGCTGCAGCCACTCCAGCCGGCAGCCACGAAAGGGCGGCTCCGCAGGCGGCTCCGCAGGCGGCTCCGCAGGCAGCCAGCAGTTCAGGCGCCCAGTAGCTGCTGGGTATCACAGACAGCACTTGCATCACTGCAGAAAGCTCTATGGATTAGAGTGGCTTTTTGCTTCGTGCTCCTAGAATACTCATTTTTTCTTGTATGCCTTTTTTAAGTAAAACGTAGTGTCAGGGCTGGTGTTGTAGCACAGTTGATGAAGCTGCCACCTGCGGCACTGGCATCCCACACTGGAGCACTGGCTCAAGTCCCACCTGCTCCATTTTCCATCCAGCTCCCTGCTAACGCACTTGCACAAGCAGCAAACGATGGCCCGAGTGCTTGGGCCCCTATCACCCACATGGAGGACCCAGGTGGAGTTCCTGGCTTCTGGCTTCACCTTGGCCCAGCCCCAGCTGTTGCAGCCATTTAGGCAGCGAACCAGTGGATGGAAAATGGATCTCTCTCTCCCTCTAACTGCCTTTCAAATAAATCATGTTAAAAATATTGAGTTACTATAAATGATGACTACTGAACCTGTGGGAATAGTTTATCTAAACAAACAAGTTAGCTGTCATTTCTGAGCTCTGTGAGATGTATAAATACATCTAATTAAGTACCACCAGAAAGTGTGAAACAGAATAGTTAAGACTTAGGGTATTTTTCTGTATTTAAAAATGATATTCTCAAGGCCAGCACGTCCATATGGGATGCTGACACTACAGCACTCTGCCTGTAGTGTCAGCATCCCATATGGACATCGGTTCTAGTCCCAGCTGCTCCACTTCTGATCCAGCTCCCTGCTGTGGCCTGGGAAAGCAGTAGAAGATGGCCCAAGTCCTTGGGCCCCTGCACCCACGTGGGAGACCTGGAAGAAGCTCCTGGCACCTGACCTTAGGTAGGCTCATCTTCAGCCACTGCGGCCATCTGGGGAGAGAACCAGTAGATAGAAGACCTTTCTGTCTTTCCCTCTCTCTGTCTTTACTTCTCAATAAATAAAATTTTAAAAACAAAAAAACAAAAAAAACAAAAAAAAACAAAAAAAAAACACCTGATATTCTCATATAAGCTTTGTATTCTAAACATAACCATAGTGAATCTTCAAAACATCCAGTAAATACTCAAACATTCACTTACGCCCACCAGGCCACCACTTAATGGAGGTGACAGTAGGACTATTCATAATGAACTCTTGGGTTTGAGGGTCATATGTGGCTGTGGTTTCCAGGCCTCGAAGATGAGTTCCTAAGGAAATAAATGACATTTACTTCAGATAAAGTATGGGCAAAAATAAGAAGAGAGTATAATTTCCCACCCAGTCTTTAGACTAATATCTCACAGAAAAAAACCTAAGAACACCACATTTGTAGATGAGCTACAAATGGCTGTTAACCAAGATGTTTCCTTTCCTAGCCTACCAGAGAGTTTCCTATTAGGCTGAAGATAATAAGGTCATGCACGGTCCATTTCTACAGTTTACAGATTTGTTTCGATCAACTGAAAGAAGCTACAAAGGCAACTCAGAATCATATTTTAAGATCATGATACACGAATTTAACAGAGGAGTTTGCTATCCTTTGAAATTCATGTCTAAGTTGCAGCTATACCAATTTCAACTCCTGTGTATGATATTTACCATACCAGTTCCGCTTTCTGGAAAAACTAGCCTGTGTGACAGGAAGAGGCTTCAGCTAACGTTCTTGTGAATTAAGAACTTCTTTCAGAATGATTGCTAGAATGGAAAATAAGAATTTTAAAAAGGTATTATCCTTACGGGGGTGGGGAAAAGACCTGGAATAGTGACTTTTTTTGGAGAGGCCTAGACATTTTTTATTTTTGTTCTCAGGATGGAAGATGACCCTACAGAGCCACCTCTCCAGAATAGTGACTTTTTTTTTTTTTTTAAGTTTTTTTTTTTTTTTTTGATAGGCAGAGTGGACAGTGAGAAAGAGAGAGACAGAGAGAGAAAGGTCTTCCTTTGCCGTTGATTCACCCTCCAATGGCCGCCGCTGCAGCCGGCGCACCGCGATCTGATGGCAGGAGCCAGGATCCAGGTGCTTCTCCTGGTCTCCCATGGGGTGCAGGGCCCAAGCACCTGGGCCATCCTCCACTGCACTCCCTGGCCATAGCAGAGAGCTGGCCTGGAAGAGGGGCAACCGGGACAGGATCCGGCGCCCCGACCGGGACTAGAACCCGGTGTGCCGGCGCCGCAAGGTGGAGGATTAGCCTATTGAGCCACGGCGCCGGCTCGAGAATAGTAACTTTTAACCATTTCTACAAGTCCAACAATGAGGCCCGAGTTCCCCTAGACTTGCAGGGCCAGGCCTTCACTTAGTCCCAATCAGTTCATCAGTGAGATGAGGGAGACTACCAGTTTCATATGCTTACCAGAGATGGATGGGGATTTGCTTTAAATCCTAACACAGATATGCCAACATCATTGAAAAGAATTCTAGAGAAACGTTCCAGGTGGCACCCTCTCTATTAATACTATACTGAAGCAAATGCTAAGAACCTTTTACCAGATTACTCTGGTAAAACCAGAACTCATTAAACACTGAAGAAACACAGAGAAACTTCCACGTGGAATAGCAGAAACGGCCAGCTTGTGTTTGACCCGCAGCCCTCCCAAGTGGGAGTCAAGAAACCAGGCACTTAAGATTCCTTCCACTAAAAAGACACTTTTACAGAAAAAAGATAACATACCAAGTAGAACAGATAAGGATAAAATGTTTTCAAATGCACAATTCTTCTACGTTGAGTCCTGTGAAAGCTCTGTACAACAGTACTCAGCACTGAATACGAGGCAACTGTACAGAAATGAGAGCAACTGGCGAATGTAAGTGTAGTCTTCCTGACACTTAGGAGCCCAAAAGAGAGGCAGAAGCAAACAAACGGCAGAGACCAAGTCCAAAGAGATGATGAGAGCAACAGCCACCACCTCCAGTGTTCCTGGAGTTTGTAAGAAAGACAGTGGGGTGTGGTAAGAAAAGGAAGTAGGTACAGAGTTTGAAACCAATGGCCTGGAAGGATGACTTGTCTTAATTTTTCTAACCTCTGGACAAGCCACCTTCAGAAATTCCTGGTTTTACTGAAGGTACAAATAACCTCAAGGAATAAAATGTTGCACATTTTGGTTCTAACAACTATTTTCCCTTAAGGAAGTCTTTACTTAAGCAAGTCAAAAAACACACTACCAATCTGTATTTCTTCTAGAATTTGTCAGAGCACACTGAGGTCTCCGTAGTCAAGGTAGTCAGACAGCAACAATGGACAGACTGAGAGGTTCAGGCCTCATGTGCATAGATTTGAAAAACCACTTAGTCAGCAAGGCCTGATTTCTGAGGGAAGCCATGAAAAACATAACCAGCCTACCATAGGGTGACACAGCCTTTCATGTCCACTGATCAGTGTCTATGCACCTACTTGGACTCTGAAGAGAGAGGTCATTTAAACACACTGCCATGCCACTGCTAGCACACGGTGGGCGCGGCACACATGCCAAGCTCACAGGGGCCCGCCCAACCCAGAAGGTAGACTGAATACACTGTACCATGACCCATCTCTGTCTGGGCATAAGTGCCAGTGATCTCCAGGTTCCAGGCGGGCATGAAGAAGCGCTCCTGCTGCTCTGCGGTGGCCTGGTGGAGCAAGGTGGGCAGGAACATGCCCAAGTGCAGATCCAGAGGCTCAGGCCGCCCTCGGTGCACAAAGCTTCGGAGAACACCCAGGGTGGGCGTGTGGGTGAGCGTCATCAGGTGAGAGAGTTGCATTTGGACAGACAGAGCGAGGGAAGGACAAAAAACCTCTGTGAGTATGATTGGCCGTGTGCATTTCATCAGGGGCGGAGCACTGCCCTTTCTGTATTACTTCATATGGCTTGGCAAGTTCCACTGCTCGTAAGTTGGCAGGGGGATGGCAGATGGCTACCGACTGCAAAGCCAATACTGCACGAAACCACCCAAATCTGGAAAGGCTGCGTGGCTGGAGAATTTGCGTGGTACAAAACTCTCTCTGAAGAGAAGGTGAGGCACAGTCGTTCTCCGAGGGACAGTGGGGAACCCCCAGACTGAGTTTTATTTCCCCCCGAGATGCCAGTCTCAGTGATCCTTCCAGGCTGGGATACTTTGTTCTGTCCACACAGCGTCCAGCCTCGATCTGTATTCCTCACAGAACTGTGATCACGTCATTCAAATTTATTGCCTCAACTCTTCAGCCATGTTCTATTGAAGAAATTTAATACAAAAATCGACAGTGCTCTTCATCCCAGTAATTTCAGAAATTAACGACATGCAATTTCTAGTGAGGACCATAATAACACAAGTCAAGGTTCATGCATAACCAGCTCTTCATTTAATCACACAGGCATTACCACTGAGGAGAATAAAGCTCTTGGTTCTAGTAACTTCAAATCCACTTTGTGGAGTCATTCTTTCAGAAACAGTTCTTTACACCTTTGTATTTTTCCACATTCCTATTTTTCACTGTTTAATTTCCAGCTCCAAATTATCAACTCTATATTGTTCTTATTATTGTATTTAATTATCTCAGAAATGCGCCTAAACAACACTCCACTTTTTAAATTTCTCTAACTTTTTGTTCTATATAAGGGCCACAACGACCAGGGTGCACTGCTCTGGCAAGAACTGACCAATTTCATCCAACTGAGTGCTTGTATTTTCAGCTAACAATCATGTAAAAATTGAAGAAGATGCAACCGAACCCCTTGGTGTAGGGAGGAGAAATTAAGGCTGAGATGAATTAAGTGCCTTGTTCAAGTCGGCAAAACCAGAGCAAGAACCTCATCACCTCTGATCCTGTCTGCCAGATGGGAAACTATGGTTCAAACTCAGCGTGGCCGATGACCAGGGAGAAAGCACTAAAAAGACACAAAACCCAGAGCTGTCTTTGGCAGCATCAAGAGTGGAAGTCCCTTGGTCAGCGCTGCGGCTCACTAGGCTAATCCTCCACTTTGCGGCACTGGCACACCAGGTTCTAGTCCCGGTCGGGGCACTGGATTCTGTCCCGGTTGCCCCTCTTCCAGGCCAGCTCTCTGCTGTGGCCCGGGAGTGCAGTGGAGGATGGCCCAAGTGCTTGGGCCCTGCACCCCATGGGAGACCAGGAGAAGCACCTGGCTCCTGGCTTCAGATCAGTGCGCTGCGCCGGCTGCAGCGCGCCGGCCGCGGCGGCCATTGGAGGGTGAACCAACAGCAAAAGGAAGACCTTTTTCTCTGTCTCTCTCTCACTGTCCACTCTGCCTGTCAAAAAAAAAAAAAAAAAAAGAGTGGAAGTCCCACAAAAGGCACCCACAACCACTCTTGTACACTTGGCCCAGGATTCACAGGGACCCTATGTACTAGTTTTTCAACTTCCTATAAATCTACAATCATTTAAAAACAAAACAAAATTCATGTATGACAGTGCCTTTTACTCACAAAACCAGAATGTCAACTGTGCCAGCTTTCAAAAAAAATCTCAGCCTTAGAAGAAAAATAAAGTCATGCTTAGGACCTAAGAGAACACTCTGCATGGAGACTGACACCTGGGAGCGCCCGTCTCAGCACTTTTGTGAAAGGCTGTTCCGCACTCCTCGGACCCAGGGCAATGCCAGGGGAGAGGCCACTGGGAGGCACCCATCAGCCCCGGGAAGGCCTGGGTCTGTGTGGAGCTGCTAAGACTGATATGGGGCCGGCGCCGCGGCTCACAAGGCTAATCCTCCACCTTGCGGCGCCGGCACACCGGGTTCTAGTCCCGGTCGGGGCGCCGGATTCTGTCCCGGTTGCCCCTCTTCCAGGCCAGCTCTCTGCTGTGGCCCGGGAGTGCAGTGGAGGATGGCCCAAGTGCTTGGGCCCTGCACCCCATGGGAGACCAGGAGAAGCACCTGGCTCCTCGCTTCGGATCAGCGCGGTGCGCCGGCCATTGGAGGGTGAACCAACGGCAAAAGGAAGACCTTTCTCTCTGTCTCTCTCTCACTGTCCACTCGGCCTGTCAAAAAAAAAAAAAAGACTGATATGGAATACGAAGGGTTATCACAAAATACAACTAGTAATAAAAGGAGTAAAGCTACAGCAAACCAGAAACCGCTGAGACTGAAGAACGCTTTCAGGAGAAAAATGTGGCTTGTGAGTAAATAAGGATCATTCAGAAGTGCATGACATTCTGACATGTTACCAAACAGTGACAGCTTCCTGATTTAAACCAAGTCTTTGGTGCAAACAGTTGGTCATGCATGAAAAGATTGCATTTTACTTTAAATAACTTATTGTAAAATTACAAAGCATCGACATTGTACTTGGCAAAGCACCAGTCAGTTCTCTTAAAATCCCAGCATCAAAGGGCTTCCCCAGCCTCTCCTTCCACATGACACAGGGCTAGCAAACCAATATTGTGAAATGAATAAATTAATAACACACAACAAAGGAGAAAGAAAAATAGCACCTCTGTGGGCAGCATGATCATATCCTAGGAAATCAAAAATAACAACAAAATATCAAAAATAATAAATGAATTGAGAAAAGCTGCAGGCTGTAAGGGAAAAAAAATCAACTGCATTTTTATCAGGATCATTCAAATACAAACTCCACTAGAGGGAAAGACAATCTACAGTAGTCATGAAATATTTAGGGGTCAGCGCTGTGGCCTAGTGGGTAAATCCACTGTCTGTGGTGCCAGCATCTCATCTGGGCACCAGATCAAGTCCTGGCTGCTCCACTTCCACTCCAGCTCCCTGCAAATGCGCCTGGAAAAGCAGTAGAAGGGGCCTACGTGCTTGGGCCCTGCACCCACGTGGGAGACCTGGCAGAAGTTCCTGGCTCATGGCTTCACATCAGCCCAGCTCTGGCCATTGCGGCCATCTGGGAAGTCAATTAGCGGATGGAAGACCTCTGTCTCTCCCTCTCTCTCTCTGTAAATATGCCCTTCAAATAAATAAATCTTTTTTTAAAAAAAGTAATAAAATATTTGAAAACTACTAAGTGGGGCCAGTGCTGTGGTGCAGAGGACGCCTGAGACGCCGCGCCCGGAATGGCAGCGCCGGTCCAAGTCCCAGCTGCTTGCTCCCCCCAGCTCCCTGCTAATGCACTCCACCACTGCCACTCAAATGGAAGACCCGGATGGAGCTCCCAGCTCCTAGCTTCAGGCTGGCCCAGCCCTGGTGGCTACTGTGGCCATCTGCAGAGCGAACCCGCAGACGGAAGATCTCTCTCTCTGCCTTGCAAATAAGTACATAAATAAATCTTTAAAATAAAGCATGTTAAGTAACTCCTCAGGATATTAAAAACTTATTTACAAAACATGAATAACCTAATAGAATGTATGAAAGAAGATATGAGTACAAGGAAAAGAAACAACTAATTCCTGGCTGAGGGACTGAAGAGAGGGAACGTTTCCCGAGAAAATACAAGACTTCCACATAAAGGCTGCTGAAGGCTTCCGTATGTTTTAGAACTTGACAAACTGAGATCAAGAATTCACCTAGAATATCAAATATACAGACAGCTTGAAATATAACAATAGGCCTATCCTGTCAGATTTTGAAGTACACAAAGCAATTTTTATGTTAGAAAAGAAACAAACAGAAATAAATTTAATCTGTTATAAAACCCCAAGAAAAACCAGCAAGAGCCTAACAGGAAAGAATCACTAGTCAATGAACACCGGAAATCTAGAAAGCCAAATGAGATTCATTCTCACTCCATATCCTACACAAGTCAAAACAATAAACACAGACCAAGAAAACACGCTTCCCAAGCTACAGGAGGGAGAATGTGCACCTATCCAGAGAAGCATCCGTTGATCCAGAAGGCCAAAATGTTTAACAAGGCAGAAAGCAATGGAAAAAGATTACACGTGTACAATGCTATCACATCATGAGGCATATTCTACTTCAGCAAAGATTTCATTTTATGCACAGAAGATGCAAGGAGTAAATCAAACTTACTAGCAATGGAAAAGTAAAACTTACTCTCAGACATCTACTAAAGTGGCAAAAATAAAGTGACTGTGTTGATGGAGCTGTAGAGACACAGCTACATTAGTAACTTGCTAAATATATTATAAGCTGGCTTTGTGTTTCAGGGAAAGCCTCAAATTATACAACCAGACCTATAAAATATTCATTTCCTTCAATGCAGTAATTCATTTCTGAGAGATATTCTATTCTAAAGTCACAACCCCAAAGAATTTCTTGGGAAGTTTATACTATTATCAACAATAGTGTGAAAATCAGAGGACTGGCGCCGTGGCATAGCGGGTAAAGCCATCGCCCACAGTACCGGCATCCCATATGGGCACTGGTTCAAGTCCTGGCTGCTCCACTTCCAATCCAGCTCCCTGCTAATGCACCTGGGAAAGCACCGGAAGATGGTCCAAGTGCTTGGTCTCCACGTAGGAGACCCAGAAGAAGCTTCTGGCTCCTGGCTTCAGACAGGGCCAGCTTTGGCTGTTGCAGCCTTTTGGGAAGTGAACCAGTAGATGAAAGACCTCTCTCTTACTGCCGGCGCCGTGGCTCAATAGGCTAATCCTCCGCCTTGCGGCACTGGCACACCGGGTTCTAGTCCCAGTCGGGGCACTGGATTCTGTCCCGGTTGCCCCTCTTCCAGGCCAGCTCTCTGCTGTGGCCCGGGAGTGCAGTGGAGGATGGCCCAGGTGCTTGGGCCCTGCACCCCATGGGAGACCAGGAGAAGCACCTGGCTCCTGGCTCCTGCCTTCGGATCAGCGTGATGCGCCGGCCGCAGTGCGCTGGCCGTGGCGGCCATTGGAGGGTGAACCAACGGCAAAAGGAAGACCTTTCTCTCTGTCTCTCTCTCTCACTGTCCACTCTGCCTGTCAAACACAAAACAAAACAAAACAAAACAAAACAAAACAAAACAAAACACCACCTCTCTCTCTACCTCTACCTCTCTATAACTTTGCCTTTCAAATAAATTTAAAAAAGAAGAGAGAGAGAAAAGAAAGTCAGAATAGCCCAAATAGTACTCAGGGAGCAAAGTCACATGGGAAGCCCAGGACGGAAGGGAAGCACCTGGGAAAGAGAACAGGAGACCTCCAGCCTGGGCAGAGAGCAGGGTGAGGGTGAACACTCATGACACAAAATCAAGTTTTCTGTCTTTCAAGTTTTAAAGGAAGAAAGATGCTGTGCTTCATATTTAAGCATAAGTGATAGCAATTTGCAAAGACACTACATCTTCAAGGACAGGAAACACAGCAGAAGCAATGTATTTCTAAACAACGGAAGAGAAGGCAAGAACCCCTCTGAGCGGCCAGATCCTGAAATGACCAAATGTCTGTGAAGAAGAACCCGACCTTGCTTGTGGCCTAAAGAAATGTGTGGTCGGGATGGTTGCTCCAGACCAGCTTCTACAGGCTCCTCCTTCACCGGGAACCCCAGGAGCGCAGCCCTCCTGGGTCTGGCCTGGTTTAAGGCTCAGAGATCACAGAGCAGGTGTGCGGAATGTCTAAGTGTCTTCAGAAGAGCAGTCACACTTAGACGGAAAAGGCCGACTGGCGGCTGAGACTCTGTGCAGGCGACTGAGCCTCAGGAACCCTGAATGCAACAAAGCAGCACTGAGTCCCTTCACTTCTCGGCAGCAACGTAAGGTGGAGAAATCCCGAGGCCAAAGTTCCCGCTACTTCAGGGAGAACGCTTTAGATCATCACTGTTGATCAATTTTCTGAAGCCTCAGGATTTAAATAACGATTTCGTTTTGTTCACACTGCTCTATGGCCAATCTCCTTGACGCTGAAGTACTGTGTATTCTTTAACTGCCACAAGATGCAAATTAACCAACAAACTGATGGGCTTCCATGGAAAAGAACAGAAGTCAATTAAGAACATCAATACAAAATAACAAGATTTCAGCAACAAACAAGACCTAACCTTACAATATTGTTTCCTAAAGTAAACTATAGAGATTAGCAGTTAGTTCAAATACAAGAAAATATCCCAAACCAGAAGCAGCAGGGGAAAGAAAACTAGCAAATGCCAACTCTCCATGTAGGAACTTTGTCCAGTTTCCGTTCTCAAACCAATGAAGTTCAAGTCTTTGGTTCTGCCTGACTCTCTTCAAAATTTAGGGCCAATGTACATTTTCAATGTATTCTATAAATAGAAGCATTAGGCCAACAACAACATATATATGTTTATATATTATTTATATTTATGTAAAACAAACTCATTAACCTCAGGATATTACACAGCTTATGCAACCTATGAATGACCCGACTAGTAAATCAAACAACTTCTACAGTGATGACAACAAAAACATAAAAGTTCTGTAACGCAGTTATTTACAGATGACAAAACACACGTGTGTCCACACGCACACACAGTATCTAGGACAGGAAGACTACATAAACTTGTCTGTCACCTTTCTTCCCTTATGAATCCTTTCTGAAGGTTGCCATTTCAGTATGGGCCGTCCTGAAGCTAAAACCTCAAGTATTTAACAACACATCCCATAATGCTGGCGACCCCACAGAGGTGATGATGAAGAATGCTTTCCTGAAGCCACTCTGTAAAGCATGCACAGAATCACTTTTCCTGATGCCTGCATCACTTCCTCATTTTTCCTTTCTTCACATCTTGCATTTTGCTAATTCACTATGAAGCTGAGCAACTCAAATTCTAAACACCCACTGGCGCAGCAGTTAGGATGCCCACTTGGGACACCTGCAGCCCGGGGTGCACTGCAGTGCCTGGGTTTGAGTCCTGCCTCCACGCCCAACTCCAGCTCCCTGCTAGTGCACAGCCTGGGAGGCAGCAGCTGATGGGCCCCCTCCAGGAGGGAGATCTGGGTTGAGTTCTGGGTTCCTGGCTCCAGCTTTTGACTTTTAACTTCATCAAACAGAGTATCTTCCAAATATACGGAGGCATTAACCCTCTGAAGGATTTCCAACAGTCATTACAGACAGACCAACATAATGGGGTGCTGTGACACACCCTAAACCCCATCTTTCCAAACTTCTCAGCATCTGTTAAAAGGGTATGCAGCGATGGTAAAAACCTTTAAGAAATAACACTGAAAGATGTTTACAGGCCAAGTCTGAACCAATGCATTGGGAAACGACCCAGAAGAAAACAAGAAGCTGAAATACGATTTGACAATTTAAAAATAATATCCAAAATATGTAGTAGCAATAAAAAAATCAAATGCCAGGAGTCAGTGTTAACGGAAGTCCTGAGGTGGGTTACCCACGGACCCTCGGCTGTGGACTAACCGTGGCCCATTTCCGTCTGGGCGTAGGTGCCAATTATCTGGAGTCCTTTGGATGAATCCAGCCATTTCTCTTGCTGAGCAGTGGTGCCCTGATTCAGCAAGGTGGGGATAAACATGGAGTAATTGAGGCCCACAGGTTCCACAAAATTGACCAACTGTAGTCTACAGGAGAGAAAAGAAAAGGGTCTCAGCCTTACTCTGGAAACTGCACACGGCCCCAGCTCTGGTCAAGCAGACGTGGCCCTCCAGGTGAAGGTCAGGGAAAATTTAGACCTCTTTCTTGTGAAATTAAATTTAAATAAAATAAAATTCACCATTTTACTATGTAAAAAGCCAACAGCAGGACCTGGTGGTATTTATTCTCCCTCTAATCAGTATTCTTTTTTAAATTCTACACTTAATCCAGGAAACAAATGCCACCCAAGTTTTGGCTTAAAAGCCCCTTTTATTTTTGGTTTTACTGGTATTACTTGCTGGTTTGACTGGTGTGATTTTTAAGTGTGTGGCTTTTTAAATTTTTGCTTTATTTTTAGGTTTTCCTTGCTTTGATAATCAAAAGACCACCACAGAATACTTATCTGTAGAGCTGTTAACAAAAGTTCCTAAAGAAGAATAATGAAGACTAGCTTTCCACAGGTGACCCAGGCATTCCATGCGGAAGGGGACATGTATGCTCCACGGGAGATCACAGACCTCCAAAGCTCTTCAGGGCTCACGCAGGCGGCAGTGGCGTGGGCGTGCTGACGATTTATCCCAGCGGTCAGGGAACATTGATTACACTGAAATTCAGTCCTCAACCATCTTCTCATAAGACAGAACCCATAAAATGGTTAAAACACAGAGGTCGCCCTTGGCTATTCTGCACCAGGAGGTTTTATAGGGGTCTGTTTTGTGCTTTCACATAGTGTGTATCTAAAGAGCTCAGAGCACAGGGGCTGGCGCTGTGGCACAGCAGGTAAGGCCACCGCCCGCAGTGCCCGCATCCCACGTGGGCGCCGGTTTCAGTCCCGGCTGCTCCACTTCCCATCCAGCTCCCTGCTAACGTGCTGGGAAAGCAGCAGAGGACGGCCCAAGTGCGTGGGCCCCTGCACCCACAGGGGAGACCTGCAGGAAGCTCCTGGCTTCAGTCTGGCCCAGCCCTGGCCGTTGTGGCCATCTGGGGAGGGAATCAGCGGGTGGAAGGTTTCTCTCCATCTCTGCTTTTCTCTGTAACTGTGCCTTTTAAATACATTTTAAAATAATAATAAAAATAAAAGACGGCTTAAAGTACAAAATGCATCCCATATAACTGGTCTTCATGACTTCTAACAGGATGACTTAGAAGCAGTGTCAGCACCAGTCTAACTTGGCTTGTACAAGAAGCAGGGCATGGATTAGGGGAGGAAGGGGCAGGCTGTCCTTCTTATGGGGAGGCCCTGAAACTGTGCTACAACCTAAGAGACAGCAGGGGCAGGCAGTGTGGCACAGCAGGTAAAGCCACGCTTGCCAGGCCAGCATTCCACACTGGAGTGCCACTTCCTGTCCAGCTTCCTGCCAATGCACTTGAGAAAACAACAGAAGATGGCCTAAGTATTTAGGCCCCTGTCACCCACGTAGGAGACCAGGAGGGAGTTCCTGGCTCCTGGCTTCAGCCTGGCCCAGACCTGGCTGTTGTGGCCATTTGGGCAGCGAACCAGCAGATGAGGATTTGTCTGTCACTCTGCCTTTCAAATAAATAAGTAAATCTTAAGGACAAAAACCACAGCAGCAGACACAGTATGCCCTCATTTTCCTGTTTCCAAAATAAGCTCACACCAACCTCCCATTTGTACCTCATGCAAATCATAATCCACTTGCACACTCTCTCCATGTATGTTCTTAGATATGAACATTTCCAATTAACAAACTGAATTACTTCACTCATTAGGCTGGAGCAGAGGGAACGACCTCTGTGCCCTAGGTCACATGAAAGCAGGACAAGCTGCTCACTAGCACCACGAAAATGTTCTCTCTGCTGCAGTGCTGGCAGGCTTGGCTTAGGAAGGAAATCTCTCCTCGGAGACGTCAGGGACAGACTCTCTAGCCATCCCGGAGATACTGAGAAGGCAGCACCGGTGACGCCTTTTAGACCCGAAGGTCTATGGTTTTTACATTAAATCAAAGGTTAAACTACAGGGAGAGAAGAGAAAGGAGAATGTGAACAGAAGAAGTGAGTTAGTCTCCTACGTAGCTGCTACGGCTCCTCTAGGACAGAAGTCGCATACTCCACAGAACACACGTCTCACTGAAGCAGGCACCAAGAGCCCGAGGAGTGATGAAACGCAGGCATCATAACTCAAAGGGAACAACAGCATAGCACCACACACCAAGCCTTTCTTACTAAAACCAGCAGTATTAACCCATTCCCTATTTCTTTTCCTATGCACTTCTGAGGAAAAAAACCCTGTAATTCAGTTACTAAAAATGGTAGAAATGTAAGACACTTGTGTTCCCTAAAGGGAACTGAGAAGGCTGAGTAATTCAGTAAAGCACTCTGAGGTTTATAAAGTCATCCAAGGAAACAGTGAAACACGTGGGACACAACAAAGGCCACTAGATATGTTCTTTTTCTTTTTTTTTTTTATTACTTTTTTTTTATTTGACAGGTAGTTAGACAGTGAGAGAGAGAGACAGAGAGAAAGGTCTTCCTTCCGTTGGTTCACCCCAAATGGCTGCTACGGTCAGCACTGCGCCAATCTGAAGCCAGGAGCCAGGTGCTTCCTCCTGGTCTCCTATGTGGGTGCAGGGCCCAACCACTTGGGCTACCCTCCACGGCCTCCCCGGGCCACAGCAGAGAGCTGGACTGGAAGAGGAGCAACCGGGACTAGAACCCAGCGCTCATATGGGATGCCAGTGCCACAGGCAGAGGATTAACCAAGTGAGCCATGGCGCCGGCCCCAGATATGTTCTTTTCCAAAATGAGGGGTTGTCAGGCTGTGGTGTAGTGAGTAAAGCGGCTGCCTGCAATAGCGGCATCCTATATGGGCGCTGGTTTGAGTCCGGCTGCTCCACTTCTGATCCAGCTCTCTGCTAATGGCCTGGGGAAACAGTGGAAGATGGCCCAGGTGCTTGGTGCCTGCACCAGCGTGGGGGACCCAGAGAGGCTCCTCGCTCCTGGCTTATCAGCTCAGCTCTGGCCCTTGCGGCCATTTGGGAAGTGAATCAGTGGATGGAGGACATTTTTCTCTGCTTCTCCCTCTCCCTGTCTGTAACTCTCTCAACTAAATAAATAAAATAAAAAAAAAGAGATCTCTAAGTTATGTTCTAATATTCAGCCAACTTCAAAACAGTCTCATAAATAAATAATTTTATTTTGTGATAAGAGAAATTGATATAAAAGGCGTAAATACCAAAAATTACAGAAATCTTGCTGTTATGTCAATTCCAGCATCCTGCCCCATTTTAACAAGTAAGAAATCCAGTGTACTTCACAATTACTGATAAGTCACAGCTTCCTGTCCCATTATTTTTGAGTCACAGTCAAAACACTGCTGCATTATTACCTACGGGATTGCAACGCTGATGGGATTGTGTAACCAGGCTCAGATGCGCAGTACTTGCCAAGATTAATTTTCAATCCTCATCTCTAGCTTGAACTGATCTCCCTATCACAACTTAGGGACATTGGAGAGATGTCAAAGGGTGTGTTAGAGTTTGTACTTTAAGACGCCACACGAAAAATAATCCACAAAACTGGCTGGTGTCCACAGACCTTTAACCCGCACGGAGGACTCTGCTCTGTTTCACCGTGACTTCACCTGTTCTGGTTACACATGAACTACCGGAGGTTAGGAAATCGTCGCTACCAACTCTGAAACACAACGCATCAGCCATTTAGAAAAACACAACAGAAATAAAATCCTCTTCATCTTGTTTTTCCTGAGGAATAAAACCTTACTAATTTTGAAAGTTTTCAAAGCCAACTCATGTCACTCAGTAACATAATCTTCTAAGAGTTACTCTACCTCAATATCCCCACAGCTATGAATTTCAAACTAAAAACAATAGAGAGCATTTGGAAGCTGGTGAGTTCTCCAGATCTGGGCTACCAAAAACCAACCAACCAACCAACCAACCAACCAAGTGCCTTCATAACTGAAACTGGATGTGCAGTCTGAGGAGAGCCCTACTGTCCAAAATAACCCGTTTCATTCACGTCAAGTTGGAAACAGACACCAGGCGCCAGAGCAGCATACAAGGAAGGAGTAAGCATCACTACACAAGGGCGGCACTTAGAACATGTTTCCTTTGTCTGCATTCTTGAAAATCCAGCAGTCACAGCCTGAATCCTCACTGCTCGCGATACAGGAGTCCCCCTAAAACGTAGAAAGGCCCAGGAACAATGGCAAGTGTAGGAGCCGCGACAGGCCGGAGACCGTGTCCCAGGATCGGGTAGACGGCTTTTATTTGCAGTAGGGGGGGGGGGGGGTCCTGACTTTGCCGGGACAGCCGTTCAGTCAGCCAGGGACTCAACAACCCCGGGTTCTCGGAACGCCTGGTGTTCGCTCCGAGGCTTGAGCCCCTCCCCGCTGCCCACGTATTCCCAGAAGTGGGAATCCCAAGATCCTCACAACTCCACGAAAACAGAATCCGCTCCTGCTCCACACACACAGAGGGTTTGGTGTTGCAACTTGGGGGAAAAACAAACACCTTTCGGGTTCGGAAACGCAGGTACCCTGACAAAAAGCGAAGTCATTTCGCACTTCACAGCGCTGGACAAACGCAGAAGCTGGGGACCAAGGAGCGTTCTAGCGAGACCGAGGTGGACACCGGCAGACCCCAGCCACACGGAAGCCGGCGCTGTCTCCCACACACTGAGCTTGAAAGTGGCCCCCAAACCACAAAACACCCGGCCGGCGGGCACACCTACTTCTTAAACCACATGATCTCCTCGGGGTCCGCGATGCCGAACTCCCTCATCTTCCTCACCATGGTGGCGCTTTTCCTGACGGCCACCTCGTAGCGCTGGCTGCGCGTGAGGAAGTTGAAGTCCTCGTGCTGGAAGTCGGGGTCGTTCAGGATCAAGCTCTCTGGAAGGGAGGCGGAGGACATCACAGGGACAGACGGGCCTCCCGGTCCCCGGCCGCCGACGGCGACACTGCCCGGGGCCCGCCGGCCGCCCCCGGCCGCGGCCTGCGCCCCCTCCCCAGCCGACTCCGCCGCGAGCCGCGCCCGGGGACAGCAGGCCCGCCGCCCTCACCGATCTCCCGACGGCGCCGGGTATTCTCCGCGCTGCCGTCCAGCAGGTTAGTGATCAGCTCCGGGTTGAAGGTGGCGGAGGCCCGCTCCCTGCGCAGGTCCGGGTTCATGGTGGCAGCTGGTGGGCAGTGCTGGGCTCGGCGGCGGCGGCGGCGGGTGTCCGCAGGGTCAGCGCGGGTCCGGCCCTAAGAGCCGCTCCGGGACAGCGCGAGGCCCCGCCCCCACGCAGCGCCCCGCCCCGCCCCGCCCCGCCCCTTCTCCTTCGCCGCGGCCTCTCGGCGCGTGACTGGCTGAGGCGTGGGCGCGGGCGGCACCTCCCACAGCGCCCGCCGCAGGCCGCGGGGCAGACCAGTCCCCGCTGCCGGTCAGGGGAGACCCCACCCCCACCCCGAGCGACCCCCTCGAGGGGGACACCAGCCCAGAAAGTCGAGAAATTGTCGAGCTGGGGGAGGGAGTGAAGCGCTTCCGGTATCCCGCCCCTCCCCGTCAGGTGATCACGCGAGACGGAAAGAGAACCTGAAGCCCCGGCGACGCCCGGAACAGGTTGGCCGGGAGACTTGGAAGGGGCGGGACAACGAGGCACAGGCGGGACTGCGCTTGCGCCCTGGGTCTTGCCCGCCTGCCACTTCCGGGTCCGAGCGCGGAGTCCTACCCGGAAGTGATGGGAGGGCGGCTTTGGGGCTAAGATGAGGGCGGGAGTAGAGGGGAGTGTGTCCTAGAAGAATCCCGGATTGGGGGGGAAGGCCGGAGCCACAGTTGCGCCGCGGAGTAACTCCGGTTACCTTTTGCTAGAATAGGCTGTCCTTGCCACGCAGGGGCGGGGACCTGGGCGCGGGTGGCCGGCGCGGCCCGGCTAATTTGGAGCTCCTGGCTTTGGGGTGAGGCCGAGGGCGGTGCTGCCCGTAGGCCGGTCTTGGAACCCGCGCTGGTTTGGTTTCGCTGTTACTGTCGCGGTCACGAAAGTGATCCAGGCCCGCGTTTTAGAATCTTGGTATGGGAGCATTTCCAAGGGCAGGAAGGGGGCGTCCCCACGCACCACCAGAGTTTTTAGTTGTAATTCTGAAAAATACTGCCAGTTGATGACTTACAGGCTGTTGCTCATGAGTTCGTTTCGGTTACCTTGTGATTTCATGCCACGATAATGAAAGTCGCGCACTACCTCCTCTGTCGTCTGCATAATTTACCCTTGTCATGTTGAACAACGGACTTAACCCCTTGGCTTTATTTTACTTATTTTAGTAACAGAACTGTACTGGGAATAGTGTAAACTGAGTGGGACATCCCCCTCGGACATAAAACTCAAGGATCCTTTAAAAAAAATACTGTTTTAATGCAGTCATCTTAAAAAAAATACCAAGAAGATCGAGCGAATAAAATAGAACTTTAAAGATTCGTTGTCTCAGGCTCCACTGTACCAGGGCAAGCACTGTTGCTGAGGCTGTTTGAATACCCCCAGACTGCAAACATTTAGGGGAGGGAGGAAGAGAATATTGTATTCTTAGAATTGTATCTGTAAATCACATTGGATCTGTTAAAAACTAATTAGGAATTTGAAAAATTAAAATAAAAATGGCTACGGAAGCCAGGGAAGAAATCCTAAAACACACATACACATACGTAAAAATAACCCACATTATTTAGCCTGCTCCTTGTGGGTTGTGTTCATCTCAGAAATCCGCACTCGCGCTGTGGTGTGGAAGGTTAGGCCTCCTTTTGCAACGCCATGACCCACATGGGCTCTGCTTCCAACCCAGCTCCCTGCTGGTGCACCTGGGAAAGCAGTGGAAGATGCCCAAGTGTTGCAGCCCCTGCACCCGTGTGAGACCCAGAGGAGGCTCCTGGCTTCTGACTGGCCCAATTCTGGCGTTTGCTACCATTTGGGGAATGAAACGGCAGATTGAAGATCTCTCTGTTTCTGCCTTTCAAATCAATCAATCTAAAAGAAAAAAACTGGCGCTCCAAATGCAGCCAGCATAAGCTGTTGATAAGATAACGCTACCTGGCAATGCTTTATCATAGGTGAGCCGAAGGGCAGAAATTGGAGGTTTGGTTCAAGGCAGATCTCCCAGTTTGAGGTTTAGATTAGGATTGGATAAGATTCCCAGTGCCAGCTGGTGGAAACACCAAGGCAAGAGAATTCAGAGAAAACTTCGTGGGTGAAACGCCTGTTCGTGTTCCAGCTGTTTGCCTGAGCTGGACGGTGGGGCAGAGTCGGACATCGCTGTGTGTGGAGGTGGTGAGGGGTGCCTTTGGCTGTCAGCCTCCAGGCTGAGTGTGGGAGTAGATGCTGGTGGGTTTTGTTAGAGTCGACCGCCCGAAAAACGTCACCAAGAGACACGTCTCTTATGCAGACAGCACGGGGAAGCTTTATTGATTATCCAGCATGCTGGGGCTGTCTGATCATCATGAGCAGAGCAGCCCCGAATAACCAAAGGTCAGGGTTTATAAAGGCAAAAACCGCAAAACCGGGAAGGGGGGAGAGAATACACGGTTGTTAAGCGGTTGCTAAAGTCTTACAATCAGCAATTATGATCTTAAGACATAGACAAATCACATCTTCATTATTAGCCCAGGTAACCCAGGTGCAACCTTTCTACTTTTAAGCTTGAGCAATCATGCTAGGGGGTTTTGTGCTCTGCCAAGGGTGATGTAGTGCACTGCTATTGTCCGACTATTTGAGATCATAGTTTCAGACCAGAGTCTCACGGTGGGGGGGTTGCTTTCCCAGAATGCAGTCTCAAGTGCTCCAAAATGGAGTCCCTACTGTCAAGGTGCTACTTCACTCTGTTTTATTTTTACAGCTGCACCAGGAAGGTTTAAACCTGTAAGCTTAAGCTTAACTTTTTACACCCGCACATATACAATTTTAACTCTTCATTCCCCACTCCTTGTTGTGAGGATCTCTAATCTTAGAGATTATTTTTTTTTAATGTGACATATTGTTGTTTTATGACCATGAGTTTAACATTTTTAACTTGTTTCCGCATGAAGGTGATGAGTCTATTTAACACACAAGGTCCTATGGTTACAATTAGGAACAATTAAGGGTCCTGCTAGGGCTGACAGTAGGGTAGTAAGCCATGGGGACCGGCCGAACCATGACTCAAACCATTTCTGTTGAGTTTCCCTCTCCCGTTGCCGTTTTTCCAGTTGTTTTTTTGAGTTTGGCCATGAAGTTTCTAACCACCTGGGTTCAGTCAGCATAAAAACAACATTTTTCCTTTAGGGCCGCGCATAACACCCCCCCCCCCATGAAAATAAGATCCAACCCCCGCCTGTTCTGTAATACTGAAATGCAGATACTGGGCTGCACCTGGGAGATTGTGGAAGATTTGTCAGGCAGAAGGGGCGGGGATCTCCACCTGGCAGGTTATCAGGTAGAAGGGGGCAGGGCAGGATGTAAAGGCCGGGCTGCCCGAGAAACATTGTCAGGACGACTGAGATGCAGATGCATATGCTGGGCACATTAGGCCTTTATGTCACACACACATAAGCTCATAACTGACTTTCTGCCTAATATTTTTCCCTCAAGAGGTAATACCCAAAATTCTTCTTTGGGATTATGGATGGAGTTCCGTTTTCTGTAACTTCTTCAAAGCTGGCATGTGGGCGTCGAGGGGGATTTGGGTATTTCCTCTTGCTACCTGTCTTATGGTGTGCAACAGTGGCCTTGGAAAGACTGTGTTGCTCGGTCCAGAGTGCTGCTCAAGTCATCCAGGGGAATGGGCTGGAAGTCTTGCCTGATGACCATTTGGAGTTCAACAGCTTTTAGTCTGTTAGAGACAAAATGAACAAGGGCATTAAAAACACACGGTGCAAAGAGAAGCATCAAGATTGCAGAAGTTAGTGGGCCAAGGAGAGGACATAGCCAGGATTTCCGGGACCAGATGTCAGGCCAGAAATCCCAGCCCTGCTTGGCCTGGTCCTGGAGCTGTTTGGCTTTTTCCAGGAAAAGTACAAATTTGGGTTTGTGTCTGTCTAGTCTGATTGACCCAGAGACAATATATATATATATTTTTTGGATATCTAGTAGCCAGTTTTGCTAGGAAGTTAAGCCAATGTACAAGACTAGAGTCTCAGGCTGGGAAAGAAGACAGATTAATGAATTATTTACATTTAATTATTTATATTATGGATTATTGTGCACCCCCCTCAAGAGATAGGCCCTTTAAGTCCTCAGTGAGGACTTGTCCAAATAGGTGTAGGGCTATCTGAGTTAACTGTTACTGAAAGCCCTGTTTTTAGGAACTGGCAGGGAGGGCTTTCTAAGCTTAATGTTATTGGATAGACTTTTAAGGCATGGCTGGGTGTGTGAGGCCCAGACCTATCCATGGGATGCTGGAAGAGAATTGAAAGAGATGCAAATCTCCTTTAAGGGAGGCACCCTGTTGACTTGCATTACACGGCTGGACTAGGAGGAGAGCTGAATAGGAGGCTGATAGAAATAGGCAACTTGCGTTTCACTGACCCTAGGCCATCCCCTCAATAGCAGTGGCTGGAGCTGGAAGCTGGGCAGAGGCTGGGCAGAGCCAAAGGCTTTTTAGCTCGGGGCCACAGGGTCTGCGGTTCTGAACCAGGAGTCCTTCGACACCCAGGGCAGTTCCGTGTCCAGTGACCGTGCTCTTGGCAGGGCTGACAGAAGGCATTTGCTGTCATGACAGCTGCTTGCCCAATGCCCTGGCTCCTTATATCAGCAACAGGTGCCGTTTGGGGTGCACTGGCCTTGCTGGGTCTCCTTGATGGCAATCACCGTGTAAAGCAGCCATTGATTGGTCTGTTGCCTATCCTCTGCTGCTTGCTTGCTCCTTGTTTTCCTGGTCTCTAATAAAGCAGACCAAGGAGGCAGCCTCTATGATGTCAGTCAAGGGGGTGCTCAACCCAATCCTGATTTTTGGAGATTTTTTAATATTAGGGTGAGCTAGAAAAACTATGGTCATGGGCAAATTCTGACACTTAGTATTTTCCTGCGAGTTAAGACCATGCCCATGAGGAGAACTATGACCCTTTAGGTAAGATCAACTGTGGTGACCTGCTTGCATACTTTGAGGTCGTCAGTGTAACTTTTTACACCGAAAAATTGATCTAGTTGTCATATTATTTTATACTTTAACCTTTTTTGTTGTTGTTGTTGTTGTTTGGGGCCCTATACTGTGGCCAGGCATTATTACAGAAAAGGTCAGTCATCCCTTACATAAGGTCTGGGGATCAAACCGTACGTCACAGTGGAGAGTCCTGCAGAACAGTAGTAACTTCCCTTCTGGAAGAGAAAAGAGGAGAAGTGAGGCAGCGAGTTGGGTCTCTAGCCTGACTTTTTGGGCTTTTAAATTAAACTGGCAGTTTAACCAGTGTTTACTGTGTAGCCTGACTTAGAGGAGAAATTGTGGCAGAGGTCTCTGCCATTCTTTGGCTTCCGGGTATTTACCGTGTAGCCTGTGGACACTAGAGCTTTCTTGGGTTTCTGGAACCCAGTTTTCTAGCATCTGCCGCATAACCATAACTTAACAGAGACAGTAGAGTACACAATGGATTAACATGAATTTTATGTCTCTTGTCGAATAAACCAGAAATAAATTTAAAAAAAAACCTTGTATATAAGAGTTTACATAATTTAGAATTATTTAACAGAGTCAAAAAGAGCTTACAGGACCTAACTCTAGAAATGGCAGAGTAACCGATTAAGCAGACACTGTTAAAATAGACGTTACAGTTTTTGCAAAAACAGATTTTAAGATTTCTGATTTAGACCATTTTTAGATATTTACTAATATTAGTACACATTTTTTTTAAACCCATTGTTATAACAGAAGATCAGACTTCAACTTTAGGTCAGTGTAATTTTGGCATTAGCACTTAACTCTGTAAATAATATTTTAAAATTGTAAACATTTTAAAACTTTTTATGACTTGTTTACACCTTTTGAAACTTTATACCCGTAGTTACTTTTACATAGCCTTGAATTGTCATGTATGGACAACCTATGAGAATACATGTTAATAAACTTAAACAGGTTTTTTTTAATTGAATTTGAGATGTTAAAAGTATATATTTTTCCAAGTTTTACTTAGCACTGATTCCTAGATGACTTAAGACACTGAGTTGTTAATGAATACCACACCATTATCTGAAATAAAAGTTAAAATTACATTTTTATGTTTTTAAGTAACATGAGGATAACACCTCCTGGACAGCAAACACTAGTGCATGTTTACAACTTTGAAAAGATCTTTATTATTAAGAGAAATAAGTTTAAAGCATATTAAAGACATGTAAAACTGAGCAAGCAAGCCACTGAGCAAACCTAAGGGCATTTGCATTACCTCAATTTTCTGAACCAATCTGCATTGGCTTACTTTAGTTAACAACATAAAGGCTTGTATACACAGAATTTTACTCTTATTTTTATAAGACCAGCTGGAAAGCAAAAACATAAATACAGCATAGGTCTGACACCATTTATAACATTTTAATATATTTTATATAATCTGAATTGACTCAAGCAGCTGTTACTTTAACAAATTTAGAGTCTCATCCTTTGAGAGTTCCAGGGATCCAACTGGAAGCCCCAAGTTGGAAGACTCGGTTTAGAATTTAAGCTGTCAGAGAGTCAAACCATTTAGCCAAAATTAGTACATTTTTGATCAGTTGGGTAATCACTCAGACATTAAAAACAGATAAACAATGTAAACAAACTTCGCATTGTTGTTTTCCCAATCAAGACTCTAATGGCAATAGAAAAACTCAAAACCTTCAAGACAGGTGAACGCTCTCAGATGAGTCAGGGGCAGCAGCACAGAAAAGAGCTGATTATCAGCATATGAACCCATTGTTTAGGTTTTCATTAGCTGCAAAGAGAAAAACCCATCAGGTTGGAAAGGGTTAATGGCTTAAGGTTCTGGCTCCCTTAGGTAAGGTCAGCAGTGGTATTGAATTGGAAATTCCTCCAGGAGAGGAAAAAGAAGCAGCGCTGGGGTGGGGGCTCTGCCTAGAGATATTTGGCTATGCCTGCCTGGGTGCACCAGGCCACATTGGACTAGAATAGAGTGCAGAGAAAGGCTGTGGTCCCCCATTTACAGGAAAGACTGCGCACACCAGGGCTTGGCAGGACTAACCGTGGGGTTGGGTAGGTGCGCCGTTTCACCAAGAGTGTTGGGAACCTTTTATAATTTAACCAAAGCCAGATCAATTAGGACTACTGCAGACACTCAGTCAATTACAACAGATAGTTAACTTTAGCTCTTTTCCAGATTTAGTCCTCAGGTAATCAAAGCTTAGCAACAGTAATAGTTCACAAAAAACTTTAAGACGCACCAGAGCTACCATAAGCTGCAAAGACGGAAAACTTTTTACCAGGTTGGAAAGGGTTGATAGGTAACAGGTAACAGCTTTTCCCTAGGTGCAGAGACTTGTGGAATTTCCCTCTCCCTTTCTCCTGCCCAGTGGTATAGGAATGGAGATGAGGAGAGCAAAAGAGTGGGGGAAGGAGCCCCCGGGAGGAGGAGGAAGGCAGAAAGCAATGACCTCCTCCTGTCTGGGGGCTGAGTGGGGTTTGAAATCTCCTATCACTCAAGGTTACCCACTACCTAGTTGTCTGAGTTTACCTGAAGGGCCAATATTAGCCTCGACCGAAGCTAAGCCCTGCTCGCGTAGCAGTAGGCAGGGTGACCAGGCATCCCTCCGAGAGAGAGACCTGATCCTCGGGTCGCAGCCCTTCCTAATTTCCCTCCCGTTCCTTACAATCCCTCTGGAGTTTCGGCCGTAGCTAAGCCGTGGCCAGGGGGACTCCGCGTTCTCGGAGAGCTGTGGGGTGCCGGACACTCAACGGTCACTTCCACAGATCCGATCCCGCTTGAGGGAAGGAATACTGACCTCCGATGTCTTCTCAAAATCCCGGTCCGGGTGCCCAGGACGGCCAGGCAGGAGAATGGCCTCTTTCACTCAGCGAATGAGTGGTAAATGGAATGAGCCCTCCGGGGGGCCAATCCACTCCTAGAGCAGGCCATTCAGAGGCACAGAAAGACTGCTGCTTTACCCTCTTAATCAGGAGAGAGAGATTAGATCCCCTAGCCCGCACATCAGGCCAGTGAGCCGAAGTAAGAGATAGCGGTGTGGACACAGTTTGACCCATGTTACAGACAGAAAAGCAATTCCCAAAAAACTGAAACCTAAAATGTAACCGCTGTTGGCACAAAACTCCCACCTAGGGGAATTTCTGATGGGAGTTTGGCTGAGCGTCCTCAGTCTCCCGGTCCTCTCGGGGCGTCCCCCAAGGTGGTAGCCTGGGGCTTCCAGGCACGTCTGCCAGCCACAGTGCATACCGTGCCAACCCAAAAACTGAAACCGAAACAGGCCTGTAACCCGAAAAACCGAAACCTGAAGCGCACATATACTGAGTCCCTACCTTAGGCGCCTTTATACTTACCCCAAGAGACTTCTGTTGGAGGCGTCCACGGGCAGCCCCAATCTCGCTGGGGCCTCCAAATGTTAGAGTCGACCGCCCGAAAAACGTCACCAAGAGACATGTCTCTTATGCAGACAGCACGGGGAAGTTTTATTGATTATCCAGCATGCTGGGGCTGTCTGATCATCATGAATAACCAAAGGTCAGGGTTTATAAAGGCAAAAACCGCAAAACCGGGAAGGGGAAGAGAATACACGGTTGTTAAGCGGTTGCTAAAGTCTTACAATCAGCAATTATGATCTTAAGACATAGACAAATCACATCTTCATTATTAGCCCAGGTAACCCAGGTGCAACCTTTCTACTTTTAAGCTTGAGCAATCATGCTAGGGGGTTTTGTGCTCTGCCAAGGGTGATGTAGTGCACTGCTATTGTCCGACTATTTGAGATCATAGTTTCAGACCAGAGTCTCACGGTGGCGGGGTTGCTTTCCCAGAATGCAGTCTCAAGTGCTCCAAAATGGAGTCCCTACTGTCAAGGTGCTACTTCACTCTGTTTTATTTTTACAGCTGCACCAGGAAGGTTTAAACCTGTAGGCTTAAGCTTAACTTTTTACACCCGCACATATACAATTTTAACTCTTCAGTTTCTCTCCTTCATGACCTTTCATCCATCCGATAAATATTTAATAGTACTCCAGACACCGTGTTAGACACAGGGACATAGTGAAGATTTAGAGTCCCTGGCCTCACATAGCCGACAGTCCAGAGGGAGACATGGACAAGGTTCGAGTCTAAGGAGAAGCAAGTGTGCATGGGGCCAGTGCCTTGGCGCACTTGGCTAATCCTCCGCCTGCAGTGCCGGCATCCCATATGGGTGCCGTTTCTAGTCCCAGTTGCCCCTCTTCCTGTCCTGCTCTCTGCTGTGGCCTGGGAAGGCAGTGGAGGATGGCCCAGTGCTTGGGCCCTGCACCCTCATGGGAGACTGGGAAGAAAGACCTGGCTCCTGGCTTCGGATTGACGTAGCTCTGGCCGTTGCAGCCATTTGGGGGTGAACCAACGGGAGGAAAATGATTCCTGGGTCTGAGCCGATGGGAGGTGGATGCTCTCACACGCAGTGAGGGTGGGATTGGAGGTTGTATTTAAAATTAAGCACAGGGCTTGGTTCTGGTTCAACATTTCCACCTGTGCCTGCTTCTTCTCCCTCCCAAGGACCCACCTAAATGGACAAAGAACAGGACAGGCAGAGATCTCAGCAAATCCTTGGAAGCTGGGAAACAGGTGGCGCCTATAGGGTTGGCAGAGCACAGGAAGTCACTCCCGCCAGTGCTGGGCAGTAAGATCAGAGATTCCCATGTTGCCGTGGGAAAGGCAGGTGCTTGGGTTTGCAGGGCGAAGGGCTGAGCAGATGAGGGAGTTTGATTTTGGTGCCTTTTTTTATGATCTCATGTTTCTTCCAGGTCAGCCCCTTCAGCTACATTCAATATATATAATATGATATGATATGATATGATATGATATGATACAACACAACACAACACAGCACAACATATATATATTGTATTTGGACGGCAGAAAAAGAGAGACAGAGATCTTCCATCCTCTGGTTCACTCCCCAGATGCCTGAACCAGGCCAAAGCCAGGCGCCCAGGGTTCAGTCTGTCTCCCCGCTGGGTGGCAGAGACCCGGGTACTTGGGCCATCACCTGCCGCCTCCCAGGGTGCACATTCACAGAACGCTGGGTCACAAGCAGCTCTGGGACCCAGACCCAGACGCTTACACGTGGGCTGCCAGCATCCTGACACCCGGCCCTGCTGTGTGCCTGATAGCTTTTGTTCTGCCCATTTGTTTCTTCCTCTCTTTTTGGAAATAGTTTGTCAGGGTTTTGAACCCTCAAATGAATAGTTTTCTTACCTTTTCTCTAATTTTTTTCTATCTCTTTGGACTTTCCCATCTCTGTGTTGGGAGATCTTCTTGACATCTTCCCATTCTTAATTAATTTGTTTAACTCTTATTTTAAATGTCCAAAAGCATTTTTTTTAAAGATTGTCTATTTATTTGAAAGGCAGAGTTACAGAGAAACAGGGAGAGAGAGAGGTCTTCTATCCACTGGTTTACTCCCCAGATGGCCACAATAGCCGGAGCTTCTTCTGCGTCTCCCATACAGGTGCAAGGGCCCAAGGACTTGGGCCAACTTCTACTGCTTTCCCAGGCCGTAACAGAACTGGATCAGAAGTGGAGCAGCCGGGACTAGAACCTGTGCCCATATGGGATGCTGGCACTGCAGGCAGCCACTTTACCTGCTATGCCACGGCGCCGGCCTCAAACATTTTTCATTCTAGTAATAAATACCCTATTCCTGGAATACTTACTGTATTTTATGAAGCAAAATGTTGCTGACCCTAAAATAAAAAACACAAGTAAGTAAGATCTTTAAATGGTTGTGACTTTATCCTCCAACACTCTGTATTATGACTGTGCTGTACTTAGGTTTAAGAATATGCTTGGATGAAAACTTGGAATTGGTGAGTTTTGGCTGTTTTTTGTTTAATAATTTCAGACATACACAAGAATTGAAAGAATATGGGCCCGCATTGTGGCAAAGTGGGTAAGTTGCTGCCTGTGACTCCCACATCCCGGATGAGCCACCAGTTTGATTTCTGGCTGCTCTTCTTCCAATCCAGCTCCCTGCTGTGGCCTGGGAAAACAGCAGAAGATGGCCCACGTGCTTGGGCCCCTGCACCCGCATGGGAGAGCTGGATAGAGCTCCTGGCTCCTGCCTTCAGCCTGGCCCAGCTCTGGCCGTTCTGGCCAACGGATGGAAGATATGTTTCACTGTTTGTCTCTGCTCTCTATCTCTCTGTCTCTCTCATTCTGCCTTTCAAATGAATAAATGTCTTTTTATTTTATATTTTACAAGATTTATTTATTTATTTGAAAGAGTTACATAGAAAAAGAAGGAGAGGCAGAGAGAGAGAGAGAGAGAGAGAGAGGTCCTCCATTCACTGGTTCACTCCCCAATTGGCTGCAACAGCTGGAGCTGTGCTGATCTGAAGCCAGGAGCCAGGAGCTTCTTCCTGATCTCCCACATGGGTGCAGGGGCCCAAGGACTTGGGCCATCTTCTACTGCTTTCCCAGGCCACAGCAGGGAGCTGGATCGGAAGTGGAGCAGCTAGGTCTTGAACTGGCGCCCATTTGGATGCTGGCACTACAGGTGGCAGCTTAACCTGTTTCGTCACAGCACCGGCCCCAATAAATGTCTTAAAAAAACAACAACAACAACAACAACAACAACAACAACAAAAACAAACTATTAATTTCAAACATACATACACAAGAATTGTGGGGGTGGGGGCCTGCACGCCGACACCCTGTATGGGCACCAGTTCATGTCCCAGCTGCTCCACTTCCAATCCAGCTTCCTGCTAGTGTACCTGGGAAGGCAGTGGAGAATGGCCCAAGTGCTTGGGCCTCTGCACCCACATGGGAGACCCAGATGGTGTTCTGGGCTCCTGACTTTGGCCTGGCCTAGCTCTAGCTGAACAGCCATTTGGGGAGTGAACCATTGGATGGAATAGCTCTCTCTCTCTCTCTCTGCCTTTCAAATAAATAAATAAATCTTAAAACAAACAAAAAGGAATTACAAGAATAGAAGGCCGAATTGGTTGGCCCTGCGGCTCAATAGGCTAATCCTCCACCTGCGGCGCCGGCATTCCGGGTTCTAGTCCTGGTCAGGGCGCTGGATTCTGTCCCGGTCGCTCCTCTTCCAGTCCAGCTCTCTGCTGTGGCCAGGGAGTGCAGTGGAGGATGGCCCAAGTGCTTGGGCCCTGCACCCCATGGGAGACCAGGAGAAGCACCTGGCTCCTGGCTTTGGATCAGCAAGGTGCGCCGGCCGCAGTGGCCATTGAGAGGTGAACCAACGGAAAAGGAAGACCTTTTTCTCTCTTTCTCTCTCTCTCTCTCTCACTGTCCACTCTGCCTGTCAAAAAGAAGGGAAAAAAAAAAAAAAAGAAGAAGAAGGCCGAATGGAGAGACCTTTCGCCCGCATGCAGTAGTTTGGCCACAGTTGCTTTATCTTCCCCGCCAGCCACCTCTGCTTGCTCCCCCAGACCGTTGGAGAAGGCCTTGCAGACGTCCTGCCCTTTGTTCTAAATGCTTCGGTGTGTTCTCCAAAGAGCAAACTCGTTTCCCAGGACGATTACCAACTGAGGAAAGTTAACGGTTATCTAATACTATTACCTCGTGTGCAGTCTTTTTTCCCCGGTTTTACAATTATTTACCAGTTTCCTTTATCAGCATATTTTCTCCCAGTCCAGGACCCAGGGCAGGATCAGGTGTCCCCTGTGGTTCTGTTAGTGTCCCAGGGCTGTCCCCGGAAAGTGCCACCATCTGGGGCGGCGAGAACTCTGAGACGCCCACAGCACAGGTTCCTCCTGTTCCAGGCTTCGTGGGCGCCTTGTGGGCAGTCCTGGGCATGCCTTGGCTTGTGCCCGCGTCCTGCTGTCTGCCTTCGTCGTCACGCCCTGTGCGCCTGTCTGTTTCAGGGCCCAGATGTCCCCTTCTGCAGGACACTGGTTGTGCTGGATTAGAGCCCACCCAGGGGACTCCTGCTCACTTGGTGGCCTCCACAAAGTCTCTGTCTCCAGTCGGTCACCTTCCCAGTGCTAAGAGTCGGGGTGCAGTGCAGCCCTGTGTCTGTCAGCGTCTTCCAACTGGGGCAGTGTCTTTGTCTTCTGTGACGTTGACCCAAAGTACACGAGCCAGTTGGCTTCTAAAGGCCCTCAATTCACGTTTGTCTGACGTTGCCTCACAATCGGAGGACGCACTTTTGGCGGGAATACCTTGGGAGTGATGCGTGCTTCCCGGGACGTGGTATCCGGGTGGCTGCGAGGTTTGCTGGTTTTCCAGTTTCACATTTCCTGGGACCCTCTGTGAAGTGGGTCTTTTATTTTTTTTTTAATATTTTATTTATTTATTTGAGAGGTAGAGTTACAGAGAGAGGGAGAGACAGAAAGAAAGGTTTTCCATCTGCTGGTTCACTCCCCAAATGGCCACAACAGCCAGAGCTGGGCCTCTCTGGAGCCAGGAGCCTGAAGCTGCTTCTTGGTCTCTCACCGTGGGTGCAGGGGCCCAAGCACTTGGGCCATCTTTTACTGCTAACCCAGGCCATAGAAGAGAGCTGCATCGGAAGTTGAGCAGCTGGGACGCGAACTGGTGCCCACATGGGATGGCGGCCCTGCAGGCGGAGGATTTACCTGCTGTGCCACAGCGCTGGCCACAATGATTTGTTCTTAAATCCATGTTTACTCTGTTGGTTGCAAAACTTTTAAAAGCACAGTAAAAATAATCCTTTTATTTGATTATTGTAAAATTAATTTAGTTGAGATTACATGTAAAATTTTCAATAATCCTCGTGTGATAGAATCTATTGAGGTCATAGTTCAAAATGTGGTATAGCTTGAATTTTAGTGTTATAAATGTGCAAGATAAGTTAACAAAGGTAATTTTTAAAAAACAATGAAGTTAAATTTCACAAAGTGTATACTCCCTAGAGACTTAATCCTGCTTTGTGTTAATTTTAAAAATAAACATAAATATAGTAACATGTGCACTAAAGCTTAGCATATAATAGATCTGGTACTTGAGAGGGACAGCGGTACTTTTTTTTTTTTTTTTTTTTTTTTTTTGACAGGCACAGTGGTTAGTGAGACAGACAGAGAAAAAGGTCTTCCTTTTCCGTTGGTTCACCCTCCAATGGCCGCCGCGGCCGGCGCACCGCGCTGATCCGATGGCAGGAGCCAGGAGCCAGGTGCTTCCTCCTGGTCTCCCATGCGGGTGCAGGACCCAAGCCCTTGGGCCATCCTCCACTGCACTCCCCGGCCACAGCAGAGAGCTGGCCTGGAAGAGGAGCAACCGGGACAGAATCCGGTGCCCCAACCGGGACTAGAACCCGGGGAGCTGGTGCCGCAGGCGGAGGATTAGCCTAGTGAGCCGCAGCACTGGCCTGGGACAACATTACTTTTACAAAGATTCTAAAGTAGTGGACACTTAGCTCAGTGGTTAAGACAGCTGCATCTCGGAGTGCCTGGGTTCGATACCCTGCTCTGGCTCCTGACTCCAGCGTCCTGCTAACACAGACCCTGGGAGACAGGGGGACAGCTCAAGTGATTGGGTTCTTACATCCATGTAGGAGACACAGATTGAGTTCCCGCCCCGCAGCGTTGATCCCACCTTTGGTCTTGGTCCCTTTTCAGCCTGGCATGGTCACTGTGGCATTTGGAGAGTAAACCAGCAGATGGGAGCTGTCCATCTCTGTCTGTCTTGTATCAAATACATATGAAATAAATATTTAAAAGATTCTGAAGTTTAAGCTTTTAAAAATACATATAGATTTTAAAGATTTATTTAAGCAGAATCACAGAGAGAAAGAGACTGAGACAGAAAGAGGTCTTCCATCCACTGGTTCACTCCCCCAATGCCTGTAACACCCAGGGCTGGGCCAGGCCAAAGCCAGGGTCTCCTATATGGGTACAGGGGCCCAAGCACTTGAGCCACCTTCCGCCACCTTCCCAGGAGATGGATCAGAAGTGGAGAAGTTGGGACTTGAACTGGTGCCCACCTGGGATGCTGGTGTTGCAGGTGGCGGCTCAACCTGCTGGCCTGCAATGCCAGCCCCAATATTTATTTTTTGTATGTTTGAAAGGTAGAAAAGAGAGACAGAGATGGAGAACTTCCATCCCTGAGTCCAATCCCCAGATGCCTGCAGCAGCCACCCCTGGGCCAGACCTAAACTGAGTCTGGACCCTCGCTGAGGGTGGCCGGCATCGATACTTGAAGCGTGAGCTGCGGCCTCGCCGGTGTGCACTGGCAGGAAGCTGGGTGGTGAGAGAGGCAGGACTGCGGCCCGGCACTGATCCTGGTGCAGGCGTCCAAGCAGTGTCCTCGCCACTGTGCCACCTGCCCGCCAGCATCTCTGCCCCACTGGGTGGACCGATCCTTCTGATGGCAAACAAGAGCCACCTCACTTGTTTTTCCTTTTCTGATTTCTTGGTTGGCTTTGTTTCTTGCTTCTCCGTCGTGCCAGAGGTGGTTGGGGGGCTGTCTCGGGTCTGGTGACAGACCACGCTGCTCCCTGGCCAGAGCTGTGCATGACATCTGCTCTCTGAGAGGCAGCTGAGCCTTGGCCAAACCAATTCTCGGCAAAACTGTCTTGAAATGACGGTGCTGTCTCAGGATCTCCTCATCAGAGCGAGAACCCCCTGTGCGAGTCTCTCAGCTATATTAAACCGTGTCATCTGGTTTCTGCAGGGGCCTGCGGTGACATAATTACCACCATCTTAGTTTATATCTGTACTTTCTGTCCTATGAGGAAACTGTTGGTTACTAGCCAGGACTCCTTGATCACTGGATAAAAATTATTCCTGAATCCGCACCTCTCCACGTCTTCAGCATCCCTTCTCCAAAATGCTTGCAACCAGAAATGTTTCAGATTTCATTTTTTAATTATTTTTGAAAATTTGCATACGCATAATGACATACCTTGAGGATGAGACTCAAGTCTAACACAAAATTCGTTTATCTTTCATGTGCACCTTGTACACATAACCTGAAGGTAATTTTTGCAATATTTTTAGTGCATCTGTTTTTTTTTTTTTTTAACTTATTGGACAGGTAGAGTTACAGTGAGAGAGAGAGACAGAGATAAAGGTCTTCTTTCTATTGGTTCACCCCCCAAATGGCCGCCACGGCCAGAGCTATGCCGATCCGAAGCCAGGAGCCAGGTGCTTCCTCCTGGTCTCCCATGCAGGTGCAGGGCCCAAGCACTTGGGCCATCCTCCACTGCCCTCCCGGGCCACAGCAGAGAGCTGGACTGGAAGAGGAGCAACCGGGACCAGAACCCGGTGCCCGTATCTGTTTTTTGCATCTGTTTTTTGCTTTAAATTTTTCTTACTTTATTTTTTATTTATTGCAAAGACAGACAGACAGACAGAAACCTCCCACCTGCTGGTTCACTCCCTGAGTGCCTGCTACAGTGGGGGCTGAGTCAGTCTAAAACTGGGACCCGGACCTCTATCCAGGTCTTTGGCAGGGGCCCGACTGCTGGAGCCGTCACCGCGGAGCCCTGCCTGACGCGTGGAGACGAGAGCGGGAACGGCTCTTCTCCATGTGACTTCTGGAACTGTTCTGTTTGTTGGTATGTGAACATGTAACATGTGAAAAACTGTTTTGAGACCGGCGTTGTGGTGTAGTGGGTTAAACCGCCATCTGCAGTGCTGGTACCTCGTATGGGCATCAGTTCGAGACCCAGCTGCGCCACTTCCAGTCCAGCTCCCTGCACCTGGGAAAGCAGCAGACGACGGCTGAGTGCTTGGGCCCCATGCATGTGGGAGACCCAGATGGAGCTCCTGGCTCCTGGCTTCTGCCTGGCCCAGCCCTGGCCATTGCAGTCATTTGGGAAGTGAACCTGTGGATGGAAGATCTGTCTGTCTGTCTGTCTCTCTCTCTGTAACTTTGCCTTTCAAATAAATAAAAAATAAATATTAAAAAAATTAGATAAAAGTGAAACCACACTTGAAAAAAATTTTAAAACTTTTTCATTTTAAGCCCCTGGAGCTGGTGTTCAAGGCGCTGCTGGCCCCGTGCGTTGGCTGATCTCTGTCTTGTTTTCTGCTTGGTTTATCAGGAATCTTCCAGAACTCAACCCGACGGTCTGTCCCGGGAGCCAGCAATGCTGCCCAAACCTGGCGTCTATTACTTCCCCTGGGAGGTCAGCGCCAGCCACCTCCCTGAGGGCAGTGCGCTGAGGACCTTCGGCAGGTGAGACTTGTTTTTTCACACGTGGGGGGATGTTAAATGTCACTCCTCCACCCCAAAAAGAAAACAGTTAAAGTAATTATTACAATTTTGTCTGATTCAAATAAAATGCTAAAAAAATTACTCATTGTAAAAAATGTAGACAATCTACACAGATACACAGCTTTTTGACAAAGACAGGGATGTAGTTTAGTGGGAAAAGTTCAACAAATGGTGCTGTCACTGCTGGATTTTTGGGGGGAGAAAAAATCCCTTGATCCCTACCTCACTGGGGCAAAGACAGGCCAGCTAAAGCTGAGATGTGTAGAAGTAGGCAGGGGGAGAATCCTAACAGCTTTGAGGTAGGCAAGGGCTTCTTATTATTTTTTAAAGAGATATATTTATTTTAAAGGCGGAGTTAGAGAGAGAGAGAGAGAGAGAGTCTTCCATCTTCTGGCTCACTCCCCAAATGGCTGCAACGGCCAGGACCGGGCTAAGCCAAAGCCGGGAGCCAGGAGCTCCACGTGGGTCTCCCAATGGGTGGCAGGGACCCAGATCCCAGATACCATTGCTCTCTCAGGTGTGTTAGGGGGGAGCTGCATCCAAGTGGAGTAGCTGGGACTCAAATCAGCACTCGAGGATGCCAGTGTCGCAAACTTTGGCTTAACCCGCTGCACCACAGTGCCAGCCCCCGGCAGGGATTTCTTAGGTGGGACACAGAAAGCAAAAACCATAAAATTAAAAAAAATTATCTATCAACAAAATTAAAAGCTCTGTTCATCAAAAGGTATCACTGAGAAAATTAAAGGCAAGACAAAGAAAATTAGACTAAATTTTTTTTCTTATTTGTTGTTACTTTTTTTTTTTTTTTTTTTTTTTTTTTTTTTTTTTTTTGATAGGCAGAGTGGACAGTGAGAGAGAGAGACAGAGAGAGAAAGGTCTTCCTTTGCCGTTGGTTCACCCTCCAATGGCCGCCGCTGCAGCCGGCGCACCGCGCTGATCCGATGGCAGGAGCCAGGATCCAGGTGCTTTTCCTGGTCTCCCATGGGGTGCAGGGCCCAAGCACCTGGGCCATCCTCCACTGCACTCCCTGGCCATAGCAGAGAGCTGGCCTGGAAGAGGGGCAACCAGGACAGAATCCGGTGCCCCGACCGGGACTAGAACCCGGTGTGCCGGCGCCGCAAGGTGGAGGATTAGCCTATTGAGCCACGGCGCCGGCCTTTTTTTTTTTTTTTTGACAGGCAGAGTGGACAGTGAGAGAGAGAGAGAGAGAGAAAGGTCTTCCTTTTGCCGTTGGTTCACCCCCCAATGGCTGCCATGGCCAGTGCGCTGTGGCCGGCGCACCGTGCTGATCCGAAGCCAGGAACCAGGTGCTTCTCCTGGTCTCCCATGGGGTGCAGGGCCCAAGGACTTGGGCCATCCTCCACTGCACTCCCTGGGCCACAGTAGAGAGCTGGCCTGGAAGAGGGGCAACCAGGACAGAATCCGGCGCCCCGACCGGGACTAGAACCCGGGGTGCTGGCGCCGCTAGGCGGAGGATTAGCCTAGTGAGCCGCGGCGCCGGCCTGTTGTTACTTTTTTTTTTCTCTTTCTCTGATCAGCTTAGGACCAAATATGGATTTATTTGCCTCCCAAAACCATTTTTATAAATTTTTATTTTTTTGAAATTTATTTACATTTCGTTTGAAAGGTAGACAGAGTGAGACTCTCCATCCGCCGGCTCACCTGCTAAATACCTGCCCTACCTGGAGTTGGGCCAGGAGCCCTGAACTCCACCCAGGTCTCAGGTGGGTGGCGGGGACCCTCACCACTGTGCCCACGTGGGCCTTAGCAGTGAGCTGGAATCGGAAGTAGAGCTGGGTCTCGCACCCAGGGACTGCAGTATGGGATGTGGGAGTCACAGGTGGTGCCTTCCCCCCTGCACCAGGCACCCAGCCCTCCTCAAAGCTTTTGAACTTGGTGGCAGTTCTGCGTGTGGCTGGAAACCGCTCTACCTTCTCTGCGCCGCAGGTTGTCCGCCTACAAGATGGCCGAGTCCAGAGTGACGCTGACGGCTCTGCACGAGTCACGGCAGCACGAGGTTCTGGTCTGCACCAGGCTGGTGGAGCCCTTCCACGCCCAGGTGGGCTCCCTGTACATCGTGCTTGGGGAACTGGAGCACCAGGCAGGTAAGCACGCTGGGCGCCGAGCTGGGCCGGTAGTCTGAGGGCCCCGGCGGGCAGCGGGCTCATGACCGAGGGCTGCCTCTTGAGGTTAACCTGCTTCCAGGTCAGGGCCTCTTGGGAAGCACCACCACTGTACTCAGAGTGGACCCGCCAGGGGCAGCCAGAGAGGGACGGTGCACAGTCTCCCCGACGGGGAGGAGAGAGCGAGGACCCCACAGCACGCCCAGGCCTGCGGAGGGTTGGCTTGGAGGTTTGTGAACCTGCCCACCAGCTGCCTGTGATCGAGTCTTAGGATTGCCATTTCACAGATGAGAAAACCGAGGCTCAGAGAGTGGGGGGTAACGGGCCAGGAGGTCAGAGTGAGAAAACTGGCACAAGGGAAGGCCTTCCGCAGCCTGGGGCGCCGGCATTCGGCACAGTGCCGGCCGCATCCGACGTCGGAGCGCCTGGGCTCGTGCCCAGCTCCAGCTTCCTGCTAATGTGTCCCTGCCTCCCACACGAGGGACCCAGAATGCGGTCCCAGCTCCTCGGTTTGGCCTGGCCCAGCCCTAACCGTTACTGCCACAGGGGAGTGGACCAGCAACTTGAGAGATCTCTGTATCACTCTGACTTCCCAATTAAATAAATAGATAAATATTTTTAAACAGAAGTCACTAAAATCCTACCCAGAAATAACCACTATTAGAATTTGCTCTGTTACCTTTCTCTACTTGTATCTGTTACATTTCTATTTCATTCTCTTTCTTTTTTAAAGATGTATTTTATTTACTTGAAAGGCAGAGTGGCAGTGAAAAGGAGAGACAGGGAGAGATATCTTCTAACTGCAAGTTCACTTGCCAAATGGCTGTCACAGCCAAGGCTGGGCCAGGCTGAAGCCAGGAGCCAGGAACTTGATCCTGGTCTCCCCACAGGGATGGCAGGGACTCAGAAATTTGGACTGTCTTCCACCGCTTTCTCAGGCACATTAGCAGGGAGCTGGATTGGAAATGGAGCAGCTGGGACTTGAACTCACACCCCAGTGTGGGATGCTGGTGCCACAGGCAGTGGCTTAACCCACTGCGCCACAATGCTGACCTCTGGTTTGCCTTCACACAGCTGATCTCATACTGTATGCTGTGTTTGCTTATTTTGGGTTAGCATTATTATTATAAACATTTCCCCACGTCTAAAATTTTTGTAGGTCTAACATTTAGCAGCTTTATAATATTTTATAAACTCAGTGTATATCCAAACTTGCTCAAGCATTAGACATTTGATTGCTTCCATTATTTGCTATTAGACATATATTGTACATTTATTGGTTGTATTATGATAGGGGCCAGCACTGTGGTGCAGCAGGCTAGGCATCCCATATGTGTGCCGGTTACAGTCCCGGCTGCTCCACTTAAGATCCAGCTCCCTATTAATGCGCCTGGGAAGGCAACGGGAGGTGGCAGAAGATGGTCAAGTGTTTGGGCCCCTGCCACCCCCATGGGAGACCCGGATGAAGCTCCTGGCTCCTGAGCCCAGTCCTGGCTGTGTGGCCATCTGGGGAGTGAACCAGCAGATAGAAGATTCTCTCTCTCTCTGTCTCTCTTCTCTATGTAGTGCTAACTTTCAAATAAACAAATAAATTAACTTTAAAAAAGAAATTACATATATTCAGTCAGGAGAACATTTTGTAGACACCAAAAATTGTGCTCTACATATGCTACTGACATAAAAAAAAAAGTGTACAAAATATGAGCAGGATTAAAACCAGTTCTCGGCTGGCGCCGCGGCTCACTAGGCTAATCCTCCGCCTTGCGGCGCCGGCACACCGGGTTCTAGTCCCGGTCGGGGCGCCGGATTCTGTCCTGGTTGCTCCTCTTCCAGGCCAGCTCTCTGCTGTGGCCCGGGAGTGCAGTGGAGGATGACCCAAGTGCTTGGGCCCTGCACCCCATGGGAGACCAGGAGAAGTACCTGGCTCCTGGCTTCAGATCAGCGCGGTGCACCGGTCGCAGCACACCGGCGGTGGCCATTGGAGGGTGAACCAAGGGCAAAAAGGAAGACCTTTCTCTCTGTCTCTCTCTCTCACTGTCCACTCTGCCTGTCAAAACAAACAAACAAATAAAAAACCCAGATCTCAAACACTTGTGTGTGTGTGTGCAAACTGTTGAAATTTTTACTTAGTACAGAGTTGGTCTTCTGGGTGCAAAGTTAATTGAAAATGAATCTTAATGGAGAATGGGGCTGGCAAGGGGAGAGGAAGGAGGCAGGTGGGAGTGTGGGTGGGAGAGCAGGTATGGTGGGAAAAATAACTATATTCCTAAAGTTGTACTTATGAAATTTTTATTCCTTAAAAATAAATTTAAAGATCTATAAAAAAAAATATGAGCAGGAAAAAGCAACTGGCAAACCCGTGCGTGTCGCGGGATACCCGGTGAGCCCTTGGCCAGCCGTGCGTGTCGCGGGATACACAGTGAGCGCTTGGCCAGCCGTGCGTGTCGCGGGATACGCAGTGAGCCCTCGGCGTCAGCAGGTTCTGCACCACAGCTTCATGCATCCACGGAGCAGCCACACTCACATTTGGAAAAAGAAAAACCGTGTCTGTACGGAGCGTATACACACCAGTTCTGGTCATTGTTCCCTAAGCAGCACGGTAAACTACAGTTACGTAGCCTTCACGCCGTAGGAGGTGTTACAAGTAATGTAGAGATTTGGAACTTAGGTGTGAATGCCACATCACTTTATATAAGGGACTCGGCTCCGGGTATCCACAGGAGGCCCTGAGCCAGTCCCCCGCCAGTACCCAGATTCACCAACACATTCCTTATAGTTGTTTCTGGGTGGTGGGATTCTTTTTTTTTTTTTTTTTTTTAACAGGCACAGTGGATAGTGAGAGAGAGAGACAGAGAGAAAGGTCTTCCTTTTGCCGTTGGTTCACCCTCCAATGGCTGCTGCGGCCGGCGCACCGCGCTGATCCGAAGGCAGGAGCCAGGTGCTTCTCCTGGTCTCCCATGGGGTGCAGGGCCCAAGCACTTGGGCCATCCTCCACTGCACTCCCAGTCCACAGCAGAGAGCTGGCCTGGAAGAGGGGCAACCAGGACAGAATCCGGCGCCCCGACTGGGACTAGAACCCCCCGGTGTGCCGGCGCCGCAAGGCGGAGGATTAGCCTAGTGAGCCGTGGCGGATTCGTTATACTTAGCATTTTACAATAAAGAGACCTTGTGTCATGCCTGGGAGGATTAAAAAAGTAATGGGCCAGCGCTGTGGCGTAGTGGGTAAAGCTGCCATCTGCAGTGCCGGCATGTTGTGTGGGCACCAGTTCAATTCCCAGCTGCTCCACTTCTGATCCAGCTCTCTGCTGTGGCCTGGGAAAGCAGTAGAAGATGGCCCAAGTCCTTGGGCCCCTGCACCCACGTGGGAGACCCGGAAGTAGCTCCAGGTTCCTGGCTTCAGATCAGCCCAGCTCCAGCCACTGGGGACATCTGGGGAGTGAACTAGAGGATGAAAGACCTCTCTCTGTTTCTCTGCCCCTGCCTCTCTGTCAGTCCACCTTTCAAATAAATAAATCTTAAAACACAAAACAACAACAACACAAAGTAACAGCAATGAGAACCCTGTGGTTAGCATTCTCGTCCACTAACCTCGTCTGTTCCTGGTGCTGTTTCCTAAGGAATTCTGGGTAAAGCACTCCTGCTTTCTGTCTCTTCTGAAGGTCCCAGGACATTTCTTTCTTTCTTTCTAAGATTTTATTTATTTATTTATTTGAGAGGTAGAGTTACAGAGAGAGAAAGAGAACAGTCTTCCATCTGCTTGTTCACTGCCCAAATGCCCACAACAGCTGGAGCTGGGCCGACCTGAAGCCAGGAGCCAGGAGCTTCTTCCAGGTCTCCCACACGGGTGCAGGGGTCCAAGCACTTGGGCCATCTTCTGCTGCTTTCCTGGGCCACAGCAGAGAGCTGGATCGGAAGAGGAGCAAATGGGTCACAAACTGGCGCCTGTGTGGGATGCCGGCGCCGCGGGAAGAGGCTCAACCCACTGTGGCACAGCGCCAGCCCGAGAGTTCATCTTGACTCAGGCTGAAGCCTTGGCTCCCGGCTCCCGGAGTTGCTGCCGCAGTCCCATTGCATAACTGACTTCAGAAAGGGTGGGCGGGGGGGAAGGGCCTCTGCATATAAACAGCCCTAAAGCATCTCCCACGCCCCACCTGCAGGGGGTCCCCCTGCCTGGGGTCTGGAACTTGAAGACCCTTATGCAAATACAGGGAGGGTGCAGCTCAGGTGGGACAGCCAGGATGGTGGCAGGTCCAGAGTGGGTGTTTCCAGTACTGGCCAGAAGCCAAATGGGAGGGGGAAAAAAAACTTTGTAAATATAACCTTCATTTTTTTAAAAAACAATTTTTTTTTATTTGACAGATAGAGTTAGTGGGAGAGAGAGACAGAAAGGTCTTCCTTCCGTTGGTTCACCCCCCAAATGGCCGCTACAGCTGACGCTGCGCCGATCCGAAGCCAGGAGCCAGGTGCTTCTCCTGGTCTCCCACGGGGTGCAGGGCCCAAGCACTTGGGCCATCCTCCACTGCACTCCCAGGCCACAGCAGAGAGCTGGCCTGGAAGAGGGGCAACCGGGACTAGAACCCAGTGTCCTTGTGGGATGCCGCCGCGGAGGATTAACCAAGTGAGCCACGGCGCCGGCCCCATAACCTTCATTTTTAAAATGTCCCATTTTACACAAAAGTAGAATAATAGAATGAATCTCTGTGCACCCATCACTCAGGTTCAGCAGCGACCCGCATCCTCCAGTTGGGGGGGGTGGTTTCAGCACTGCCCACACTTATTTTTACTATCTAAAAATTTTTATGGATTTGTCTGAGAGACAGAGAGAGCTCTTAGCTGCTGGTTCACTCCCCAGATGGCCACCACAGTTGGGGCCAAAACCAAGAGCCAGGTACCAGGTGCTCAGTCCAGCTGTCCTGCGTGGGTTACTCGGACCATCGCCGCTGCTTCATAGTGTGCACGTAGCAGGAAACTGGAGCTGGAGCCAGATTTCCCACCTGGGCACTATGACGTGAGACACGGGCATCTCAACTGCTGTATTTAAAGCAAATCTAAGACATCCTTTTATTTTCCCTATAAATACCTCCCGTCTTCTGGCAGCCACGGCAGCTGAGGTTGGGCCAGGCCAGAGCCGGGAAGCCAGGAACTCCATCCAGGTCTCCCACGTGTGTGGCAGGGACCCCCGGACGCCAGCTGTCACCTGCTGCCTCCCAGGGTTCGCGTTAGCAAGAAGCTGGAATCAGAAAGGGAGCTGGGACTGGAACCCAGACGCCCCCGAGTGGGCTCAGATGTGCAAGCGCTGGCCTAACTGCTGCGCCAGACGCCTGCCACGGCGGGACAGTTCTTGAGAGGAGTCACTCGGGAGAAAGGGTTGAATGTGAGGGCCGCCTGGTTTTAAAGTCTGGAGGAAACAATGGATCCAGGCTAGGTCACCGCTGGCTGCTAAGCCGATTCGCTAAGATGGACGGGACAGGAGCTCCACGGCCGCCGGTCCCTAAAACAGTACAAACAGGAGGGCACTCCCGGGCCATGTGCCTCCAGTGACGCAGGAGCGTCTGGACTCTGCCCAGAGCCCTCTTCGGCCCCTGACCGGTCAAGGCTGGGCAGAAGCAGCCTCTGAACACAGCCGGCTGCTTCTCATTCTTTGCATCGTAACCTGTTCTTTTTTTTTTTTTCCCCCTTTAAGATATGTTTTTTTCTTGATCCTGAGTCATCCATGTTCATCAAACCACAGCTAGCTCAGGGAATTAAAAAAAAAAAAAAAGATGATAAGGGGTGAGGGGCAGCACATGGCGCCCTGACCTTTGACCAGGACAGAGGACACCAGGTGGCAGCTTTAATCAGGCCTCCGCGGACCAGGTCCCAAGTCCTGGGGGCACAAAGCTCACTCCCACGTGGATCTGGTCCTGGGCCAGGCTGGCAGTTCCCAGCACGCCTTCTGAAACGCTCCCAAGCTAAGGAGACCAAAAAGGAGAAGAGATGCCAGCCGCGGGGCGGAGCTCCTGCCGGCCTTGGGGCCTCCCCCGCCCCCGCCGTGCCTGGACTGCAGCAGGTGGCTGCCCTCGAGAGCGTGCCGCCAGTCCCACCGGTCCTGACCCATTTCCTGTCCCCTGGCGCCTCAAGGCCCCCCTTTCCGTGCCTCCTGGACTAAGCTGCTGCTTGCTCTGGGCCCTTCTGCCACCTGGCTTTGCCCCAGTGCAGCTCCTCCCACCTGGCGCCCGCTCAGGCCTCCAAACCACACACCCTGCAGAGCCCAGAGGTGGGGCCCAGCTCCTGCCTGCTCCTCAGGCTTCCTGGTGCCCATCCCTCCCCTCCGCCCTCACCTCTGCCCCACTGCTGCCTCCCACACCCACAGCCGCACCTTGAATCTGGTCTTTCCAGCCCCCCCCACCCCGTTCTTTGACCCCTCGGGACCTGAACCTGCGACTCTGTTCAAACGCTTTCTTCTGGATCTTTCTGTCCTCATTTCAGTCAGTTTTGCTTTTCCTTTTCCTTCCTTTTTTTTTTTTTTAATATATAGATTTTTTTTAATTTGAGAGGCAGTTATAGAGAAGGAGAGAGAGAGGTCTTCCATCAGCTGGTTCACTCCCCAAATGGCCACAACAGCCAGAGCTGGCCCAGGCCGAAGCCAGGAGCCCAGACTTCCATCTGGGTCTCCCACATGGGTGCAGGGGCCCCAGCACTTGGGCCGTCTTCTGCTGTTGCCCAGGCACATTAGCAGGGAGCTGGATCATAAGTGGAGCAGCTGGGACTCGAACCTGTGCTCCTGTGGGATGCCTGCGTCTTGGGGGAGGCCTAATCCCTTGTGCCACAGCACCGGGCCCTGATACCCAGTCTCCTCCCATCCTGGTCGGACCGTTGGGTGCAGAAGACCCTAAAGCTGTGTGGCTTCGTGGCTTTGGCGCTCACTGGGCCCCTCCACGCTGCCCGCAACCCCTCTGCGTCCTGCTCAGCCCCTCCTAGGCACTCAGCTGCCACAGGCCCCTCACTACTTCCCCTGTTCCTCTCCGCCTTTCTCTCACCTCTTACATCCCGGTGCACACTGAGCTGTGGGCAGCAGTCCCTCCCCACCCACCCCCAGCCCCTTCCCTCCCCTCAGAGAGGAAGTGGGGTCCCTTCCCCCTAAAGGGACACCCGCCACCTATCACCACGGGTTCTTCCCTCTCCGCGTAGCGGGCACATGGGCCGGCCTCTCTGTGAAGGGAATGCCAGTAACGGAGTTCCCGATGGCCGTGTCCTCCCTTCCCAACAGACAGACTTGACCGCCAGCACCCCTTTCATCTCCAGCTCACGCCTCAACCTGCTGCATTCGGACTGCTTTTTGCAGCCTGACAGCTTCTTCTTTGCCCTAAGCTCTTGATCTTTGCAAGAAGGAATTTCCGGCCAGCACCCCCCCCCAGCGCCCCCTTAATCTTAGTCCTTCCCCTCCCCCACTGCGTTCTTGTCATTCCTTCTATGGATGGCCTCCCCCCAGGGCCCTGTCTGCCCCGACCATTTCTTAAGACTCCAATCCAGATTATTCCACAAAGTAAAACTCCACGGGAGGATTTCCCCAGCTGCCAGCTAACTGCCAGGCAAGAAAATCCCCCCCTGGGTGGGTCCACCCGGCTATGTTGTCCTGTTGTCCTGAACCCCTGCAGCTGCTTCGGGAAAACTCAGGGCCGCAGGTGGCGATGAGCTGGACAGCAGATACCCAGGGGCTGAGGCCTGGGTGATGAGATCCAACAGTCTACACACATCAGTGGATCCAGATACTGACTCCCTTGTAAGCCACACCGAGCCTGGAGCTGGGCGGACCACGCAGCACACGGACAGCCTCGTATTTCTTCCAGCGGTGGCCCGTGTAGACAGCTGGATTCTAGACGGCCTGGAAGCCCTGATTTCTGCCCCTGGGTGTGTTGAGTCCGTAAGTGGCCTAGGCTAGCGGGGGAGGCTGCACCTAACCAGAGCGCCACTATCTCAGAAGGCATCAGAAGAGGGGACTTTGTCCCGAAACAGCCGGGGTAGTCACTCAGTCTGCCGGGCGAACCCCAGATGTCTTTGTGTTCGGTGCCACCTGGACTGACGGAGCCTTCCCTGTGTGTCCTGTCCCCCACTGCATCTGCCGGAAGTCCCTGAGCCCTGTCTTAGGGCGGCTGATGTCCCTGTAGGACAGACTCGCCTGCGGCCCAGTCCTTGCTTCTCTCCCGGCCCCGACTTCCTGAGGGGTCCTGCCCTCAGCACACGTGGAGCTAGGATGGGGCTTGAGACCCCTCCTCTGCCTGGCATTTGGGTCTCAGGAGGGGCTGGCTGGGGCCGAGGCGGCAAAGGCAGGGAGGAGAAAGAATATTGTCCGGGCCCCTCTCTGGAGCAGCAGAGTGTTCTGGCTGCCCCCCCCCCCCACGCGCCGAGTTCTGGATTCGTGCCTGCGGCACACAGGGGTGCACAAGTCTGAGCCAACACCCCATAGGCCATCGTTGCCCCCGCTCCAGCTGTTAAAACTTTGCACCAGGCAAGTCAAGGGCAACAGCCAGAACGTGTCCCCGCAGTGCCGTGCTGTTTGTGTCTTTCAGACGGAGGTGCCGTGGTGAAGGCCCGCGTGCTGACCTGTGTGGAGGGCCTGAACCTGCCTTTACTGGAACAAGCCATCCGGGAGCAGAGGGCCTACCTGCAGGAGAGGCTCAGCGGCCACTAGGCCATTGCAGCGCTGCCCAGGAAACCGCGCACACCCCTGCTCCTGCGGCCAGGCCCCTGGAGCCGCTGGAGCCGCTGGAGCCCCTGGTGCTGCTGTGCCTGCAGCCTCTGCCTGGAGCCCCTGGAGCCCCTGGAGCCCCTGTGCCTGCAGCCTCTGCCTGGAGCCGGAGTAGATGAACCAATCCCCCAGCCCTTCCCTCTGATTTGGGATTGTCCCAGGAATAAGAGCCCAGAGAACAGACAGCAAGGTCTGAACCCCCCACTCACCAGCCCAGAGAGTGCAGGAGACCAAACTCTGGGGTGCTGGGGCTGAGATTATGTGGGGGCCATGGAGGGTTCCAGAAACTTCTTGTGAATAAAGGCCCAGCCAGTGGGCGTGACCTGGTGAAGCGTGTGTGGTGCAGTCCCGGCAGGGTCCTGGAGGGGGCGCCGTGGAGCAGGCAGCGCCCCTGACTGAAGCTGCAGCCCGCCCTGGACTGGGGACCTGAGGAGAAAGCGCTGGGGGCCCAGGGCCTGAGGTAGGGGCCTGGGGAGCAGGGGGCCACCCTGGCAAGGTTCCGCCCTCGCAGGAGGCTGCGCCTCTCCAAACAGGCTGGGCCGAGGCCTTGGGCCCTGACCCTGTGGCCACAGGCGGGTCTGTGGCTTCAGAAGCCCCTCCTGGCTCCTACCGCTGCCCCCAGTGGCCCTTGTCCCCTGGACGGCCCTTCCGGGCAGCCTTGTGCCCGGAGAGCCGGGGCCTGGCTGGGCAGAGGCAGGGCCTCCCGCAGAAGTTTGGGCCCTCCTGCATTCCGTAGCCAGGCTCTGGGCTTGAGGCCTAGGGGTCCTGGCTGGGCTGGGCTGGGCTGGGCAGGGGGCAGCCCCCAGACCCCCAGACCCGAGCCAAACTCCCAGGCAGGATGGGCTGGGGGCAAGAAGGGCGGGGAGCTGGGCAGCCTGAGCGGGGGCCGGGCAGGGCGCTACCTGGAGACTGGAGGGAGCCAGCAGGGGCGCTGGGCGTGGGGCGCCAACGGCGGGGCGCCGTGTCTTTCCCGGGCAGCTCTGCGGACATGGACGTGTTCCAGAAGGTGGAGAAGATCGGAGAGGGCACCTACGGGGTGGTGTACAAGGCCAGGAACAAGGAGACGGGGCAGCTCGTGGCCCTGAAGAAGATCAGGCTGGACTTGTGAGTTCTGGGCAGCGAGGCACCAGCCCCCCGTCACTCCCTCATGCCAGCCCCGGTCCTGGTCCTGCCCGGGCGCAGCCCGACGCCCTGCCCGGCGGGCGGCCCTGCTCGGGGGAGACTGCTCGGAAAGCTCCTGGAGATGGGACTGGAACACACATGTATTTTGGGCGGGAAGTTTTTTAAAAATCATACACTCGAGGAGTCCTCAAGAGAGCTTGTAGAAAAGGCGTGTTACGGAAACGCCATGCATAGATTTCACAAACTTTTGGACCAAAATAGAAATTTATTTTTAAGATTTAATTTGTTTATTTGAAAGGCAAAGTTAGAGAGAACCATCTGCTGATTCACTCCCTAAATGCCGCCATGGTCAGGGCTGGGCCAGGCTGAAGCCAGGAGCCAGGAGCTTCCTCTGGGTCTCCCACGCGGGTGCAGGGGCCCAGGGACTTAGGCCATCTTCCGCTGTTTTCCCAGGCCAGTAGCAGGGAGCTGGATGGGAAGTGGAGCAGCGGTGGTGACTTGAACCGGCTCCCATAGTGGAGGCCAGCGCCTCAGGCGGAGGCTTAACCCCTTAGACCACCATGCCGGGCCCAAGGCTTCTCTTTTAATTCCATTTCCATGAACTCTTGGAAGCGTCCAGGGAACACAGGTCCCCGTTGTGGGCGACAGGCCACCTGCACGGGCGTGAGGGACACGGAGTGAGTCGGCGGGGCCAGAGCAGCCCCGGCCTCCTCCCATCGCCAGGCCCTCTTCCCTGCAGGGAGACCGAGGGGGTCCCCAGCACCGCCATCAGGGAGATCTCGCTGCTGAAGGAGCTGAAGCACCCCAACATTGTCAGGTGAGCCGCGGAGGGCGGCGGGGAGGCCGGCGGGGGGAAGGCCGGGCCCTGACCCCTGACCCCTGACCGGCCCCTCGCGTCCAGGCTGCTGGACGTGGTGCACAACGAGAAGAAGCTGTACCTGGTGTTTGAGTTCCTCAGCCAGGACCTGAAGAAGTACATGGACTCCACCCCTGCCTCCCAGCTGCCCATGCACCTAGTCAAGGTAGTGGGAGGAGCCCGGGCGGGCGCCCCACCCCCACCCCCACCCCCACCCCCACCGGGCCCAGCTGCCCCGCTCACTCCCGCGCTCTGGCCACAGAGCTACCTGTTCCAGCTGCTACAGGGCGTGAATTTCTGCCACTCGCACCGGGTCATCCACAGGGACCTGAAGCCCCAGAACCTGCTCATCAGCGAGCGGGGCGCCATCAAACTGGCGGACTTCGGCCTGGCCCGGGCCTTCGGGGTGCCCCTGCGCACCTACACGCACGAGGTATTGCAGGGCAAGGGGGCGCGGGGGCTGCCCCGCCGAGGCTGCCCCGCACGGAGCCATCTCCTTGTCCTCACACAGGTGGTGACCCTGTGGTACCGCGCCCCCGAGATCCTCTTGGGCTGCAAGTTCTACTCGACGGCTGTGGACGTCTGGAGCGTCGGCTGCATCTTTGCAGAGATGGTAGAGAGAGGCAGGCCCGGGCGCGTCCTGCTCGTGGGCGGGCGGGGGCTCGCTGATTGTCTTCTAGGGGTGGGTGTGGGGTGTTGGGGACCGACTGCTGGGCTGAGCAAGCCGGCCTTATTCTGGAAAGCTGTCCTGAAGGGCCCTCTCTGGTCGCTTAACGGGTAGAGGCTGAACTTCCCTTTTAGGAACCGCTTGGGCCCAGATGTGCTTCTCATTTGGGATTTTTTTCAGATTGTGAAATATTTGAGGACAGAACCTAAGTAAACATGAAAGTCATTTATATAGCCTGCATATAATTTTATACAATATTTTAAATGTTTGTTCATTGATTTTTTTTCTCGAAAAGCAGAGTGACAGAGAGAGAGAGAGAGAGAGAGAGAGAGAGAGAGAGAGATCTTCTCTCCATCTGCTGGTTCACTTCCCAAATGCCAGCAATGCCAGGGCTGAGCCGAGCCACGGGCGGGAGCCCGGAACTCCACCCAGGTCCCCCACATGGGTGGCAGCCGTCTCCCGCTGCCTCCTCGAACCTGTGCTCTGATACAGAACACGGGCGTCCCGAGCAGGGTCTTAGCCATTGTGCCAAAGGCCCACCCTATGCAGTATTTTCACTGTACCTGCATTCCGACTGTGACCCATCGTGTGGGGTGGGGTGGACTTTCTCCCCTTGGGACGTCTGTCAGCACTCTGAAAGTTTGGGATTTGGGAGCTTTTCTTTTCTTTTCTTTTTTTAAGATTTTATTTATTTATTTAAGAGGCAGAGCCACAGAGAGAGGGAGAGACAGAGAGAGGTCTTCCATCTGCTGGTTCACTCCCCAAATGGCTGCAACAGCCAGAGCTGAGCCAATCAGGAGCCACAAGGGTTTTTTTTGGGTCTCCCACGTGGGTGCAGGGGCCCCAAGGACTTGGGCCATCTTCCACTGCTTTCCCAGGCCATTAGCAGGGAGCTGGGTCGGAAGTGGAGCACCCGGGCCATGCGCCCTGAGCCAGTGCTTATATGGGAGGCCGCCAGTGCAGGCGGCGGCCTTACCAGGAGTTTGGAGCAGCTCTGACTTCAGACGTCTGGATTGGCAACGCCCAGTCTGTACTGGATTCTGTCGCGACGTCGTCTCTTCTGCTCCGCTCCAGGTGACGCGCAAGGCCCTGTTCCCCGGTGACTCCGAGATTGACCAGCTCTTCCGTATCTTTCGCACTCTGGGGACGCCCAGTGAAGCCACGTGGCCAGGGGTCACCCAGCTGCCCGATTACAAAGGCAGCTTCCCCAAGTGGACCAGGAGGGGGCTAGAGGAGATAGTGCCCGACCTGGAGCCAGAGGGCAAGGACCTGCTCGTGGTAGGTACGGGGGCAGGAGACATCCCCTTGGGCAGCCGGCTTCTGTGTACCCCCAGCTCGTCCCGAGCCCGAGTGGCCCCTTCCCTCACCTTGCTCATAGCTGCCTGCCTCTGTGTGTACTGAGTTTGACCTGATAAGCCCAGTGTTCATCTTCCCTTTTGTTTATTTTTTTAAAAGATCTACTTACCTGAAAACACAGAGTGACAGATTTCCCACTTGCTGGTTCACTGCCCAAATGGTCACAATGGCCAGGGCTGGGCCAAGCCAAAGCCAGGAGCCAGGAACCCCACCCTGGTCTCCCATGTGGGTGGCAGGAGCCCAAGCACGTGGGCCGTCCTCTGCCGCCTTCCCAGGCGCGTTAGCAGGGAGCTGGGTCGGAAGCGGAACTCAGACCGGCGCTCTGATGTGGGATGCGGGTGGCGCAGGTGGCGGCTTAACCCGCTGTGCCACAACGCCCACCCCTCCCTGCCCCACCGCAGCTAAGTGGCCTGGACAGGAGGGACATCGTGTGTCCTGGGCACAAGGGGGGCTGCCTCAGCTCCAGTTACCTGCAGGGCGGCTCAGGCCACGTCTCCCCTGGACTCTCCAGAGGTGCTCAGTGCTGGGCTTGAGGGTCTCGGCTCCGGGGCATGGGGGGCCGGGAGGGGAGTTCTCCTCCCACCCCCACCCCCGGCCCCGGCCGTCCCCAGGCCCCACCTGCCTCCTCCCTCCTCTCCAGCAACTCCTGCAGTACGACCCGAGCCAGAGGATCTCCGCCAAGGCCGCCCTGGCCCACCCGTACTTCTCGCCCGCCGAGCCCTCCCCGGCACCCCCCGAGTGCGTGCTGGAGCGGTTCTGCCGCTGAGGGCCCGTCTGAGGAGAGGGCGGGCTCTCGGGCGCTTGGCGTCCGTCGTCTGAGGGCTGAGTTTGGGTTGGCCCCGCCAGCTCGCTCCGGGATCGTTTACTGGGTTTGATGTTGCTGTTCCCAAAAAGACACAGGTGCTTCACGCAGGAGGGGGTCGGCTGGAGATCCAGCCCCTGGCACCGGAAGAGCAGGTGCCAAGGTGGGAGTAGGGAGCCTGCGGCAGCTGTGGACAGCGCTCCTGGGGCCCTGCCCTGCCCGCAGCGGCGCAGCCAGGCCGAGGGAAGGGTGCCCCCTGCTGGTCTTTTTGGATTTAACACGTTTTGGGGAAGCGTTGAGCTCCAGTTCAGAGTTCCAAGTTAAACCAGGGGGCGAGGGACTGATGTCAGCGGCTGTCACCTCGCCCAAGACCCACGGATGGTTTGCCTGTGTTGACCACTGAATAAACGTGAGATTGGCTGCTTCTGTCCACGTCGTGGCTTACTGACACGGAGGAGACTGGCACAGGGCTGGAGGCCCGAATGAGAGCGTGGGGAGAGGAAGAGGGGGGTGGTGCCCCTGTGTCCCAGTCCTGGGAGAACGCCCCCCGCCCCCCACACCCAGGCAGGCGCCCTGGGGACGTCCAGTCCCGGTGCTGTCCCTGTGCCCAACCTCAGGCTCCTGCAGGAGCAGACAGGACACGCCACTAGGAGAAATCTTTTATTGGAAGCACTGGGTAGGGGAAAATCGGAGCTGCTGGTTTCCTGGGCTGGGGATGGACCTGGCACCGAGGCGAGGGGCGGGAGCCCACCACCACCCACAGAGGCGCACGGCTGGGGGGGCCCTGCCTGGGATCAGGCTGCTGCAGGGACAGGGTACATGTGTCCTCCCCGGTCAGCGCAGGGCACGCGGCAGGCTGGGGGAGGCCACGCGGAAGCAGCGGTACCCCTCCAGCGCGGCGGGGAGCAGCAGCAGGCCGCTCAGGGGGTCCCTGCAGCAGCGCCCCATGGCCTCCTTGTAGCTCAGCCGCTCCTTGGAGATGGGGTCGGTCAGATCTTTCTCGTAGCTGGACTCGTCCTGCAGGAGCCGGGCCAGCTCCTCGCTGATCATCCCGCAGAGCACGGCCTGCGGGACGGGGATGCGGCCCGTCCTCTTGGGGTCGATGAGGCCCCCCGTCAGGTGCTGCACCTGCAGGTGGGGGAGCACGCTCTCCTGGGGCACCCAGCCTTTCTGCACGGCCTCGCCCACCGACAGACGCTTCTTGGAGACGGGGTCCTCGATGCCCGTGAAGGCCTTCTGGGCGTTGAGCAGCCGCTGTGTGGCTGTGGTCTCGATCAGCCCCCTCTCCACCGCCTTGTGCACAGAGTAGCGCTCGCGGCTCAGCAGGTCCACGATGCCCCCCGTGGCCGCCTGGGCCTCCAGCAGCTTCTGCCCAGTGATGGGGTCCAGCATGTTCTTGGCCACGGCCGTCTTGATGCTGCACTTGTTGTCCGTGGTGGTGTCGTAGACCCCGGCGATGGGGAAGCTGTCGTCGGCGAGCCCGAAAGAGAAGCCGGGGGAGGCGAGCGGGGACTTGGAGATGATGGAGCCGATGGAGAGCGAGGAGCAGGGCTTGGTCTCGCCGGCCACGAGCAGGGCGAACTCGGAGATGGGGAGGCGGCCGTCGCGGTACAGGTGGAACTCCTCCTTGGAGATGCGCCGGCAGCGCAGGGCGGCCTCGATGGAGTACTGCTTCCCGCTCTTGCGGTCGCGCAGCACAGACTCCTCCCCGCAGGGGCCCGAGGTGGTGACCTCCTCCCAGTCACACTCGAGCTCCTGCAGCTGCAGGTACTGGCCGCGGTCGATGACGCCCCTCTTGTAGGCCTCGTACGGGGACATGTCGGCGCCCGTCTCCGGCTCCAAGATGCAGATCCTGGTGGAGAGGTTGGTCTCGCGCGTCTGGGTCTCCTGGCTGAGTTCCTCGCGGCTCACCCTGGCCTGCAGGTCGCGGAGGGTCCTCTCCTTCTCGTGGAGCTGGTCTTTCTGCCGCAGGATGGCTGCCTCGAGCTGCGAGAGCTCCCGGCCCCGCTGGGCCGCCTGCTGCCGCTCGCTCTCCGCCTTCTCGCTCTCCGTCTTCACCTCCTCCTGCAGCCGCAGCGCCTGCTGCTCCAGCTCTCGCAGCTGCTGCCGCAGCCGCCCGCACTCCTGGCTCGCCTGCTCCCGGGCCTCCTGCAGCTCGGCCTCCTCCCACGACCAGGACCGCCCCAGCGCCTCGGCCCCGTCGATGCGCTCCCGCAGGCGCCGCGCCTCCTCCTCCTGGGCCTGGCGGGCCGAGCGCGCCCTGCTGAGCGCCTCCCAGGCGCGCGCCCGCTCGCCCTCCAGCGCCTGGTCCTTCTCCACCCTGATCACCTCCTTGTAGATGGTCTTCTCCTGCGACTTGGCCGTCCGCAGGACGTCGATGCGGACCTGCAGGCCCTGCGACTCCCGGCGCAGCTCGGCCGCCCGGGCCTGCTCGCGCTGCAGGTCCCGGCGCAGGGCTTCGGCCGACTTCTCCACCTCCGGGTCCTTCTCCAGCTTCACCAGCTCCTCCGTGATGATCCTCTCCGGCCCGGCGCGAGGCCGCTGCTCCAGCTCCTGGACGCGCAGGGTCAGCCTGCGCAGCTCCCGCTCCACGGCCAGCTTCTTGCCGCGGTCCTCCCCGAAGCTCAGCATCCCTTCCTGCTCCTCCACGGCGGCCCGCAGCTGCTGCACCTCGCGCTCCAGCTGCCGCCGCCGGCCCGCCTCCTCGTCCAGGCTGCGGCTCAGCCGGCTGTGGTCCTGGTGCAGCCGCGGGTCCCTCTGCGCCACCACCACCTCCCGCACCACCAGCTTCTCCTCCGGCCGCCGCCTCTGCAGCAGCAGGTACTTGCTCTGCAGCTCGTGGAGCGCGTCCTCGGCGGCCCGGCGCTTCTGGGCCGCCTCCCGCAGCTCCTGGCGGAGCCGCCCGGCCTCCTTCTCCAGGACCGGGTCCTTCTCGTGCCGCACCACCTCCTTGGTCACCGTCTTGGTCTCCACCTTGGCCCGCTCACGCCTCCAGGCGTCGCGCTCGCCCTGCAGCCGGATGAGCTGCTCCTGGGCGCGCCCGTTGGCGTTCACCAGCTCGTTGAGCTGCTCCTTGAGCCGGTCGACCTCGCGCAGCACCTCGGGGTTCTTCTCGTGCCTCACCACCTCCTGGGTCACCTCCCGGAACTCCACCGCGGGCTTCTGGGCCCGCAGGACGGCCAGCTCCGGCAGCAGCCGCCCCACCTCCTCCTCCACGCGGCTCCTCCGGCCCGCCGCCTCCTGCAGCTGGGCCCGGAGCCGCGTGATCTCCTGCTCGGTCTCGGGGTCCACGCGGAGGATCTCGTGCACGCGCTCCTGGAGCTGCACCTGGGGCTTCTGCGCCGCGGCCGCGCTGTGCCGGCCCCGCAGCTCCTGCAGCTCCCGGGCCAGCGCCGCGTTCCTGCTCCTCTCCTCCTGCAGGAGGCTCCGGAGCCGGGAGGACTCCTCGAGCAGCCCCGGGTCCTGCTCCACCGTCTTCACCTCCTTCACGATGACCTTGGGCTCCACCGCGCCGATGGCCCGCTCCAGGTCGGCGATGCGGGCCCGCAGCCCCGCCGCGGCCTCCTCGGCGCCCTTCCTGCGCGCGGCCTCCTCCTGGACCTGCCGCCTCAGGGCCCCGGCCGCCTGCGCCATTTCCGGGTCCCTCTCCACCTTGACCACTTCCTTCACCACCACCGTCTCCTTCACGGCGGCCTCCCGCCGCTCCAGGGCCAGCAGCTCCTCCTTCAGCGCGGCCAGCCGGGCGCCCACAACGCCGCTCTCCTCCCGCACCTGCTGGATCTCGACGCCCAGCTGGGCTGCCTGGCCGTCCAGGCCGGGGTCCCGCTCGACGCGGGTGACCTCCTTGGTCAGCAGATGGGGCTGCCTGGCCTTCCTCTCGCTCTGCAGCCGGGCGAGCGTCTGCGCCGCGGCCTCCAGCTCTGCCTGCAGGCCGGCCCGCCTCCTGCCCTCCTCCTCCACCTGGGCCTGCACCCTGGCCAGGCTGCTCTCCAGCTGCGGGTCCCGGTAGAACTCCACCACCTCCCTCTCCTCCAGCCTCTCCACGGGCGGCTGGGTCCGCAGCCGCAGCAGCTGCGCCCGCTGCTCCTCCAGCTCGCGCTGCACCCGGGCCACCCGCTGCCTCTCCTCCTGCAGCTGCGACCTCAGCGTCTCCGACTCCCTCCCGGCCTGAGCCGGGCTCGCCTGCGTGGCCTCGCTGAGCTCCTTCTGCAGAGCAAGAGGGAGAAGGCTTAGCTCCGGGGGCAGGGGGAGGGAGGATAGGGCTCCCTCAGTCTATGCCCCGCCCTGACATCAGGGGCCCCTGCCTGCTTCCCGAGACCCCGGGGGGTCCCTGGAGGTGGAGCTGAAGACCTGAGACGCGTGGACGCGGGATCCAGAAACCCAGCCAGTGGCACCACGTTAGGACACTAGGCGGCCATCAGGCCAAGTTGCATTCGGAGGTGTGAACGGAGGGGGCTCTGCTTCTGAAACAACTCCCTTTCCTCCGCCACCCAGAAACGGGGCCGTCCTCCCCTGGGGGGCGCTAGAGTACGGCTGGACTTAGGGAAGCCACTGAGTCACCAGCAGCCACGGCGAGGGACAGAGCCCCAGGTGGCCTGGCCCCAGGGTGGAGCCTCGGGGGGGGGGGGTTGTGTGCTGTCTGGGCTTGCAGGGCCTGTCCCCCTGCCCAGTGGCTAAGCCGTGACCACTCCGGACCCACCCTGGGGCGACTGCAGCCTGTGACACCTGCTGGGGGGAGAACGGGCGAGAGGCGGGTGGGGGGGGAGGGGGGACCCTCGCCCAGCCGGCGCGGGCGGCGTCTCTACCTTCTCCAGCATCTTTCTAGCAAACTCCAGCTGCTGCAGCTGCTGCTGCTGTGCGGCTGCAGCCTCGGTGTAGGCCTTGGCCAGGTCCTTCTCCTGAGAGGGCAGAGGGCGGGCGGGGGCGGGGTCAGTGCCGGCCTCAGGGCAGCAGCCCTGGCGGAGGGACGGGCCCCGCCTCACCTGGGCCTGGACGCTGTCCTGCAGGGGGGCCACTCGGGGCTTCTTGGGGGCCGACGCTGCCAGGGAGGGCTCCAGGGAGCAGCGGTAGGTGTCTGCCTGCAGCTGATAGTCCTGAACAGGGGAGAGAAACCGGCCGCGGGCAGGGGGATTCGCTGGGCCAGGGGAGGTGGGGCTGGGAGCGCGAGGCGGGCGCTGGAGAAAGAGAGACACGGGCAGTGAAACCGCTTACCTGGAGAGCCGCCTGCAGGTCCTGGGCGAGGCGGGACACCGTGGCGCTGTCCTGCTGCCGGCCCTGGATCTCCTGCACCAGCCTCTGGCGGGGAGCGAGCGCGGGTCAGAGCGCTCACGCAACACCCCGCGCCTGCCTCTCCCACCCACACCTGCTGGGGGCCGCACCCCCGCCCCGGTCCATTGCTGGGGCAGAGCGGGGCCCTGACAGGGCTGAGGAAGGGGGTGCAGCAGTGGCCAGCAGCCCCAGGACCTCGCCTGGGCCTGCATCCCACTGCACACCTGGGAGTCAGACAAGGGCTGGCGGCCTCAGAGCCCCTTCGAGCCTTGGCCACTAGGGGGCGACATTGGTGCAGGCAGCTGTCCCTGGGAGGGAGGCCGCAGGGGAAGGGGGGGTGGACCTGGCCCCAGCTCGGGCACCTGTCGCCATGGTGACCCCCGCCCGCACTCACCTTCTGCGCTTGCAGCTTGTAGGCGATCTGGCTGGGTCCGTCGTCCGGTCGCACCTGGGTCTGGGGCAGGTGCTCCAGCCAGGAGCGCAGGCTGTCCCTGCAGTTCTTGAACCGCTGGTAGGTGAGGCCGGCGTCCTGCACCATTTTCTCCCTGCGGGGAGGCCGGGCCCAGAGCAGAGGTGACAGCCGCCCTCTGGGGACAGGTGTGCAGAGCCTGGGGGAGGCTGGGGGCTGCCTCGTCCCTGGGTAGCTCGGGAGGCCTGAGCCACCCTCCTCACCCTGTGCTGGCTGGGGTTCAGAAGTGGACAACAGGCTGGCACTGTGGAAGAGCGGGTAAAGCCACCGCTTGCAGTGCCAGCCTCCCACAGGGGCGCTGGTTCAAGTCCCTGCTGCTCCACTTCCGATCTAGCTGGCCTGGGAGGGCAGTGGAAGATGGCCCAAGTCCTTGGGCCCCTGCAGCCACGTGGGAGACCCGGAAGAAGCTCCTGGCTCCCGGCTTCGGATCAGCCCAGCTCCAGCTGTTGAGGCCATTTGGGGAGTGAACCAGCGGATGGAAGACCTCTCCCCCTCTACCTGTGCCTCTGTCTCTCTCTAACTTTGCCTTTCAAATAAATAAATAAATCTTAAAAAAAAAAGTGGATGACAGCTGAGTGCTGTTATCACCCCAATTTAGAGGGGCTGGAACCGAGTCTCAGAGAGGTGAAGCCACCAGGCCAGGGTCACACAGCCCGGGTCCCACGGGCCCCCGGGGCCCAGCCGCTCACCGCAGGTCCAGCTGGTCCCCCACGGCGTGGTAGCGGTCGGTGAGCACCCGCACCTGGCGCTGCTGGCGCGGCAGGTCTTGGCAGAACTCCTGGAAGTTGTTCTGCAGGGTGCTGCACGCGTGCTCCGTGGCCTGGAGCTCCCGGTGCAGGCCCAGCACGCAGGCCTGCTGCTCCAGCAGTGCCCTCCGCTGGCGCTGGGGGGCGGGGAGAGCGTCAGGACGCCATGTGCCGCCAGGTTCCCAGGGACGCCCGCCTGCCCGCGTGGAGCCCCAGCCCGGCCGCTCCTCCTCACCTGCAGCTCCACAGCCCTCTCCTGCAGCGCCCCGGGGTCCCCGGAGAGGGGGGTCTCCTGCACCAGAGCCAACTCGAAGCCCTGGATGACCTTGTTCGCGTCCCGGATCTGCCGTTCCAGACCCAGGGCAGCCTTGGCTCTGCCGCAGAGGAGGGAAGGGTCAGCCGCCCCTCGGCCGCCGCCCACCGCCCACCGCCCACCGCCCACGCAGCCGCCCTGTGGCCAAGCACTCACTTGTCCCCGTACAGGTGGCACAGCACCTGCACGTCGCTGTACTTGTTCTTGACGCTGTTGAGGGCCACGGGCAGCTGCAGGGCGGCGGGGCCCACGGGCTGGGCCCTCAGAAACTCCTCACACTCCAGCTGGGCCGCCTCCTTCTCGGCTCCCAGGCCCTGCAGGCGCTGGGCCGTGCCCTGGGGAGGGGCCCAGTCAGGGATCTCCGGGTGGAGCGTGGGGGTCCCTGCCAGTCCCTGCATGCTGATCTGGGGCAGGCCGACCTCTGGGACCCCCGGTCTCCTCATCTACACATGACTGACCGGCGGAGGCCGGGCCCCTGGGCTCAGGCGCTCAGCTCAGTCGCTGCCTTGCTCCCTGTGCTGTCACTCACGGGTCAGGCAGCCCAAGCCCGGCTTGGAGCACTCGGGGTCACGTCGGTGCCCGCTCGCCAGGCTCTGCCCTACCAGGCTTCTCAGCACGCCGTGGCAGCTGCTGCGAGCCTATCTGGGCATGGCTGTCACCACTCTGGGGAGCCAGGGAAGTGCTAGGGTCGGCCGAGGCTCTGCTGGGACCACCGCCTGGCACGGAGCGTCTGTCCCCTCCCTTCCACGGTGTGCTGGCCGCCAGGCCCCTGAGGCACACCGGGCCCCCGCGGAGCAGCCGCCTCCTAACACCCCTCCTGCGGGCTGCCCAAGAATGTGGACAGCGTGGTTCGAGTGCTTGAGGACCAAACACAAACGGTGTTATTTGAACAGAAACCGGTTTGGAAACCACAGTGCCCCTCGAGTGGGGAAGGGTGGCTTTGGCCGGTGGCACGTTCGGGGTGTTGGGTTCCCATGCAGAGAGCGGGCAATGCTGCAGCCTCCCCTCCCCCTCCTCCCTGCCCTAGTGATGCCCCACTGCTCTCCGGCGGCTGCCTGCACACCGGCATCACCACCCACATCCGCAGCTCCACCCCCTTGCACCTGAAGCCACAGCCCACAGAGGTCAAGGGACTTGCCCGAGGGCACGGAGCCATCAGTGGGAGCCAGGAGGGCACCCTCTTGCCTCAGCCCTGGACGCCCACTCCCCTCCTGCACCTCGGGCCCAGCAGCTGCTCTGCTCTTGCCTGCCCCTAAAGTGTGTGCCCCTGGGGGTAGGGGTGGCCACGCCCGCCCCGCTGCCCCTGCCCGCGCGCTCACCCACCTCGTGACTGTGGATGCGGCCCTCTAGGTCCTCCAGCGGGGCAGTGCGGCTCAGCGGGGCCCGGGCCCAGGCCAGCACCTGCCTCTCCGTCTCTCCCAGGTCCGTGTCCAGCTGGGTCATCCGTGTCAGGAGCTTCTGGGCCTGTGGGTCAACTGGGGCCGAGCCACCTGGAGCTGAGGGCAGAGGTGCTGGTGAGGGCCCAGGGCGGGCCACAGAGCGTCCTGGGGTGGGGGTGGGGCTGGGAGGGGGATGGGCAGCCTGGACATGGAATCCCCAGAGCAGGTGTGCCGAACCCCAGGTCATCCCCTGCCCACACAGCCCCCAAAAGTGCCTGAAGTAGGGCCCTGTCCCCTTTCTCCCAACAACCCTCCCCCTGCCAGGCAGCCCGGGTACCCTGCTGGCCAGGCCGCGGGGGCTCCTCAGCGCTGGACTTCAAGTCGCTCTGGACCGCGGCCAACTTCTGCTTCAGGGTCTGCAGCTCCGAGGCCAGGCTGCGACAGGGGGGGATCAGAGAGCGCCGGGCCCCCTCGCTGTCCCTCCCCAGCCCTGGGGGTCGCTGCCCCAAGAGACCGCAGCATTTGGCCCAGGGGCTGGGGGCACCGGCCTTGGACGCCACCAGGCCCACTCTGCCTCTGGAGGACACCTGGGAAGACCCACCTGGAGGCCCTGGCCACAGCTTCAGGGTCCGGCGCTGGGATGCAGAAGCAGGCGGCGGGCGCGCTCTTGATCTCCCCACCAGGGGCCCGCACGACCCAGGTGTGCGGGTCGGTGTTGTCCATCAGCGTGTACTGTTCCCCGCGTTGCAGCTGCACCTGCAGGGCCAGGGCCAGGGGCTGGCGAGAAGGCCGAGGCCAGGACGGGGTAGGGAAGGGAGGTGCTGGGGTGGGGGTGGGGGGACAGGGGCAGGTCAGAGGTACGACGGGGTGGGGCAGGGGCTGGGTGGGGGCAGGGACGGGGCGGGCCTGGGCTGGATGGGCGGAGCTTGTACTTCTCCTGAGTCCCAGTCACAGATGCTGTCCACGTGCAGGGTCTGCTGGGGCGGGCTCCTGCGCTGTGGCAGGGGGGCCACCTCCTGGCACTTCTTCTGCAGCTCCCCAATGGTCCTCTCCGCCACAGCCAGCTGCTTCTCCTCCGCCTGCCGGGGCCCAGGCAGCGGGGGCTCCGGCTGGCATCACCGCAGCCCAGCCGCCACTCACCACCCCCAGGGGCTGGGCTCGGTCAAGGCCAGGTTGTGGGGCAGCGAAGTAAAGGTGGCCCCTCCCCGCAGGCCCGGGGCCCTGGGATCTGCTGGTTGGAGTGAGGGGTTGCCCAGCCCCACCCAGGCCTCCGAGTGGGAGCTGGAGGGTCTCAGAGCCCCACCAGGCTGCACCTGACACGTTGTGAATGAGGGTCAGAGCACGGGGCCTTGCAGGGTTCAGGCCAGCCCTCTCCTGCCCCCTCGTGGGGACTTGGGCGGGGCCTTGGGGCTGTCTCACCTCCAGCTGTCGCAGCAGCTCTGTGGGGGCGCCAAGGGGGTCCCCAGGGGCTGGCCTATATTTGGTGTCCAAGTTGGAGTTGAGCTTCTCCAGGGTCTGGCTGACCGAGTCGGCCTCTTCCTGGAACTGAGACCACGGGTGGTTGAGGGCAGAGGCCAGGGCCACCTGCAGCCCACTGACCCTGCAAACCTGTACCAGGTAAATGCAAGCCAGCTACGGCCGCCCGGGCAGCGCGGCTTTTTAAACTGGAGAACCTTGCAAAGGAGGCACCTTTGGTTCATCAGACTTCAGTTTTTCAGTGTGTCGTAAAACGCCTGGTGCCCCACCCGCCATGTAGGGCCCCGTCGCCGGCCTCCCTCCAGGGCCTGGGCTGTTCTTGCTGGGATGGACGGCGGCTGGGCTGCACCTGACCCAGCCGCAGAGAAGCTGGGAGAGCGCTTTACGAAAACACCCCGTGGTTGGACGGTATTCCAGAATTATTCTCAGTGGGTGTGAAAATGACACAGTGGGATCTATGGGAAAAATGCCCTTAAGCAAAAAAGTAAGTTTTTCCTCTTTAAAAGTGTATGAAGGGGCGGCGCTGTGGTGTAGTGGGCTAAGCGCCCGCCCGCAGTGCCAGCATCCCATAGGGGTGCTGGTTCGAGTCCTGGCAGCTCCTCTTCCAATCCAGCTCTCTGCTATGGCCTGGGAAAGCAGTGGAAGATGGCCCAAGTGCTTGGGCCCCTGCACCTGTGTGGGAGACGCGGAAGAAGCTCTTGGCTCCTGGCTTTGGATCCACCCAGCTCTAGCTGTTGTGGCCAACTGGGGAGTGAACCAGTGGATAGGAGACTTCTCTCTCTGTCTTTCCCTCTCTGTGTCTATAACTCTGCCTCTTCAATAAGTAAATAATTTTTTTTAAAAAAAGCGTATGAAACGGGGCCTGGTGCCGCGCCGTAGCAGGTTGAGCCGCCAGCTGCTGACATCCCACACGAGTGCTGGTTCAAGACCCGGCTGCTCCACTTCCGATCCAGCTCCGTGGAGTTTCAGGCTGCAGGCTTCTGCCGCATGGCCCAGCCCTGGCTGCTGCAGCCATTTGAGGAGGGAAGATCTCTCGCTCGCTCTCTGTACCTCTGTCTTTCAAATAAATAAATCTTAGAATAATAACAACAGAACGAAACATTCTGGGTGGAAACTTAAAAAAAGAGCCCGGTGTGCGTGTGCGTGTTTCCGCTTGGGCAGCATAGTCCTCGGGAGCCGTGTAGACGCCGTCCCTGAACCCGCCCCCTCCGGCGGCCGTCTACCCGCGTGTACTGAGCAGGGTGCTTCAGGTCCGTGGGGAAATGGTGTGCAAAGCTCAGTCGATTTTTGTGCAAAAACAAAACGGAAGCACGGGCGGTGCGTGGGATCCACACCATTTCCCGCGAACGTGCCCGAGACCCCTTGCGGGTAAGCCCGCGCCTTCTGCACAGGAAGCGTTCTTTCCACTTTCAGGAGTCAGCTTTTACCACCACCACCCCGCTGGCGGGGGCCGGCCTCCTGCGCGCCCACCGGGCCCTGGTTTCCCAGAGGCCTGGGCTCATCCAACGCCCTTGGGTGGGGGTGGGGGGTGGCTCTGGTTTCCCAGGGGCCCGGGCTCATCCGGCGCCCTTGGGTCGGGGTGGGGGGTCCCTAGTTTCCCAGGGGCCTGGGCTCACCTGGCCCCCCGGGGGGGGTGCCCTGGTTTCCCAGGGGCCTGGGCTCATCGGCGCCCGGGGGGTGGGTAGCCCTGGTTTCCCAGGGGCCTGGGCTCATCCGGCACCCTCGGGTGGGGGTGGGGGGTGTCCCTGGTTTCCCAGGCCCCCTTGGTTGGGGGGGTCCCTGGTTTCCCAGGCCCCCTCGGTGTGTGTGGTGGGGGTCCCTGGTTTCCCAGGCGCCCTCAGTGTGGGGGGGGTCCCTGGTTCCCCAGGCCCGCTCACCCGGCGCCCGGGGGGGGGGGTGGTGTCCCTGGTTTCCCAGGTGCCCTCGGGTGGGGGTTCCCAGGCCCGCTCACCCGGCGCCCGGGGGGGGGGGTGTCCCTGGTTCCCCAGGCGCCCTCGGGTGGGGGGGGACCCTGGTTCCCCAGGCCCCTTCGGGTCGGGGCGGTGACCCTGGTTCCCCAGGCCCGCTCACCCGGCGCCCGGGGGTGGGGGGTGGTGTCCCTGGTTTCCCAGGCGCCCTCGGTGGGGGAGGTCCCTGGGTCCCAGGCCCCCTAGGTGTGTGTGTGGGTGGTGTCCCTGGTTCCCCAGGCCCCCTCGGTGGGGGAGGTCCCTGGTTCCCAGGCCCCCTCGGTGGGGGGGTCCCTGGTTCCCAGGCCCCCTAGGTGTGTGTGTGGGGGGGGGGTCCCTGGTTTCCCAGGCCCCCTTGGGTGGGGGGAGACCCTGGTTTCCCAGGCCCCCTCGGGTGGGGGTTCCCAGGCCCGCTCACCCGGCGCCCGGGGCGGGGTGGTGTCCCTGGTTCCCCAGGCCCCCTCGGTGGGGGAGGTCCCTGGTTCCCAGGCCCCCTAGGTGTGTGTGGGGGGGGTCCCTGGTTTCCCAGGCGCCCTCGGGTGGGGGAGGTCCCTGGTTCCCAGGCCCCCTCGGGTGGGGGTCCCTGGTTCCCCAGGCCCCCTCGGGTGGGGGGGGACCCTGGTTTCCCAGGCCCCTTCGGGTCGGGGCGGTGACCCTGGTTCCCCAGGCCCGCTCACCCGGCGCCCTGGGTTGGGTGGGGGTGGTGTCCCTGGTTTCCCAGGCGCCCTCGGGTGGGGGTCCCTGGCCCGCTCACCCGGCGGTAGTCCTCGACGTGCTGCAGGTGGCTCTCCTGGGAGATGCACAGGTTCAGGAAGTTCCGCCACTCCGTCTTCAGGGCCTCCTGGTGGGCCTGGCACAACAGCATGGAGCCCTCGCTCTGCGTCCGGTGCACCTGCCCCGACCCCGCCCCTCGGGCAGCCCCGGCGGTGGGCGGGGCCTGCGCACCTGGATGGGCCCCGCGGCCGGGTGCCCGAGCGCTGCCATGCGCTCTCCGTCGTCCTCCAGCTGGTTCACGTTCTGCTCCTGGCCCAGCAGCTCGTGCTGCTTGAAGTGCTGCGGGCGGGCAGCGTGCTGAGCGCCGGGCTGGCCCCGTGCGCCCACCCCAGCCCCACCCGGCTTCTCCCCCGCCCACCTCGTACTCCCGCCGCACGCCTGCCGGGTCAGCCATGAGGTCGCTCCAGTCCTGCTCCAGGATGCGGCGCTGCTGCTGCGCCAGGGCGCCCAGCTGCCGCGTGCAGCCCTGCAGGTGCGTGTACAGGCTGCCCAGGCTCTGCCCGCGCCACGAGGCCGCCTTCTGTGCTCCGGACCAGCGGCGGTGAGAGGTGGGGAGGGCGCAGGGGGTGGCCAGAGGCCATTAGGCCGCGCTCCGGAAACCCTGGCCCCACAGGGGTTCGGGCGGCCCGGCCATGCCCGCCCCCAGCCCTCCCTAGCACCCGCTCACCAGGAGGTCCCCGTATTGGCTCCGGATGGTGCCGGCGTCCTGCCTCCAGCAAGGGGGGAAAGCACAGGCCGGTGAGGGAGAGGGCACTGTAAGATCCAGGCCGACCCCTCCCCCAGCCCTCCCCAGAGGGCGGAGGCTGGGGCAGGGCAGGGCCAGGGCAGGGGCTCACCCACCGGGCCCGCGAGGCTCCGCAGCTGCTGCCCGTAGGCCTCGATCTCCCGCTGCAGAATGTTGTGTTCGGCCACCTGCTGCTCCAGCTCCGCCATGCCTGGCCCGTACCGGCCGTCGCAGACCTGCTTCTGCAGGAGAGCCGGCCCTCAGGTCGGCCCCAGGGACGTGACGCGCACTGGGCCAGCCGGGCAGCCCCAGGGACGTGATGTGCACTGGGCCAGCTGGGCAGCCCCAGGGACGCGCACTGGGCCAGCCGGGCAGCCCCAGGGATGTGATGTGCGCCGGGCCAGCCGGGGAGCCCCAGGGATGTGACGTGTGCCGGGCCAGCCGGGGAGCCCCAGGGACATGATGTGCGCTGGGCCAGCCGGGCAGCCCCGGGTGGCTGCTGCTCCCCAAAGGGCCCCCGCTGGTTCCCAGGACTTGGTGCTGCACCGTGAGAAGCCTCCCCTCTTAGCCCTGCCTGGCCTGCGGCCCGCAGCCTCTGTGCCTGCTGCCTGGGCAGCGACAGCCGAACGCCGGGGCCCTCAGCACACCCCCCAGGCCCAGGCCCTCACCGATGCCCTCCGTAGTGAGCACAGCTCCGCAGCCGGTGCTCCGAGGACAGCGGCCGTGCCCACTTGCCCAGAAAACCCCTCTCCCTGTGGCATCCCGGGAGCCCTCCCACCTCTGGGACCGCGCCATGCGCCTCCTGCTCCAGGATGGCTTCCCTGCCTGCCCTGTCTGCCTCGGCTGCCCCCTTCGCGCCGCCAGCCAGCTGTGCGTTGCCGGAGCTGCTCGGGGGCGTCTCAGACGCTGGGGAGCCCCTCACCTGCTTCTGCTCCAGCACGCGTGCCCAGTCCACCCTGGGCCCCACGCTGGGCGGCAGCACCATCTTCTCGTACAGGGCGCGGTACTCGGCACACTCCTGGGTCACCCGCTCGTGCAGCTGCTTGATGCTGCCAAGGAGGCCGCAGTCAGGCCGGGCCTGGTCTCCCCCGGGGCCCAGCGCTCCCCGCCGGGAGCCACGCGCCCACTCACTCCTTCTCGATCTCCTCGGCCTGCGGGTGCTTGAGCCGCCGGGCCTTGTCCACGTCCAGGAAGAGGTCCTTGAGCAGCACCTCGGCCTCCTTCAGGCTGCGGCCCGTCTCCTGCTGGTGCTGCAGGGTCCGGTTCTGCTGGCCGTTCAGCCAGTCCTGTGGGCGGGCGGTGGCAGGAGCCTCGTGGGAGCCCCGCTCCCTACCCCCAGGCCTTGCTGGCTCCAGCTCGGACCCCGGATGTCCTGGCCGACCCCAGGGCTCACGTAAGCAGAGAACCTGGCTCATGGCATCCCCGGGGCAGGCGACAAGGACAGCAGGGGAGCCTGGGCCCCTCCGGGGAGCTCGCCGTGTACGTGGGGAGGGGGCAGTGAGGACAGGGGTCTGTCCACCTGCAGCGTGACGGCCACTGCTGCCCGGGCCTCACCTGCTGCAGCTTTTTCTGCGTCTCCAGGATGTCCCTCTCCACCTGGTCGGCGTTGGCTTGCATGCGGGAGATGAGCAGGGCCAGTTCCTGGGTGGCGGCCCTGGCGGGGGGTGGGGATGGACAGTGGCATATGGAAAGGCCCCTCTGTGCCCCCCTGCCCCCCCACAGCCTGGGGACGCTGAGATACTCAGTGTGGGGGGGTAGCGCCAGCTCCTGCGAGAGGGTCCCAGGCAGGTGTGGCTCTGCACAGCAGGTGCACCCCGGGCCCTCCAGCCTCGGCCGTCTCTCTGGGCAGCCAGTGCCTGACCAGGCCCAGCCGTCTGCCCTGGTGGGTCAGGGCCCGGGAGCAGCAGCGTGTCCCCCACCCCAGCTTCCCACTGCTCAGCCTGCAGGGGCTCTGCCAGTGTCCGGCTTCAGCAGGCACCTGGAGGGGCGGGGGGCGCCGAGAGCTGGCCGGGGAGCCCCAGGGTTCTCCAGATTCAGGCTTCAGAGCCCGGACTGGAATGTGGCTTACTGTGGGCCCACAGGGTGAGCCTGTGCTTTGCACCCCAGGCATGTAGAGCGCCTGCTGTGTGCACTCACTCACTCTCTAGGAGTCAGACCTAAATATGTGCAGGCCTAGCGCTGAAGACGCCTGCGTCCCACCTGGACGCCTGGGTCTGCGTCCCGGCTCTGCTCCCTGTTCCAGCTTCCTGCACCCTGGGAGGCGGCCGGTGACGGTTCTGGTCGCCGGGTCCCCGGCACGCGTGTGGGAGACCTGGAGGGAGTTTCCAGCCCTGGCCAGGGGCTGCTGCAGGTATTTGGGAAGTGAACTAGCAGAGAGAGAGAGCGAGAGAGACAGTGCGTTCCCTCTCTGCATCTCAAATGAAATAGAATAAAATAGAAGTGGGCAGAGTGGTCCCCGGGGTCACAGTCCTGGAGAAGGGGACGCCTTCACCGAGATGGACCTTAACCTGGAGCCAAAGGAGCTCCGTGGCCGAGACAACCTGGGCTTGCTTCCTTCTCCAGTGCGCCCGCTGTGTGGCCTTGGGCAAGTGACTCAGCCTCTCTGTGCCCCAGCTGCCTTGCTTGTGGAGGGCTGTGGAGTGCACTGGAAGAACTCTCCCACCTGGCGCACTCAGTGCAGAGCCCGCCCCGGGACGGTGAGGTTCTCTTCCACGGCCCTGTCGGGGCTGCCCCCTGCCTCCAGCAGTCCTGACGCACAGTAGGTGCTCAGCCAACATGGCTGGACGACTGGACTGCACAAGAGGGGAAGGGGGGCCCTCCAGGGGCTGCAGCCCTGTGGGCGGGGCCTCGCCCCGCGAGGACCTCACTGCCCCGGAGCTGCCTGCAGAGGGCGGTGTGGCCTCCCGGGAGGGCTGCTTCCCCCAGGAGCCGCCCACGGCAGCCGGCTGGGCTCAGGGGCCCGGGAAGGACACGGGGCTTAAGTACCGTTCCTCCCACCCGCTCAGATGCCCGGATCCCTCTCAGGGTGCTGGGCGCCCCCACCCTGCGCCAGCCTATCTCTGCTCTTGTCTCCACCCCTGGGACCCAGGCGGGCTGCCACCTGCACGTGCGGAGATGGTGGTCGGTGAGCAGGAAGAATGCGGCCGGGCCTGGCCGAGGTGGGTGACCCCGGGAGGCACAGCTCCCCCTCCCCAGCACCCACAGGAAAACTCTGGAGCAAAACCCTAAGGCTCAGGATGAGAACGCTGGGCAGGGCAGCGGCTCGGGCGGGAGGCCGGGAGGCGGCACGGCCCCTCCCTGCACCCAGGCCTCCCCCGCACCCCCGCTTGGTTCTTCTGCCCACTCTGTGCCCAGGGCCCCAGGGCCATCTAGCCACGCGGAAAGTTGCAGGCAGGGCCCAGAGAGGAGCCGGCTCCCCTGTCTCCCAGCCTCCCTGCGCCCCGCTCCTCAACCCTATGGCCCCCCAGGCCATCCTGGTCCCCGCCAGTGCTGGGGCTTGCCAGCTCTCCCCCGGGGCTCCTCAGGCAGCAGACGGTCCACCCCTGGGCTCTTGGACCTCAGGACACCAAACAGCAGCCCTGGGCTGGTCCTGGGCTGCCAGCTGCCAGGTGGCTGGAGCCCTTGAGGCCGGTTCCACCGGACCCAGCTCCCCGTCCCGCGCCCCTGCTCACCTGCTGTGTTTACTGGGGGAGCCCTTGGCTGGGGAGCCCTTGGGGGACCCCTTCCCATGGGCGCCTTTGCTCAGCCCCTTAAACATGGTGCAGAGATGGGTGGCGGCTCAGGCTGGGCTCGGCCGGCGGGCAGTGGGCGTGCGTCCTCGCTGGTTGTGCACTCGGGCTCTGGGGAGCTGGGGCGGGCGGGCACCCGGGAAGGCAGTTTCTGGAGGCCCCTCCCCGCAGGTGCGGCCGTGAGCGGCTGCGCCCTGGGCCGCTGCGCATGCACCGCGCTGGGCCGCACTCGGCCCGCTCCTGCACAACCAGTCTGGGAGGAAAGGGCACAGCCCGGAGGCGGGGCGCCCAGCCTGCCCGACTCCCACAGGGGTTTGGACTTGTTACACCCACACGCCCAGAGGGAGCGCGGCAGCCGTCACACCCGGATGGGGAGACAGCCGGGGCCGGGCGGCGGGGACCAGAGTCGGACCACGCAAGCACGCACAGGCTCAGGGAGCGCAGCTCAGCCCGGGGCCCCAGCCCGGGGCTCGGGGTTAGTAAACACGTCCAGCCTGCACGGAGAGGCCCCGCTATCAGGCAGGCTCCCACCCACGGCTCATGCCTGCCAGGAGAGGTGGGGCCGCCCTGCCCGCCAAGGCCTGGCTCTCTGCCCCCGACATCACCCTGACATCAGCCGTCCCGTGGCCCCTCGTGTGTCCTTGGCTCGGAGCCTGATGCAGCAGCACGTGCTTCACCAGGATGCCCAAAAGACCCTCGGGCCAGGACGCACGCCGGACGCACTCCCCCAGGTGCCCCCGGCCCTGCCTTCCCAGGGCCGCTGAGCCTTCTGGGAACCCCGGCCCTGCCTTCCCAGGGCCGCTGAGCCTTCTGGGAACCCCGGCTCCGCTACTGATCCGGCTCCCTGCTGACCAGCCCGGGAGGCAGCAGAGGACTGGCCAAGCGCTTGGCTCCTCCCCCCAAGTGTGAGACCCGGATGGAGCTTCTGGCTCCCGGCTTCAGCCTGGCCCAGCCCTGGCCATCGTGGTCATTTGGGGAGTGAACCAGCAGATGGAAGATTTCGGTCTCCTTCGATCACTCTGCTTTTCAGATAAATAAAATCTTTACAAGAAAGTTTGGGTGGCCGCCAGTTTAATGGTGCACTCAGGGTCAGGGTGCTATAGCCTCTGTCTACGGTGGCCCCTGGGGCGGGCAAGAAGGTGGTGGGTGCCCCCAGCCCCACCTTCCCAGGCACGCATTTCCCTGCCCAGCTCGAGGGCCCCTCGTGCGCAGTCCTAGTGCAGGCAGGGCCGGAGGGGGCACGGGGAAGGGGCAGGCACTGCGTGGGGGGGCACCCCCACAGGAGACAGCCGTCACAGCAGACTGGGGGACTGAGCCGGCCAAGTGCCCAGTGGGACAGAAAGGCCCGAGTCCCTTCTGGCTGCATCTCAAGGACAAGCCCCCCAGCTCGGCCCTGGAAGGGGACCCAGGAGTGCCCTGTTCCTAGAGGAGGAGGGGCTGGCAGTGGCACTGGGGGCGGCCACGGAAGCCCAGAGAGGACAGCGGTGACCAGCTGACAAGGTGGTCCCCAGCGTCCCCGGCTCCACGCTGGGTGTGAGCTGTCGCTGGAGAGGCCGCCCGGCTGCCCCAGCCCCTCTCCCCACTTTGCTCCTGGTGACGTTCCCTCCACCACTAGCGCTCTTGGAAGTCTCCAACACCTTAAACGCCTTGGTTAGGGGGCTGCGGGGTCCGGGCCGGCCCTCCCACCAGCCTCTTTTAGAGCCCACACACCCTTGACGTAGGGCCCTTCTGGGGAGGCGGCGGCCAGGGGAGGTGGGGCCGGGGGAGCGGCCAGGAGAGGCTCTGGGGAGCCGGAGCCGGCCGGCGGGGCGGGGTGGGGCAGCAGGCGCGGCCCAGGTCTGCAGCGGCCTCTCCCGCCCACACGGAGGCTGAGCTGATTCACTGCAGAACGAGAGGGACTTCCTGGCCCGCGCTGGGCCGAGGGCAGGACCCCAGGCCCTGGGGTGGGGCGGCGACCCCGGCCCCCAGGAATGAAACCTGGAGGAAGGAGAGGCACGGCTGCGATTTTATTTGGAAGCGCCCCCTCCCCCAGCTGTGGTCGCCGACCCCAGTGGCCACAAGTCCTGCTGTGTGCGGCTCTTGGGCATTTGAAGGGGCCCGGCCCAAGCTGAGATGGGCTGTGTGGCTAGAATTCACACCGACTTCCTGTGGAGAAGGGAGATCACGTGTGCTTCGTATCCTGTGCTGATGTGACCACTCGACGGGGTAAAGCGCAATGTGTGTGTAATCCACCTCCCGCCATTTGCCAGTTGTGGTGTGGGTCTAGGACACAGTTATGGGGGCCGTCTGCGGCTCACCGTGGACGCCCATCGGCAGTCCTGGCCTGAAGCTGGACGGGGGCCTTGACCTTCAGCCTCTGCAGGCTTCAACCTTTTAAAAAGGTTTATTAATTTGAAAGAGTAGCAGAGAGAGGGAGAGGCAGAGAAGAGATTTTCTGTCTGCTGGTGAATTCTCCGAATGCGGGCAACAGCTGGGGCTGGGCCAAGTCAGAGCCAGGAGCCAGGGACTGGCGACATCCATCGCGATCCCCATCCCCTGCCCCCTGGTCAAGGGCCTGCTTTCTTGCCCAAGACCCCAGTGAGCCCTCCCCCTCCCCTGGCCCTGGCTTCCTGCTTGACAGCAAACGATCCCGGGCGAGGCTGGCGTCTGGTGGCAGTGGAGCAGGTTAGGCCGCTGCTTGCAACGCTGCCATCCCACAGGGGCACCGCTTTGAGTCCTGGCTGCTACGCTTCCGGTCCAGCTTTCCTAACGCACCTGGGAAGGCGGCAGAAGACAGCCCAAGTCCTGGGCCCCTGCCGCCAGTGTGGGAGACCAGGATGGGGTTCCTGGCTCCTGGCTTCAGCCTGGCTCAGCGCTGGCTGTTACAGCCATCTGGGGTGTGAACCAGTGGACGGAAGCTCTCTCCCCCCAACCCTCTCGATCTTCCAGAAATATCAATCAATCAGCCTCAAATAAACATAAATAAATAAAATGACCCCCAGGGCCCCGCCCAGTCCTGTGCTCGGGCAGCTTTCAGCGGCAGCTCGCTTGTCCCCGCAGCCTGGAGCTCCAGGCTGTGTCGGTGGTCACTGCCCGGGGCCCAGGGCCGAGAGGTGATCGGGCTGCAATGGTGTAGCTCCCAAGGCTGAGGCTGCCGCGCACGCACACAGTCAGGCCCTCACGTGGCGAGACCAGCAGCCAGGCCACAGCGCAGCGTGGGAAGTGTGCCTGGGCCTGGGCCCTCCAGTGCCCCTTTCTCCTCCGGCCGGGCGGTGGGGGGACTCCTGCAGGGAGGAAGTCCTTCTCCCCGCTCGGGCAGATGGTGGCCTTTGGTCCTCCGCCTCGGGAGGCGCGAGCTGCCTGCCTCCCGCGTGCTGGCCGAGGACGACAGGCTGTGCCAACGCAGGAAATGGCCTTGTTTGTCCAAGGGCTCTGCTGCCAGACCCTTGGACTGACGCTGAACCACGGCCGCTCTCCCTTACGCTGTCTCTGCCCGCTGAGGCTGGGGCCGGGGGAGGGGCGAGGTAAAGGGCCACAGGTGCAGCCGTGGGGGTGGAGGCCATGGGCGGGGCCTTCCAGGGGAGGCTCTGGGCCGGGAAGCTGCCCCCTGAGAGACAGAGTTCTGCCCAGAGCGAGGTGAAGCCGACCCGGCCCGCCTGACTGGGCCAGCGCGGGAGGAGGGGGGTAGGCGACTGTTTTTGGGGCCTCCCACATGGAGGGTCCGGAAGCAGCCATCAGAGCAAACCCCAAACGCAGCCAACCCTGCCTGTGTCGGAGAGCAGGCTTCCCGCCCTGGACGGCTGGGCACGGGCGGCTGCGGGGCCTCCCCGCCGCCTCTGACAGACCTCGGCTGCCAGGTGTGCGGGCCTGTGGCGTTCAGGTCCACGACCGGGGATGTGGCAGCGGCCGGAGTCCTGCAGGCCGCGCTCGGGCAGCAGGGATGGGTGACACCCGGCCCCACCGCCAGACTGAAGAGCAGGAAGTTTCATGAGAGACACAAAAACGCAATCCCTAACCTGCGTCTCTAGCCAGCAAGGTGGAAAGCCGGGACTGAACTGCCAAGTTCACCAGGCCACGCCTGAGACAGCTCTGGGAGAGGGAGGAGGCGGGCCCTGCGTGTGCTGTCCACCCAGGGCCTGGCGGCCCACTCACCTGGCACCTAGGCCCGCCTTCCCACAGGCACCTGCTCGCAGGGAGCAAACGCCCGTGGCTTCTTCCTCCTGAGAAGACCCAGGACACTCCCGGCCGCTCAGGCTCACGCAGGGCCACACACCAATCGGCCTCGGGCGGGACCCGTGCACCTGAGACCTGGGCTCCCGCCTTGCTACTGCCGCTCTTCCTGGGCAGTGTGGATGTCACAGGCTCCGCCATTCCACAGGGGGAGCCTGGCTAGCGCCCGTCGGGTGCCTGCGGAGTGTGGCTCCCCTCTGGCTGGGGAGGACCCGTTCAACCCGAGACGGCCAGAGAACGCAAGGCCGCAGTTCCCGGGGTGAGCAAAACCACGGTGGAGAGACAACTCCCGTGCCCAGCCGAGGCCACGCCACCACGCAGCGGGGACTGCTGGCGAGGGGAAGGGGACCCTGCCTGCCTCAGAATCCCACCTACACAGTGAGCGCCAAGGGACCAGGCTACGCCCCAGCAGCTGGGAGGGGTCCCACAGGGGTCCCCATCGGTAGTCAGTCACTCTTCACCACTTGGCTGTTTTCTGTAACTTGCACCAAACGTCACCTCCCGCTGACAAGAGCCCGCGCCTGTGCCAGCGGTGCCTCCAACAGCCGCAGTCGGTCTACACGGCGCTCTCCACACTGCTGTCCGCTACCTGGGTAGCCCCCCAGCCGGGGCCTCTCCCAGCTCCGCCTCTGGCACTCACCTAACCTAAGACCAGAGGCTGGCTCCTTCCAGCTCGCGCGGCCGGGACGCAGGCGGCTGGCGGTTTATTCTGTTTTGCAACACTGATCCATTTTACAGCTAAATCTGGTTTCCATCTCCCCTGTAGCAACAAACGTCTCTGGGGGGAAAAAAGAAACAAAGCTCGAACCAACACATATCTTTGCTATCTTTGGATATCTCCCTAGAACTCCTGAGTGTTCCAAGGATTTCAGGGCTACAGACAGCAACGTGCTGTTCAGAAATCTCGGGTCAGCTTTGTGTGTAATGAACGAGCCTAGGCGGTGACAGCAAGAGGCGGGGGCCGTGGCCCAGGGCCGATGCGGGCACAGCGCCACCACAGGCTGTCCCCTCCAGGCCGTGGCGCAGGGTCAGGTTTCCCCCAGATGGGAACCAGGCTCTGGGTGCTGCATCTCAAACAGGAATCCTAGGATTCTCGATTTGGTGAAATCAGGAGACAGGGAGGGAGGGGCCGGAGCCAGGAGCCAGAGCACCCCCCCTCCCAAATACAGCCACGGGGCCCGTGAGTGCCTGGGGTGGAGGCCATCAAATCCCCAAGGGGGAAAATGGCACGAGGCCACCGGACCTCAGGAAGGTTTCAGGAGACCGCACGCAGCTTCTCCTGCTTCTCCCGGCCGTTGGAGGACAGAACACTCCCAGGGGTCCCAGCCCGTTGACGGCACCGGAGCCACCCTGGAGGAGGCAGCAGGCCAAAACAGGAAGAGACCCATGGGTTCAGGGCCACCACCCAGCAGTGTGCAGGCTTCGGGGGCAACAAGGGCCTGGCTTGGAACCTGAGTCCATCAGAGGCAGCGCTGCCGCCCTGGGCTGAGAAAGGACTCCTGCCTTTGTCCAGGGCTGCGTGGTGCAGCCACGAGTGAGCCAACGGGCGGCCTCAGCCCGCCGGGTCTGTCTTCGCAGGCAAACGTGCACTCTGTACTGAACCTAGGGCCGGCCTCCTCCGCTTACGGCCTCCCTGGCTGACACCAGTGCAGGCTGCCCACAGCACCGGCACGGACACTGGGGGAGGGAGTTCCGAGGAAGCAGGGGAGAAGCGCCGACAGCCTGCGGGGGGCGGGGGGACAAGGAGCTAGAACCACGGCGCGGCTCGGTCCCGGCACAAGGTGGGCTGGAGGCTGCCGGCTCAGTCAAGCCCTGAAGCGGGCCTCTTGGAGCTGGAAGACGGCCAGGCTCGGGCCTGCAGCTGAGGCCGGGACTGTGCAGCTTCCCGTGGAGGCAGACACCGCCAGGCTGAACCACGTGAGGCTCTCACTCGGCTTCCCGTGGCTCTGCAGAGGTCCCATCGCACGGTGCCTCGACGCCCGCCTCGTCTTCCCACGGTCCTTCAGCGGGCTCCCACGGCTGGCGGGCACACGGCAGGCAGGCCGCGCCGAGCTGGGATCCCACCTCCAAACCACGCTCCCGGATCTCTGGCCACGCCCCGCCTCCGAGCCGACGTGTCTCTCTCCAGCCCCTGGCCCGCCCCGCCTCCGAGCCGACGTGTCTCGTGGTGGATCTCCTTCCCGCGGGCACGGCGACTTGGCGGTGTTGGCTGCGTCGCAGGGCTATGTCTCTTCCAGCCCTTGCTTCCTGACGTTGTTCTGGGACTCGATCCCTGATGCTGAGACGGGAATTTACAGAAAGGTGACTCGGGAAAACAAGCAGAGGGCAAGGGAGGAGGCTGGACCGCGATAGCGTCTCCAAATTACAGGCTGGGAACCGTCCAGACAGCGCATCTGCTTCTGGCATCAGCCGCGCCCAGCCGAGGGGTCAGGACCCCGGACCGCCCCAGGCCCCAGGCCCCGGAGGAGAGAACTGGGATGGACGGGGCACACGTAACAAATGGGCACAGTCTCCATCATCTTTGCTTTTAATAGGTTTGGCTTCATCATTGAGAGTAACATATTTCTTCTAAAAATAGAGCTCTCTGCTTGTTCTGAAACGTGAAGGGGAGTAAGGCTGACCGCGCTGCCGCCGCCACCGCCTGTCACGGGCAGACGTCGTGAGGGGCTGGGAGGGGCTGGGGAGGCTCACGGCAGGGACGAAGACACAGGACGACATGTTGCACAGCCCACCCGTGCCTGTGGAACCCCCTGAACACATCACTGACCTCGGGGAACCAGCACGGCCCACGAGGGGCCAGACAGCCGTGGGCACCCCCTCCGGAAAGTACAGGAAACACTGCGACCCGCACACACCAGCCAGAAGCTGACAGGGTGCCCTTCTAACACAACGGTCAAGAACGAGTGCACAAACACACGATGTAGCAAGGCAGGGCTGCCTGGGCCAGTGCAGACCGGGGTTTAATGTGGGACGGCTGGGACTCGCAGGCACACCCCCGCCCCCGCGGCACAGCCGGGTTAGCTCCTGAACCCGAAGATGCCCTTGATGTAGCCGGTGAGGCCGCTCTTGGTCTTCTGCTCCAGCTTGTCCTCCAGGGGAGGGAAGGCCACGTGGTTGAGGGCCAGGTCAAAGAACAAAGGCTTGCAGGGGATGGGCTGGAAGGCCGGCGGGAAGTGCACGAGGCTGGCTTGCTTGGTGACAAGGGAAGGGTCCAGGCAGAATGTCTCAAACCGTTCAACCAGAGGCTGCAAGTCCAACCGGAGGAGTCTGGGTGTGAGTCAGAGACGCCTGGGAGGGCACCTGCTCTGTGCCCGCTCCTTCAACCCCCAACCTCCTCGGCGAGCTGCACCGAAGCCCGGAGGGGCTACGCGAGGGGCACAGGTCTGGCAGACATCAAGTGAGAGCCCCTACCCACGGGTGCTACTCCACACACCTGCTGACTAAACAGGCCGCCTGGGGTCTGCGAGCCCCAAGATGGAGGGAAGCAGGGGCTTCCCCAGAACTAAAGGCCCCCGTCCACACCAGCCACAGCCGGCGGGGCACTGGCTCCTCGCCCCTCAGGGGCCCGTCCACACCCGCCACAGCCGGCGGGGCACTGGCTCCTCGCCCCTCAGGGGCCCGTCCACACCCGCCACAGCCGGCGGGGCACTGGCTCCTCAGAGGCTGCAGCCGGCTCACCTTATTGTCTTTCACTTGGGAAGCCGTTTCCGTCTGGTGGTTGTCACTTGCATCTGAAAGTTTCACAGGCAGTCGGTAAGGACAGGGACACACAGGCTAGGCAGCTGTCTAAATCCCAAGACAGAGGAGGCCAGTCGGACCCTCCTTCCTCCCCACCCAGGCGCTAAGGAGACAAACATCCCAGACCCAGTGTCCTCGGCCCAGGGCGGCTGGCACAGCTGAAGCGGTCAGGGCGTCTCCAAACCCTTCCACCGTCTGATGCTTCTGTGGCCCAAGTAACGGCCAGGACAAGTAGAACGCCTTCCAGATAAGCCCACACAACCCCTCGCAGCCTTTAAAGAGCAGAGCAGAGCAGAGCAGAGCAGAGGGCGGGGAGAGGAAGGGGGACGGGGCTGCCAGGCCCGGGCAGGCGCTCACCCAGGATGGCGGCGGCCTGCAGGGAGCACTTTTCCGAGCGCACTTGCGTGATGAGCTCTTGCACGTCGGGCAGGTCCTGCAACGACCCAGAGCGCACGCACTCAGCAGCGGCCCGAGGCCCCGACTCACCCGAGCTGAGGCCCAGGGGCTGTCACGGGACCGCACGCCTTCTCAGCAGTTCTCCCTATTCAGGAACACGAACCCAGCCTGCTTCGAACGGGTGAAGACCCGGCGCCTGGGACAGTCCACGACACCACGACTGAAATCCACCACCGCCAGCTGCTTTTCTAAGCAGTCTGTGTCCCTGCTCATTTAACGCCCAGGAACACCGAGGTCCCTGCGAGCGAAGGACGGGGAGGTCACAGTCACCGTCACACTCGCGACAGCAGCAGCGCTGGGCTTCAGAACCGGGGCTGAGCCCGAGCCGCGGCCTGACAGAAACGACCTCACAAGGCCCGGCCATCCCAGACGCCTGCATGCCCCCGTCTGCCCCTCTTCCTCCCGGAACCCTGGGCACCCAAGGCCCAACAGGTGTTTGTAAAACGCCACTCTTCTCCCTGCGACGGGCACAGCACGCTGCCTGCTGCAGCCCACAGGCCGCCCCTCTGGGTGCTGCACGCGCCCTCCTCCCCCCTAACTGCCCTTGCGTCCGGCATCTAGACTTCTTTGTCTTCACGCCCGGCTCCTGCGTGCAAGTCTTGCTCTCTGAAGACAGAAACCAGGTCCGCTCGTTCTCCTTCCCACGGCCACACAGTGCGAGCTCTGACAGAAGAGCTGTGCGCGTGGACTTGTGATGACTTTCATCACAGGGACTGGTCTGCTCTTCTACCGTCTGTCCTTATAAAATACAACTGGATTCTTTGGCCCAGCCCGTGTTTTAATAAGCTCGCATCATGATAGCAGGACACAGCTTCAGCAGCTCGCTGACATCAACAGCAGTAAAATCAAGCGAGCCCCGAGAGCGGCCCAGTGCTGCACGCGCTCCCCGGGCCGGCACACACGCCTGCACGCTGGGGTGCGGTGAGGCTGCAGACGCTAACTCCGGCGCTGCGAGGGGGTCTGCTTCCTCAGGGGCTCCCAGCTTCACTGCGGCCAGACTCCCTGCGGGGCTCTGAACCCCCACCCTGACCAGACTCCCTGGGGGAGGGAAGACCCACATCCCACACACCCACCTTTGGAAACTCTTCCCAGGCAGTTCCAACTGCAGCCAAGTCTGAGAACAGAGCTTTAGGTTTTTTGGTTTTTTTTGTCTTTTTTTTTTTTTGACAGAGTGGACAGTGAGAGGGAGAAAGGTCTTCCTTTGCCGTTGGTTCACCCTCCAATGGCCGCCGCGGCTGACATGCTGCGGCCGGCGCACCACGCTAATCCGATGGCAGGAGCCAGGTGCTTCTCCTGGTGTCCCATGGGGTGCAGGGCCCAAGCACCTGGGCCATCCTCCACTGCCCTCCCTGGCCACAGCAGAGAGCTGGCCTGGAAGAGGGGCAACCGGGACAGAATCCGGCGCCCCGACCAGGACTAGAACCCGGTGTGCCGGCACCGCAGGCTCTTTTTTTTTTTTAAAGCCAGAGAAATGGCTTTCCTTCCTCGTACTGAAATCTCCCCCAAGCCGGGAACGGCCCAGCGGGTGCCCCCTCCAGCCCCGACCCCGCGAGGAGAGCGGCGGCTCACCTTCAGGCTGTTCTTGAAGGCTCCCGCGTCAGCGTGGACCTCGTCCGCGTACTTCAAGACCCGATCGTACAGGACCAGGGCTTCACTCCACTTCTTCACCAGCACATAGGACTGAGCGATGAAGAAGCACCTGGGGGAGGGAGCGGCCACCACCAGGGCGGGCTCTCCTGTACTTCAGGCCAAACTTGACAACCGGAGGCCGGTTCTCAACGCAGGACCACTGCGTGGGAGCCCCTCCCCTTGGCCCTGTCCCCAGAGTCTAGTTCTCCAGGGCCAACCCGGAGCCCCTCCCCAGCAACGGGAGACGACGGCGTGCGTCCAACATGAGCCTCCGTCCACCACTGCCTTGGAAGCAGGGCAGCAGCTGGGGACAGGCACGAGGAACAGCGGCCATATCCAGTCCACTCTCACCTCCCTGCTCAGCAACCCAAACCCAGAGAGGATCCTTCTAGCAAACTCTGACGGGCACTGCGGGCCCTCGCCAGGAAAGAGGGAGCCGCGTGAGAGAAGATGGGGCCTGGAGAGCCCGAGGCATGAGGCCTGAGTCAGGAAGAGCAGGTGAGGACGCACGTGCCTCTTCCCCGCCATCCTGTCCAGACCCTATCCGGCTCCACAGCCCACTGGGCTTCATTTAGAAACAGACTACTTTACCCCCAGTCTGGGTGCCCTGAACTAGCTGCTCTGGTTCTGTGAATTAACACCCTTTCCCACACTTGCCCCTTGCCCCCTGGGTGGCGGGTGTGTGTGTGTGTGTGTAGGAGAAAGCTGGATTCGGTCTGTGCCCCACTGGCCGCCTGGACCGATCCACAGGGCACACAGAGTGCACAGCCAACACGAGAGCCCTCTTGGACACGCAGGCCGTCAGAGTCGGTGCCCAACGACACATTTCCTGGGCCAGGCGCCCGACCTTACAGACCTGCTGGGAGCCAGAAGGAGCCCTGCCCACCCCACGGAATGTTACCTGTAAGCCTTGAACACCAGCGTTTTGAGGCCTATCTCTTTCTGGAAAGCTCTGTCCTCTTCTAAACCAGGAAGCTGGAGCAGTTCCACCAAGTTCTACAAAAGTTTGTGAAACAATGCCTCAGACAGTTTCTGACAAAAGACCTCATAAAACCAGACACGGGGTGGGGGTGCGTGTGTGTGTAGAGGATGAGCTCAATGACAGGCACTCTGTGATACACGGCTGGAGGCAGCCGCCCCAGCGCCCCCTCCGTCCCTCTGACCCTCACCCCTCTGGGCTCCCGCTGCTGAAGCGCTCCCGGCGGCCCCTCATCTGGACCCCGCTGAGTGCTATGCGGGGGGCAACCGTACCGCCAAGCACCCAGCGGGCTGAGCGAGCAGACTCCGCCCTCGGGATGCTCCACGGCACCTGGCGGGAGCAGCTCCCATGGGGCAGTGCTGGGGACAGCGGCGGGCCCACGGCCTCTGCGTGTAACGTGCCTGACTGCCGGGCTCACACAAGGCTTAACCGCCACAGAACCTGGCTCCCAGATGACACAGTGAAGTCCTTCTGTGTCCCCCACAGGCCCTTTGCCTCCGCAGGCCCCCGGGTCACCTGGAGGATGATGTCATAGAGCCGGATCAGGTCCTGGGGCCGCGGGGAGCGCTTGCTGTCGTCTTCCGGCTGCTGCTGCAGGAGGGCCCTCTGCAAACCTTTGGCCATGTTCTCATTCCGCCGGATGGCCGTCGACAGCTTGATGTAGGTCAGGTAGCTGGGAGGGACCACAGCTCAGGTTACTCTCAGGGAAGAGTCTACATTATGAGTCAGGACTGACCTGGGGACGCGAGGGGCGAGGGCACGTCACAGAGCAGGGCCTCAATTTGGCAGGCTCCGGACCTGCTCACACTGATTCGAGCTTGAATCACATCTGCGCATTTTTCAGGAAGAGCCAGAGCGCTGCTCACCTCACAGGACTCTGTTACCGCGACGGCACAGCGATGGCAAGCCAGCGCCTGGAGCCGGCACCTGTCACCTGCCTGGCCCACACCGAGACGCCGCGTTCCTGCTCACCTGATGGCCGTCTCGTCTCAGAAAACACTGCAGCATGCACGGTCTCTCTGGATGACTGCACACGCTGTATGGACCAACTGTATACACCAGAGGCGACGCGTGCATGATTCCTATCTTAATTCTATTACCCGTCGTGATGGGGGATAAATACCAAGAGTCTGAGAAGCATTCTGGCCCCCAGGCCCCACCCTACGCTGGAGGAGGGTCAGAGGCACCCACAGAAGAGGCCTGTGGACAGAGGACACAAGCCCAGCTGCGGGCAGGGGCTCCACGGCGCACACAGGGGCAAGGGCGCAGTGACGGCCTGGCTGCTACTCTTGGGTTCAGAGCAGCAGCGGCCGTGCAGTCCAGGGGTCTGAGGAGCCCCGAGGAGCCCTTGGGGAAACGCACAGCTGAGCACCTACGGCGAGGCCCCCACCCCACAATCCTGACAGAGTACACAGCTCACAGAAACATCAGACAGACTCTCTCCTTGGACAAGACGTATTTCACAACATTAAAACGACTCTTACCTGTGCAGGTACTGAAGATTAGAAACCTTCCCCGACTCCCCGTCAAGAGTGTAATCTCTCTGTTTCTGTAAAAAACAACACAGCTCATCCTGTCCCGTCCCGGACCACTTCGCTCAGTGCCCTGGACGGACAGACTCTAGCAGGTTCAGGGTCACAGAGAATGACAGGCTCACTCAGTCACCACGGGCATCTGGAAACTGGCACTCAGAGGCCGACGGAAGCTCCCTGCCCGCTGCCGGCAGTGCCTAGCCTAAAAGCGTTCCAACACCTCAAAGTCCAGGGCTCCGTTTTAGGGTCTGTGCCGCACAGCCAGCTCCCCGTCCTTGTGTGCTTGTGCAGAGCTCGCCTGCTGCGGGGGTGCGAGTAGCAGCCCCTGGAGCGCCCACATCCTAACCTCCAGGGGAGAGATTAGCAGTTGTGGCTAAACCGAGGCTCTGCGGATTACCCTGCATCATCCAGGCAGGCCCAATGGAACAAGGTCCTCAGGGGCGGGAGGCTAAAGATGGAGGCCCAGATGCAGGGACAGGAGGCAGCGGCAGGGAGGGACGAGGATGTGAGCTGCCGCTTCGAAGGTGCAGGGAGCAGCCACGGCCACAGCCGGCAGGTGCACCTGCGACAGACGCTAGGTCCCAGGGTCTCCAAAGAAACGCGGCCCTGTGAGCCCACTCTGACTTCTGCCCTCCAGCAGTGTGACTGACTGGCACAGTTGAAGCCAGACGTCTGTGGTAGCACTGCTGCAGCACAGCAAATGCACCTTCGCATCACGAGTTAAGGCTGGGCGGGGCGGCATCTGCAGCAGGCTGGAGTCCAGCCCCTGTGAAGGAGGCCAAGGCTTGCGGGAAGCGTAACCTGTGAGGCAGCCGAACGGGAGGGCGGCACCGCTCAGGGAAAGCAGTGGTGGTGGTGGTGGTGGTGTTGTTTTTCACAAAACAGAACAAACACTTTGGGGAACACTCTAAGCTCAAGGTACTCTGGAAGACACTAAAAGAATATCTAAGAGGCTTGTGGGCTTGAGGAAAGTGAACAGCTGAATATCCAACAATAAACAGGATGTTAATGGGCAATAATTCAAGTGACTGTTTAATGGGTGAAGAGTTTTACAAGAGGAAATGAGTTGAGATGGGTGTCGGTGACGGCTGCAGGACAGCCCGAGCAGGCCCCTGGCCTGGAGCCGGAGCCGCTGGCTCAGCCGACGCCCTACCTGGTCTGGCTTGAGTTCTTCCCGAACCGCCTGGACGGCGTCCCGACACTCGCTGAGCATGGATTCAAACAGCCGCTCCTTGGTTTCTTCGCTTTCAGCCTAAAGGAAGGCAGACGAGGGAGTCAGACTTTCTCCCGAGTAAGCCAGCTCGCGCTATCGGCAGGGAGGAGGAGCACGAGGAGCACTGTGATTCCCCATCGCACACCTGCCCGGGCAGAGACCAGAACCGTCCTAACGCACTGCACTGGCCAACGAGATTCTCTTACAGCTTTCCATGCACACGGACACGGACTTGTGCCAACTGCACCTACTAAACAAGCCTACAGGAGCAGGGACTCCACCGGTTTCAGATGTTTAGTTTCTTCTCGGCTCAGTCACTCCCCTTCCATGCTCTGCCTGACTCCTGATGAGGGCTCCCTGCACCTAGAGGGGCCCTGCAGCCTGCACGTGGGTGGGCACAGCTCCCTGCGCCTAGAGGGGCCCTGCAGCCTGCACGTGGGCACAGCTCCCTGCACCTAGAGGGGCCCTGCAGCCTGCACGTGGGTGGGCACAGCTCCCTGTGCCTAGAGGGGCCCTGCAGCCTGCACGTGGCGTGGCTCCCTGCGCCTAGAGGGGCCCTGCAGCCTGCACGTGGGCACAGCTCCCTGCGCCTAGAGGGGCCCTGCAGCCTGCATGTGGGCACAGCTCCCTGCACCTAGAGGGGCCCTGCAGCCTGCACGTGGGCACAGCTCCCACACGCCTAGAGGGGCCCTGCAGCCTGCACGTGGGCACAGCTCCCACACGCCTAGAGGGGCCCTGCAGCCTGCATGTGGGCACAGCTCCCACACGCCTAGAGGGGCCCTGCAGCCTGCACGTGGGCACAGCTCCCACACGCCTAGAGGGGCCCTGCAGCCTGCACGTGGGCACGACTCCCTAGGCTAGAGGGGCCCTGCAGCCTGCACGTGGGCACAGCTGCCTGCGCCTAGAGGGGCCCTGCAGCCTGCACGTGGCGTGGCTCTCTGCGCCTAGAGGGGGCCTGCAGCCTGCACGTGGGCACAGCTCCCTGCACCTAGAGGGGCCCTGCAGCCTGCACATGGGCACAGCTCCCACACGCCTAGAGGGGCCCTGCAGCCTGCACGTGGGCACGGCTCCCTGCACCTAGAGGGGCCCTGCAGCCTGCACGTGGGCACAGCTGCCTGCGCCTAGAGGGGCCCTGCAGCCTGCACGTGGCGTGGCTCCCTGTGCCTAGAGGGGGCCTGCAGCCTGCACGTGGGCACAGCTCCCTGCACCTAGAGGGGCCCTGCAGCCTGCACATGGGCACAGCTCCCACACGCCTAGAGGGGCCCTGCAGCCTGCACGTGGGCACGGCTCCCTGCACCTAGAGGGGCCCTGCAGCCTGCACGTGGGCACGGCTCCCTGCGCCTAGAGGGGCCCTGCAGCCTGCACGTGGGCACAGCTCCCACACGCCTAGAGGGGCCCTGCAGCCTGCACGTGGGCACAGCTCCCTGCACCTAGAGGGGCCCTGCAGCCTGCACGTGGGCACGACTCCCTGTGCCTAGAGGGGCCCTGCAGCCTGCACGTGGGCACAGCTCCCTGTGCCTAGAGGGGCCCTGCAGCCTGCACGTGGGCACAGCTCCCTGCGCCTAGAGGGGCCCTGCAGCCTGCACGTGGCGTGGCTCCCTGCGACTAGAGGGGGCCTGCAGCCTGCACGTGGGCACAGCTCCCTGTGCCTAGAGGGGCCCTGCAGCCTGCACGTGGGCACGACTCCCTAGGCTAGAGGGGCCCTGCAGCCTGCACGTGGCGTGGCTCCCTGCGCCTAGAGGGGGCCTGCAGCCTGCACGTGGGCACAGCTCCCTGCGCCTAGAGGGGGCCTGCAGCCTGCACGTGGGCACAGCTCCCTGCGCCTAGAGGGGCCCTGCAGCCTGCACGTGGCGTGGCTCCCTGCGCCTAGAGGGGGCCTGCAGCCTGCACGTGGGCACAGCTCCCTGCGCCTAGAGGGGCCCTGCAGCCTGCACGTGGGCACAGCTCCCTAGGCCTAGAGGGGCCCTGCAGCCTGCACGTGGGCACAGCTCCCTGCACCTAGAGGGGGCCTGCAGCCTGCACGTGGGCACGACTCCCTACGCCTAGAGGGGCCCTGCAGCCTGCACGTGGCGTGGCTCCCTGCGCCTAGAGGGGCCCTGCAGCCTGCACGTGGGCACAGCTCCCACACGCCTAGAGGGGCCCTGCAGCCTGCACGTGGGCACAGCTACCTACGCCTAGAGGGGCCCTGCAGCCTGCACGTGGCGTGGCTCCCTGCGCCTAGAGGGGCCCTGCAGCCTGCACGTGGGCACAGCTCCCTGCGCCTAGAGGGGCCCTGCAGCCTGCACGTGGGCACAGCTCCCTACGCCTAGAGGGGCCCTGCAGCCTGCACGTGGCGTGGCTCCCTGCGCCTAGAGGGGCCCTGCAGCCTGCACGTGGCGTGGCTCCCTGCGCCTAGAGGGGCCCTGCAGCCTGCACGTGGGCACAGCTCCCTGCGCCTAGAGGGGCCCTGCAGCCTGCATGTGGGCACAGCTCTCTAGGCCTAGAGGGGCCCCGCAGCCTGCACGTGGGCACGGCTCCTGCACGCTGAAGCACAGCGTGCCACGAGTTCCCTCCTCCTCCTGCAGAACAGACTCCCAAGCTCCACGGTACAGCAACAGAACCACCTTCACGGATCTAACAACCCGCAGACACGGAATCCTTTCAGATCCAAGCAAGTGATATGACTACGAACAAAGCCCAATCAAAAAGACCTTTCTCCTAAAATCATGGCGTCCTCCTCCCACAGAGACATGCTGCACTCAGATTCCACATGGCCTCCCCTGAGAGCAATTCTGGAGCCCACAAAGTTGACAAGTGTGGGACGACAGACTCCGTGCAAGCCCTGGGCGTCGCCGCTCTGCTGCACAGCTGGGACGAGTGAGAAAGTGACTCATTAACAGAAAACCTGCCAAGCCACATTATCATCCCAAAGAATCTCCCCGAGCAGGTGGGAACGGATGAGAGGCCGAAAGGAGATGAACTTGTGCTACTGGCAGACCCACTGTGAGCCAAAACACCGACGTTCCTTTCTATTTGACTTTCCACAGAAACTAAACATCCAATCTGAAGGAATACCTTGACACTCACGTGACCTCCAGGATCGCTCAGAGGAAAGATCAGAACTTCCCATTCCTTCCAGAGAATTGGGGGGGCCTTAAAGAAAAGTTTTTTCCTTCTCTTTTTATCTGTAAAAACCATTTATTTATGTATTTATTTGAAAGGCAGAGTTACACAGAGAGAGGGAGAGACAGAGAGAGAAACCTTCCATCTGCTGCTTCACTGGCAGGAGCTTCCTCCGGGTCTCCCACGCGGGTGCAGGGGCCCACAATACTTGGGCCATCTTCCACTGCCCTCCCAGGCCACAGCAAAGAGCTGGATAGGAAGTGGAGCAGCTGGGACTTGAACCAGTGTGCATATGGGATGCCAGCACAGCAGTAGTAGCTTCAACCACTGTGCCACAGTGCCGGCCCTTAACCTTGTCTTAAGAACTCTTTTGGATGGCCAGCGCCACGGCTCACTAGGCTAATCCTCCACCTAGCGGTGCCGGCACACCGGGTTCTAGTCCCGGTCGAGGTGCCGGATTCTGTCCTGGTTGCCCCTCTTCCAGGCCAGCTCTCTGCTGTGGCCCGGGAGTGCAGTGGAGGATGGCCCAAGTGCTTGGGCCCTGCACCTGCATGGGACACCAGGAGAAGCACCTGGCTCCTGCCTTCGGATCAGTGCAATGTGCTGGCCACAGCATGGCAGCCATTGGAGGGTGAACCAACGGCAAAAAGGAAGACCTTTCTCTCTCTCTCACTATCCACTCTGCCTGTCAAAAAACAAAAACAAAAACAAACCAAAAAAACCTCTTGGAGCCAATGCTGTGGCACAGTGGGTTAAAACCCTGGCCTGCTGTGCCGACATCCCATATGGGTGCCGGTTCGAGACCCGGCTGCTCCACTTCCTGTCCAGCTCTCTGCTATGGCCCGGGAAAGCAGTAGAAGATGGCCCAAGTGCTTGGGCCCCTGCATCCACATGGGACACCAGGAAGAAGCTCCTGGCTCCTGGCTTCAGATCGGCACAGCTCCAGCCGTTGTGGCCATCTGGAGAGTGAACCATCAGATGGAAGACCTCTCTCTCTCTCTCTCTCTCTCTGCCTCTCCTCTCTCTGTGTAACTCTGACTTTCAAATAAATAAATAAATCTTTAAAAAAAAAAAAAAAAAGAACTCTTTTGTTTTTCCTAGCTTCCAGGGTGAAAAAAAATCTTGCTCATCAATTACCCAATGTAAACCAAACGTATTTTCCACTCTTAAGTAACCTAGGAGCAAATCAGGGGCACAGTCAGCCTGTAAGTCTCCAACAGCCGCCACTAACTCCCTGAGCCACCAGAGCACAGCCAGGAGCCTTCTGCTGAAAGGTTCTCCGTCCGTGCTGTCAGGTGCCAGCACTGCCACATGCGGCCACTGAGCACGCAAAAAAAAAAAAAAAAAAAAAAGAAGTCTTATTGGAAAGGCAGAGTTAGAGAGATGTACAGACAGAGATTTTCCATCTCTGTATACTCCCCAAAGGGCCGCAACAGCTGGAGCTGGGCCAAACTGAAGCCAGGAGCCAGGCGCTTCTTCTGGGTCTTCCACGTGGGTGCAGGGGCCCAGGCACCGGGCCACCTTCCGCTGCTCTGCTGGTGTTATCAGCAGGGAGCTGGATCAGAAGTGGAGCAGCTGGGACTTGAACCAGCACACATAGGGGATGCCAAGGCTACAGGCAGTGGCTTACCCTGCTATGCCGCAGCACCAGCCCATGACATGTCTGTTAATTTAAACAGCCGTGTACGTCGAGTGGCTACAATCCTGGACAGTGCAGTGCTACAGAAACAACGTGCAAGAACACTGTGCGGCACGCCAAGCCGGCAAGATTCCTCAAGGTCTTCCAGCGCACAGAGCCTCTGGAAGGGCTCAACTGTGTGACACTCAACTGCAACATGCTACGTGGACAGACTCGGCCCTGTTTAAGAAACCCACCAACCACCCACACACACCAGGCCACAGCAGGAGCAGGAAGGATGATCCACCGCACCCACAGCCCAGCAAATATGCCACCAACACCCTTTCTCAGCAGGTGGGGTTCAGTAGCCGGGGCAATGGGCGTAGAAGAAAAGAGCTGGTTTCGTTTTACCAGCTACACAGGATCTGATCCTTTCCTGCAGGTAGGCTATGGTTCAAATTAAAACATTAAATGATGCTATGATGCTATACTTCTTAATCGTCATACGTGATCCTCACGCCTTTGACTAAGTAAGCAAACCCCTGTATCAATGTGCTGATTACAGCAAACTCTCCCAGGGCTCCCACAAAAACTCCTTAAGTCTTAACGGGGAAGAAAAAGCGTATCTAAAGGCAAAGATTTAATTGTGCTTTTCTTTCAATGCCCACACTGCACAGTGACTAAGAGACCACTAACTCCTGAGGAAGACCTCATGATTCTCCCTGGGCAAAGCCAAATGTCTCCCAACAGGAAGTCTTTAATGCATTTTGTACTTACACTTTCATCCTATAAACCCATACGTGAAGCCAAGATAATTCCTGAAAGAACAATGGAACGAGACACGCCTCTCCACACGCAGAGACAAGTCTCCTTTCCGCCTCACGCCGACCTTCCACGTCTGCCTGAACGCGGAAGAATCCAAACACAAGTGGCAAACTCCTGCCCAAGAACGAGTGGTCTGGCAGCACCTTCTCCCAGGTGTGCCTCTGACACAGAAATCCTAAGTCCAGAAGTAACTGCTCCAGTTGGTCCTAATAAATTCTAATTCCACATAAATTTTGATGCAACTTGAAACCTGCAGGATGTGCCTGTCTCCAGCCTCAGGTTGCCTCTTCAGACAGCGTCTCCACACTGACTGGCACACGGCAACTCAGCTGCTGTGGGCCTGAGGCAGAGCCCCTGCCGCTACAGATCCCCAGAGAACCGCCACTGGTCTGCGAAGTTGCCAGAGGTGGTGGTGTGAGTAGGAGACACACAAGGCGAGTCTGACCACATTCCCCAACGCACCCACTGAAGAACCATGGGGACAGGAACCGAGCCTCATCCAGCCCAGGGAGGGCTAGCAAAAAACACGGAAATCTGGTAGAGAAGGAAACAAACCATTACAAATAGACACTCTTATTTAAAAGATTTAGTTATGTATTCATTTGAAAGGCACAGCGACAGACAAGAATAGACGTCTTCCATGTTAGCTCACTCCTCGAATGCCTGCCACAGCTGAGGTTGGGCTAGGCTGAAGCCAGGAACCCAGAACTCCATCCTGGTCTCTCATGTGGGCGGCAGGAACCCAAGCACCTTGGTCAGCATCTTCTGCCTCCCAGGATGCAATCTGCTAGCGGGAAGCTGGATTAGAAGCAGAGCAGCTAGGACTTGGACCCAAGCACCTTAGTTTGGGACGTGGATGTCCCTGGTGGCAGCTAACTTGCGGTGTCACAATGCCTGCCCCAATTTTGTTTTCAATTCTAAGAAAGTTTTATTTTTCAAAAATTTATTAATATCAATAAGCAATCATTTCCCATGTACCTGGGAGTATATGTTATAACCACAAATACAGACACACACACACTTGTGTGTGATTTTCTTTTTTTCAAAGAAAAGCATAAGGGGCTGGTGCTGGAGCGTATAGGCTGGGCCTCTGCCTGGGGTACTGGCATCCCATACGGGCACCAGTTTGAGTTGTGGCTGATCCATCTCCAACCAAGCTCCCTGCTGGTGGCCTGGGAAACACAGTGGAGGATGGCCCAGGTGCCTGGGCCCCTTCACCCATGTGGGAGACCCAGAGGAAGCTACTGACTCGTGGCTCCAACTGGCCCAGCTGTGGTCACTGCAGCCATTTGGGGAGTGAACCAGCAGATGGAAGACCTCTCTCTCTGTCTCTCCCTTCCTCCCTAACTCTGCCTCTCAAATAAATAAATCTTAAAAGAAAAACAAAAAAGGACAAATGGTCTCTCTTCTACCCAGACATTAAAATCATAACTATAACTTGAGATAAGAATCATCAAACTTGCAAATGCTTAAAACAAGTCCTCCAGATAAAAGAGCTATTGAAAAATTTCCTCGTGGGGGTAGGTGCTGTGGGCAGCAGGTTCAGTCCCTCCTTGGGACACCCATGTCCTGTACCAGGTGCCTGGTCTGAGTCTCAGCTGCTTCACTTCCAACCCAGCTTCCTGCTAACGCACCTGGGAAGAGCAGACGACGGCCCAAGTGTCTGGGCCCCTGCCACCCATGTGGGAGACCCAGAAGGAATTCCAAGCTCCTGGCTTCAGCCTGGCACAGTCTGGGAAGTGAACCAGTGGATGGACATACCTCTCCCCACAACCTTCTGCCTGAAACTCTGCCTTTCAAATAAATAAAATAATCTTCAATTAAAAAAAAAAAGAAATAAAGTAAGGCAATATTAAGGATGTGAAGACTTAAAGCTTAGCTAAAGAGACCAAGGATTTTGCAACTGGATTTTGGTGGCTGATTTACTTTGTCTAAAATCTTTGCAGTGTCATACTCTGAATTGTTTCTTCTTTATGCTTTTCAGTATTGTTTTAATATTTAAGCAGCAAGAAAATCCCTACAAGCAAGCAGTAAGTTAAGACTGGTAAACTCTTTAACCGAGTTCTTAGAGGGTGGCAAACACTAATACCAAGTGGGTTAAGAGAACTGAAATCCAGCACCTTGCGTGGTGTATTTCTTGACTTCTAGGACACAGAGGCACTCCGTAAGAGCCGGGCAGGGGGTACCCGTGTTACACCGCCAGCCAAGGACTCTCCAGTGGCACCAAGGGGATTACCTTCAACTGCTCAATGGGCATTCTTACTTTTCTTTTTTTTTTAAAGATTTATTTATTTATTTGAAAGTCAGAGTTACACACAGGCAGAGGCGAAGGGGGGGGGGGGAGACAGAGAGGTCTTCTATCCACTGGTTCACTCCCTAAATGGTTCCAATGGCTGGAGCTGCACCAATCGGAAGCCAGGAGCCAGGAGCTTCTTCCAGTCTCCCACACAGGTGCAGGGCCCAAGGACTTGGGTCATCTTCCACTGCTTTCCCAGGCCATAGCAGAGAGCTGGACTGGGACCAGAGCAGCTGGGACTTGAACTGGCGCCCATATAGGATGCCGGCACTGCAGGCAGTGGCTTCACCCATAAAGCCACAGTGCCAACCCCGATTTTTACCTTTTTAACCCAGTTTTGGGACCAGCACTGTGGCGCCACAGGTTAAGCCATCTACCCACTGCCTGTGATGCTGGCATCCCCTTATGGACACCAGTTCAAGTCCTGGCTTCTCTGCTCCCAATCCAGCTTCCTGATAATTCACCCGGGAAGACAACAGAGGTGGTCCAGTACTTAGGCCCGCACCACCCACATGGGAGACACGGATGGAGTTCCCGGCTGTTGGCCTCACCACTGCCCAGTCCAGCCCTTGTTGCCATTTGCAGAGTGAACCAGTAGATGGAAGGTCTCTTTTTCTCTCTCTGTAACTCTGCCTTCCAAATAACTCTCTCCCTTTCTCTCTTTGTCACTCTGCCTTTAAATAAGTAAATTAATTAAGAAAAAAAAAAAAAAGGAAAGGAAAGAAAATCAGAAAAAAGCCTGGATGCCTAGGGTGGGGCTTTGGCTTTTGGTCAAGACGCCCGTGTGCACACTGGACGGCCTGGTTTCAACACCTGCCTCTAGCTCCGGATTGCGGCCCCTGCTCGAGCATTCCTGGAAGGAGGTGACAGCTCCAGTAACTGGGCTGCTGCCACCCATGTGGGAGACCTGAACTGAGCTCCTTCCCAGCCCTGGCCAGGCTGTCGGCATGTGAGGACGGAACCAAATGGGAACTCTCTCTTCCTGTGTGTCTCTCAGAATTAAAAAACAAAACAAAATGAAACAACAGTTTGGATGCTCAACAACTCGTCAACACAGCAGAGAGCAGCCCTCCACTCCCAGCACAAAGCATTCAGATCAGCGCGGCCTGTGAAACCCCACCTGGCCCCTGGCAGGAACACGGCGGCGGCCTGCTTTGTTTCTTTTAAAGCTCCGCTTTGCAGAGGGGGGGAACCTTGTATCTGCCATACGAAATTATCACCTTAAAAACCAGCCTGCTGTAGATGAAATCTCGTGTCCCACCTGTGGCTGCCCGTGTCAGAGGGCGGCATCCTCTTGAGTGCTTTACCGCTGCCTACTTCGAGCAAACCCCGACCTCCAGGTTCTCTTATCTTTCGAGATGCATCTGGCTGTTCACGCTCACAAACACGTAATTATGTCCTAAGTAGCAATTTTCATGAATATTACATGTACACCGGACACAAAACAAGATATTCTGGTTTCACTAGGCTCTTCTGAAAACGCCCAGATACGAGAGGTGATCCCTCGAGGGCTACAAGGCTAGCAAGCAGGAGACAGGACAGCTAAGCTGCGGCACCACCTGCTGGCCCAAACGCGATCCCTGTGCTCAGCCTGCCTCTGGCCGCTCCCATGTTCACTCCAACATCGCCATCACCTTCTTTGCCCTCAACCGAACTCCTCCATGAAAACAGATGCAAGAATCCTTACCACAGTAACAAATCAAATCTAGCAGGATATAAAAGCATAATAGACAGAAGCAAGTGGAGTCACCCCAGATGCCCAAAGGCTGGCTTAACAGAGCATTAATTCATGAAATCCTGTCAACAGGCCCCTCTACAGGCTGTTTTAACAACTGGTGCCTCTCCAGACTTACCATCTCCCAAAGAGCCTGAAGATTAACTTTTGTGTCGAGAGAAAGAAACAACAAGGAAACACTAGAGCAGAAACAGAGAAACCGGCCGGCCGAGGGCCTCCTCACCTGGGCGATGGCCGCCTCGTTATCAGCCAGGCCCAGCAAGAAGATCCTCACTTTGTCGATCTTCACAGGGACTGTCCTTCCTCTCCACTCCACCTCACTCATCGTGGCTGCCTGCTTGGCCCGCGTCTGAGTGATCAGCGCCTGGAAAGCGGTGGAACACAGTGAAAGTCTGAACTGTGGATGAGTGACGGGGGTGGAACCACACGGAGCCGATCGTCTCCAACACACCACGCCCCTCACCAGTGAAGGAGACGCAAACTCTACGCACTTTAAATTCCTCCCTGGAAATACCCATCCCAGCTATGGAAGCTCTTCTTACTTTTTCCATGAATCTGTATTAGTTGCTTAGAAAACAGATATAATGGGGGTAAAACTGCTTACAGTACTAACTGGAAAAGTTGTCTGCTGAAATGACAGACGTAAGTATGTGTTGTTAGTGTCACTATCCCTGGGGGGTGGGATTATGAATTACTCCTGGACTTTTTCAAACCAAAGACTTTTCTCAAAACTGTGCACACTGGATTACCTCCAATTTTTCAGCCAAGAGACCCTCGGTGCCACCAGACCTCAATCTCATCTGCATCAGTTCATTGATCGCTGACTGGTCCCCTGGGGGAGGGGGAGAGGGCAATCTTCAAAGTCAGGTTCATTTCCACAACATCGGACTCAGACTTAACAGAGCCTTCCCGCTCCCACAGTGCCTTTCTTTTTTTTTTTCTTTTTTAAGATTTTATTTATTTATTTGAGACATAGTTATAGAGAGAGAGCGGGAGAGACAGAGAGAAAGGTCTTCCATTCCCAGTTCACTCCCCATGTGGCTCCAAAGCAGAGCTGGGCTGATCTCAAGCCAAGAGCCAGGAGTTTCTTCCAGGTCTCCCACGTGGGAGCAGGGGCCCAAGGACTTGGGCCATCTTCTGCTTTCCCAGCCCATAGCAGAGAGCTGGGCCGGAAGAGGAGCAGCCAGGACTTGAACCCGTGCCCATATGGCATGTTGGCACTGTGGGTGGAAGCTTAGCTTACTACGCCACAGTGTCAGACCCATGCATTTCTTTCTTTCTTTCTTTTTTTTTGACAGGCAGAGTAGACAAGAGAGAAAGGTCTTCCTTTGCCGTTGGTTCACCCTCCAATGGCCGCCGCGGCTGGCATGCTGCGGCTGGCGCACCGCACTGATCTGATGGCAGGAGCCAGGTGTTTATCCTGGTCTCCCATGGGGTGCAGGGCCCAAGCACTTGGGCCATCCTCCACTGCACTCCTGGGCCACAGCAGAGAGCTGGCCTGGAAGAGGGGCAACTGGGACAGAATCTGGCGCCCCCACCGGGACTAGAATCCAGTGTGCTGGTGCTGCAAGGCGGAGGATTAGCCTAGTGAGCTGCGGTGCCGGCCCATGCATTTCTTTTTTAAAGATTAATTATTTGAAAGGCAGAGGGACAGAGAAAGACAGGGAAAGACAAAGACATTCCATCTGCCAGTTCACTCCCCAAATAGCCACCAACAGCCAGGGATGGGCCAGGCCAACGCCAGGAGCTAGGAATTCCACCTAGGTCTCTCCCATGGTGGCAGAGGGAAAAACACTTGGGCCATCATCCGTGGCCTTCCCAGGCACATCGGCAGGGTGCTGGACCAGAAGCAGAGCAGCAGGGACTGCAGCGACCCCCGTCTCAAGCTGTGGCAGCACCACAGAGGCGGCCCTACGAGCACATTCCTATATATCTGCAGAGATCTGTCCTCTGAAAGCAAGTCCTTCTGCAAAGAATGGCGTGGCTGACGCAGTAAAAATACTCCTCGTGGCACTATAAGGCTGGATGCAGGTCACTGTATATATAATGTATATAACGTGCAACACCAAGAGTGGACCTTAATGTAACTATGGACCTTGAGGGATGACGCTGTGTGGATGCAGTTAATGAACTGCACAAATGTGCCCCTCTGGTGAGCGATGCTGGTGACCGGGAGGCTAGGCTGGTGGCAGGGCAGGAGTACCTGGGAAATCTCTACCTCTCGGCTCTGCTGTGATCCTAAACTGCTCTGAAAAAGCAAGACAGCGACTTGGCTGGAGACTTCGGACTGCTCCTGGGGTGTACAGGAGACGGCAGAATGGAATCAAAGTAAAGGAATTCTGAGCAGGGCTTTCAGACAATTCTAATTTTGTCATCAACCAAAACTCAGGCCAAGTTGGATGCAAGGGCAGGGGCAGAAAGTTAGATTACGTCTCCAGGCTCTGAGGTGAGCTCCTGCAAGCCACCAGTTGACGCTACGATGGCAGCAATGCCTCGGGCCCTGCTCACCAATGTTGTAGGCGCAGTAGCGGATGTTGGGCGAGATCTCCTCCACCCGCTGGTTGTACAGCACAGCCTGCTCCTCTGTGAAGGCACTCGCCAGCCTCTCATAGATCGTTCTGCAAGGGAAAACAGCAGGTTTTACAGCAGTCTTGTTTTTAAGAAAATAAACGCAGAAGGAATACAGTGGCTAAAAAACCCACAGCTCTCTTGGGGCTGGCGCTGTGGTGTGCCATGTAGAGCTGCTGCCTGAAGCGCCAGCATCCCTGTGGGCCGCAGTCTGAGTCCAGCTATTCTGTTTCTGACCCGGCTCCCTGCTAATGCGCCCAGGAAAGCGGCGGAAGATGCCTCAAGTGGGTGGGTCCCTGCACCCTCATGGAAGACCTGGAAGAAGCTCGTGGTTCCTGGCTTTGGCCTGGCCCAGCCCTGGCTGTTGCAGCCATTTGGGGAGGGAACCAGTGGATGGAAGATCTTTCTGTGTCTCTCTCTGCCTCTTCTTCTCTTTAACTCTTTCAAATACATAAGTAAATCTTTAAGAATAAATAAACATAGCTCTCTGAAGTTCTTCTAACTCTCAGAACTGACATGTCTTAAGAGAATAAGCACCATTTCTTTTCTTTTTTTCTCCCTCATCCCCTTTTTGGAAAAGCAGGAGACAGGGAGAAATCTCATCCACTGGTTCATTCCCCAAATGCTCATCACATCAGGGGCTGAGCTGAGGCAGAAGCCAGAGCCAGGAATGCAGGTCTCCACCGCAGGTGGAGGAATCAGCTACATGAGGCCTCACTGCTGCCTCCCAGGGTCTGCACTAGCAGGACGCTGGAGTCAAGAGCCAGAGCCAGGAACTGAACCCAGGCACTCCATGGTAGAATACTGCTATGCCAAACACCTGCCCTCAACATTTCTACAGGAGAAAATACCCGTCCTTTCACAGGAACAAGTCAATAGCTGACCTACAACTTGACTCTGACAACAACCAAAACTGCTCATGGCTTTGGACCAGAGGACTTACTTGCACTTGTTAAAAGCCTCAATGGCAGCCTTCCATTCCTGATGCTCAAAACGCAGCATTCCCGAGAGGTAAGCGGTGTAGGCCTGCGGGGAAGCAAACCCACGTCAGCGCCGGACGCCAGCGCGCCGTCTGGCTCCATCTTCCCTGCTGGCTTCTGACTGAGAGCCAGAATATGGAGATACTCAGGTTGATTTTTTTAAAAAATGTATTTAACTAGTGAAATGCAACAGACAGGTAATTTATTATAATTACTTTACTTCCCAGGAAGGAAATTCAAAATAAAGGAAGTGTGTTTTCTTACTTTTGCTTCACCAAAAAAATGAAAAACAAACAAAAAAAAACTATAGACAAATCCAAAATAAAAACAAAACCAAAACCTGACCGAAACACTCTTTTACCTTGTGAACTTTCCCAGGTCCACGGTGCAAGCTTCCCATCTACGCATCAAGGGAAGCATGACCTTTCTTGCAAATTTAATAATAAGAAACTAGGAGCTCACAGAGACGCTATGTTCACTTTTTAAAGCAAGATCAGGGAGCGTTTTTCCTCTCTTGGCTATCAACTGGTAACGCAGGACCTGCTCTGCCGGACGGTGGCTTTGTAAGAAGCCCACCTGTGATCTCCACGGTGCACACGGCCGGGGGCTCAGACACTGACCTGCGCCTCTAACTTGGTCTTGGCATCCACGCGGCTGCTCTCACACAAGCGCTCCAGCTCCTCCGCGTGCTTCACCGCTTTGCGCAGTCGAGACAGCAAATGGAACCGCTTCCGCGGCTCCGTGTTGGCTTCCTGTTTGAGCTGCATGGCATAGCTCCAGGCTCGCTCGGCATCCATCAGGACCAGAAGCAGGTACCTAGACCGGAAGAGAGGTGGGAATGAGCGACACAGGCCAGCAGCAGAGGTCCGGTTCTGGCTCTTTTTCTTTTTGTGAATATTTACTTGCTTATTTATTTGAAAGGCAGAGACGGGGGGGCGGGGTGAGGGGAGGAGGGAGAGAGGAAGGGAGGGAGGGAGAGGAGAGAGGTAACTTCCATCTGCTCGCTCACTCTCCAAATGGCTGCAACGGCCGAGGCTGGGCCAGGCTGAAGCCGGGAGCCTGGGACTCCATCGGGGTCTCCCACGTGGGTGGCAGGGTCCCAAGCACTTGGGCCGTCTCCCACATGCATTAGCAGGGAGGTGGACAGGAACCAGAGCAGCTGGGACTCGAACTGGTGGTCATATGGGATGCTGGCAGCGTCACAGACAACAGCTTAACCCACTGAGCCACAACACCAGTCCCTCAGCTTGTCTCTACACCTCTCTCCCTCTCCAACTTCAGCACCAGTCTTCCCCAGCATCAGCCATGAATCCCAAATCAGCATCTCTGGTTTCTGCTCCAACTCCACTCCCGGTTTCTGACCCCCACCAGACGCGTCTCACTGAAAAGGCTCTGCCACCGCGATGCAGCAGCCCAGAACCTTGACCTACCCCTCCGAGATGATGTCCCACAGAGGCAGCATTATCTGGCCTCTGTGAACAAACACCTCTGCCATCCCAACCCATGCAGAAACCAAGTCCTCAAGAGGCAGAATCCAGGAGCCATAATGAACAAAGGTTGTGGGGCTGGGTGGGACCTCAGTGCCATCACTTCCTAGCTGTGTGATTTCAGACTCCTAACCTCTGGGCCTCACTCACCGTGGAGCACCACTCACCACACACCTGGGCCCGGCCCTGGCACTCAGTGCCCAGTAAAGGAGCCACGTGATTTCCTGGTGCATCTTTATCCACACTCCTGCCTTCATTAACCTTCCTCTGTCTCCAAAATAAAAGACCCTGTTACCCCCGTTATCTTAAGACAGTTCAGACCTCTTTACTAACTTTTGTACCACCCTAACTGAACTCACTGACGTAACACCACCCCCTGCTACACCCGGGAGTCTCCACGCTCCAGTCTTCTGCACCTGAGTAGCAGCTAAGACTGCCCAGAGCTCTCCAGCTCCTGGCCTGCACTCGGACACCCCGGCACGCTGTCTCCCCCACACAGGACGGCTCTTTCCTCTCAAAGCCTTCTAGGTCAGGCCTCCTCCCGGCAGACTCACTCACTTCCCTGTCAAGCACCCAGAGGTGCTTCCAAGAGGTCAGGATGATGAGCAGCGAAGGCCGCCACCCAACAGGGCACTTTGTTACTGTGAACTGGTTCCTGGGTTGCATCTGACAGGCATCCCTCAGCAATGTCGCAGTCAACGAGGTTCAAGAACTGGGCTGTTTCTCTCTCTAACGTGGCATCCAGCTCAGCCCCGGCTACACACTGGACCACGAAGCAGCACATCTTTTTTTAATGAAGCACCCAATGGTACATATTTTAGGTTCTTCAAGCCATACGGTCTCTATCACAACATACAAAAGCAGCTGTCAACAAAACCTCAATGAACGGATGTGACCATATTCCAATAAATCATTATTTACACAAATAATTCAACTGGTCCAAACTGAAGTTTGAGGATCTGACGTGGAGGCTTTCAATGCGTGTTGTAATCCTTCAGCAAATGTTACGCACGGGTACAGTAAACACCGAGTCCAGAACTCTTCTGTAATAGCTTACACACAGCCAGATGTCATTAAGATACATGGGTTTGGCCGGCGCCGCGGCTCACTAGGCTAATCCTCCGTCTTGTAGCGCCGGCACACCGGGTTCTAGTCCCGGTCGGGGCGCCGGATTCTGTCCCGGTTGCCCCTCTTCCAGGCCAGCTCTCTGCTGTGGCCCGGGAGTGCAGTGGAGGATGGCCCAAGTGCTTGGGCCCTGCACCCCATGGGAGACCAGGAGAAATACCTGGCTTCTGCCATCGGATCAGCGCGGTACGCTGGCCACAGCGCGCTGGCCGTGGCGGCCATTGGAGGGTGAACCAACGGCAAAAGGAAGACCTTTCTCTCTGTCTCTCTCTCTCTCACTGTCCACTCTGTCAAAAAAAAAAAAAAAAAAAAGATACATGGATTTACGCCCCAGACACTGAAATGTGCATTCTGGAAACCTTACCTGGTAACCGATTAGATTCCAGTCACTGACTTTCCCTTCCCCACCCACTGCGGCTCCTGAATACGCTACAGAAACTCTCTGCACCTCACTCCCCTCGCTCTAGAGCCTAAGAACAGTAAAATGCCCATCGCAGCAGAGGAGGAGACGCGGCGCAGGGACAGCGCCCCGGGACTCTGCACACGGGGCGGCAGGGTCTCTGCAGCGCCAGCGCTGAGCAGTCAGTACCTGTTATCAGTCAGAAGGTCTTCAGTCACTTTCTTCCCCGTGAATTTGTGTCTGTTGCCCATCTTGAAGTTGAGTGTTTTCCGGAGACGTCTCTGTCTTCGGGAACAGTAGCCCCTGTAAGAAACCGTAAACAAAACCCATTCAGCCAAGCTGGTAACACTGAGCGGTAAGTTCCGAACGAGGCAAGGTCAAAGGTTCAGGTACTCCATCTACGTTACCACTATCACACACCTCCTGAAAACTGAGGCTCGTGGGGCTAGAGGACGTCAGGAGACACTAAGACCCCGATGCGCCCCCTTCTCCAGGGCCCACTCTGCCTGGGCAGGGTAAAAGGCCACCAAGGAGACAGCGGATGTCGCGCTGCCTGCTGGAGCGCACTGGCAGCAGGACTCTGGTGGATGTGAAGAGGTGGCCTTGAGGAGCCCGGTGACAGGGGAGGCGTGGCAAGGAGTTCCAGCACGTGTGATGTGTGTGATGGCACACGAGGCGGCCAGGGAGGCTGTCACCGTCACCTGCACGCCACGCCACGCCTCCCTCCTGTGTTCAGGCAGCACTTAGTCTTACTTCTGTCAGTGTGCATGGCTTTGTAATCACACGAATACAAACCCCTGTAGCGCAGGGAGGATTTTATTTTTAAATCACCTTCCATTAGCTTAGTGTGGTGCCTAGCAATAAAAAATCTTTCTCTCCCTCTCTCTATGTGTGTGTGCATACACACACACAAATCAGTGTAAAAATTAATTTCCACCAACCCTTTAAATGAAAATAATACATAATTTATAATTTAAAATGACTTTAAAAAAAATGTGTCCTAGGGGCCAGCACTGTGGCATAGCGGGTGAAGCCGCCACCTGCAGTGCTAGCATCCCATATGGGCGTCGGTTCTGGTCCCGGCTGCTCCATTTCCGATCCAGCTCTCTGCTGTGGCCTGGGAGAGCAGTGGAATCCTTTGGATCGGCTCAGCTCCGGCTGTTGCAGCCATTTGGGGAGTGAACCAGAGGATGGAAGACCTCTCTCTCTCTCTGCCTCTCTGTAACTCTGCCTTTCAAATAAATAAATAAATCTTAAAAAAAGTAATCAGAAATAGAGGTGTGAACAGAGATTGACAGGATCAAAAAGTTCAAGCCTACAAAAGTGGCTACCATAAAGTAACCAACTTGGCGGAAGAGGTAAATAAATTGTGGTATATACTGGATTTTAAGGCAATTAATAAAAATTACACATATGGAACATTTTTGTAGGTACTGGGAAATATATGTATACAATATAATGTACAGCAAAAAGGGACACAAACCAGCACATTGACAGTGCATTCCTGTGTAACAACTTTTGTTCCCTAGTTATCTGACTTAGGCACAGTAATTAGGTGCTAACCTAAACAAGAGAAAAGTAGGTTAAGACACAAAAATCCAAAACAAGACCATCCATTATGAACTTCAAACAGGAAAGTGCTTCAACAAATTAAGGAGCACCACTCTTAGCTAACAGCCACAGCATGCAGTGAGGCGAAACATCAACAAAAAGTCCGTAAAGCACGAGCCGCGTCCACGCTATGTCCATTCTGCCAGGACATGGACGCACACGTGCACCACACATACTCAGAAAAACCTTCCTCTGGGCTGGCACTGGGGTTAAGCTGCCACTTGTGATGTCTGCGTCCCAGACCGGAGTGCAGGTTCAAGTGCTGGGCCCCTGCTACCCACGTGGGAGACCCGGATGGGGCTCCTGGCTCCTGGCTCTGGCCTGGCTCAGCCCTAGCTGTTGCAGCTATTTGTAAATCAGCAGATGGACGCTCTCTCTCTCTCTGTGTCTCTGTCTCTCTCTCTCTGTGTCTCTGTCTCTCTCTCTCTGGTGCTCTGCCTTTCAAATAAATCATAAAGAAAAAGAAGAAAAGACAACTCTTTCCTTTGCCTTCATAGCCACACATAAGATACTTCCCCATTCCTCTTTCCCTCTCAGTAAAACTTTTTCAGGGAACAGGTGGTTAGCCATCTTCCGCTGCTTTCCCAGGCACATTAGCAAGGAGCTGGACTGGAAGTGGAGCAGCTGGGACTCAAACCAGTGCCATATGGGATGCCGACATCACAGGCAGGCGGCTTTACCTGCTACATCACAATGCCAACTCCAGTATTTGATTTTTTTTAAAGATTTATTTATTTGTTTGAGAGGCAGGGTAACAGAGAGGGAGAGACAGAGAGAGAGAGAGATCTTCCACCCACTGGTTCACTCCCCAAATGGCCACAGGGAGACAGGACCTTCTTCTAGGTCTCCCATGCAGGTGCAGGGGCCCAAGCACTTGGGCCACTTTCTACTGCTTTCCCAGGCCATTAGCACAGAGGTGGGCTGGAAGAGGAGCAGACAGAACATGAACCAGCAACCATATGGGCTGTCGGCATGGCAGCTGGAGGCTAAGCCTACTATGCCACAGCGCCAGCCCCCAGGGGTGGGCTTTTGGAGCAGCAATTAAGATGCTGCTTGAGACGCCCGCATCCAATACAGGAGTGCCTGGGTCTGAATTCCAGCTCCACTCCCACTTCCAGCCTCCTGCTGATGCAAACCGGGGAGGCAGCAGGTGATGGCGCAACTGGCTGGGTCCCTGTCACCCACATGGGAAACCTGGATTCTGGCTGCTGTGGGCATTTTGGGAATAAGCCAGTGGATGGAGAGCATGTTCTCTTTCAAATAAACAAAATGAATTTTTTAATTAATTAATTTGACAGATAGACAGAGAGAGAGAGAGAGAGACAGAGAGAAAGGCCTTCCTTCCGTTGGTTCACTCCCCCAATGGCCGCTATGGCCAGCGCACTGCGCCGATCCAAAGCCAGGATCCAGGTGGTTCCTCCTGGTCTCCCATGCGGGTGCAGGGCCCAAGGACTTAGGCCATCCTCCACTGTCCTCCCGGGCCACATCAGAGCAGGACTGGAAGAGGGGCAACCAGGACTAGAACCCAGTGCCCATATGGGATGCCAGCACCGCAGGCGGAGGATTAGCCAAGTGAGCCACGGCGCCGGTCCCGCAAAATGAATTTTAAAAGCAATAATCCAGGGATCGGCACTTTTGTATAGCAGGTAAAGCTGCCGCCTGCAGTGCTGGCATCCCATAAGTGCACCGGTTTGAGTCCCGACTGCTCCACTTCCAGTCTGGCTCTCTGCTGTGGCCTGGGAAAGCAGTAGAAGATGGCCCAGGTCCTTGGGCCCCTGCACCTACGTGGGAGACCTGGAAGGAAGCTCCTGGCTCCAGGCTTTGGATTGGCCCAGCTCCAGCCATTATGGCCATCTGGCGAGTGAACCAGTGATTGGAAGACCTCTCTCTCTCTGCCTCTCTGTAACTCTGCCTTTCAAATAAATAAATCTTTAAAAATAATAATAATCCAGCAAAAAAAAATCCAAGATAGAACACGCTGAACGCTGGCCACAGCCCTCAAACACGCCGGGAAGGGTGCACACTGACAGAGACCTAGGGGAGCTGCGGGCACCGTCTCCCCCAGCCGGTCCCGGTCCCGTATCCGACATCAGTGACCACTTCTCCCCCGACACGTGCGCTGCACTGTCTGTGGCAGCACGTTTGCAGAGCCAGGCTGGACGCCCGGCAGCAGCACAGCGGGATGCATCTGCGGAACTCACTCAGCGAAGACCAGACAGCAGGAAGAGTGAAGGAACTACGACCACACACAACTCTGAGGAGGAAAGCACAAGGCTGAAAGACGAACACAAGAGTTTGCACCCCGTGCAGATCCATGTGGGAAACAAGCAAACTGAACTCAAGGCGCTTCAAGTCCAGCCAGTGGAACCCTTGTGGACGAAGGGTTTGTGACTAAGAAACGCAAAAACTTCAGAGGTGCTGGACGCTGGCTTCAGGGGTTCACCCAAGTTCTGGAAAAGTCATCACTTTATATATTTTCTTTTTGCTGTTGTTTTTCAAGACCTACTTACTTAACTGAAAGGCAGAGCTACAGAGAGATCTTCCATCTGCTGGGTCACTCCCCAAATGGCCACATCAGCCAGGTCTGGGCCAGGCTGAAGCCAGGAGCTCCCCGGGGTCGCCCATAAGTGGGAGGAACTCAAGAACCCGAGCCACTCTCTGCCGCCTTCCGCGGCACAGTGGCAGCAAGCTGGATCAGAAGCAGGGTAGCTGGGACTTGAACCGGCGCTCTGAAGGGCTGCTGGTGTCGCAAGTGTGGCTTAATCGCGTACCACAACACTGGCCTCTGTATACTTTTCTGTATATAAACCACAGCTGAATAAAATTTGTAAACCTTTCAGTACAGCTTTTCTTAAAGTCACAGAGGAAACAAAAGGGCAGAAAGCCCACCAGGGCGATGACTGATGGGCGCATTTCACTTCCATCTCTGCATCTGTGTTTCAAATTCTCAATAATTAAACATAAGACCCTTTCAAGGCCCCCTGTCACACACAGATTCACACCTGAACCTGTCCCCTGGCCTGCAGGGCCCTGCACCTGCTGGCCCTGCGACCTGAGTGCAATGCACACCACTCCCCATCTGGCACACGCGGCCCGGCACTGCCGACCCCTCCTCCCAGGGCTGAGTCCTCGGCCTGCAGGCCCCACCTAAACGCCGCTCCTGCCCCACTCCAAACCTAACTCCCGTTCACGGGCATGCTTCTCTAATCTCCACAGCCTGACATTTGTGCTCTGATGATTTGCTTTCTTGGTAAATCCCCTGAGACTAAGAGACTCTGCCCCGGCCGATGCTGTGGTGCAGCGGGTTAAAGCCCGGCCTGCAGCGCCGGCATCCCATGTGGGCAGCGGTTCGAGTCCCGGCTGCTCCACTTCTGACCCAGCTCTCTGCAGTACCTTCTAACATCAGGCAGTCAACGCTCATAATGCCCGCAACGCAGAAGTCGTTGGATATTTCTACTTTCAAGCAATGAACTGTATGACACACGAGGCATCTGTTCTACTTATTAATCGTTATCAATTTGTTTTTCAATTTGAATGCTGTCATAAAAGTTGACCATCAGGGGCCAGTGCTGTGGCATAGGAGGCTGGACCCCTGCGTGCAGTGCCGGCATCCCATCTGGGTCCCGGCTGCTCCACTTCCGATCCAGCTCCCTGCTGTGGCCTGGGTGAGCAGCAGAGGATGGCCCACATGCTTGGGCCTCTGCCACCCTTGAGGGAGACCTGGAAGCAGCTCCAGGCTCCTGGCTTCAGCCTGGCCCGGCTGTTGCGGCCATCTGGGGAGTGAACCAGTGGATGGAAGACCTCCGTCTCTCCCTCCTTCCAACTCTGTCAAATAAATAGACAAATCTTTAAAAAAAAAAAAAAAATCTACCTTTTCTGTATTCAATACAAACCCAGCGTCAGACTTCCCAGGCACACTTGTAAGATACCAACAAGAGCCATCTGGTGGGGAAACGCCATGACCCCCGCCACGTGGGGCGGGACACTGACCTGTACCTCTGGAAGTCCCCATGCCGTAAGCCGTGCTGCTGCTGGGACTCCTTGATGATCTGAAGGACTGGGGCCACGATTCAGGAAAACCGACCACGGCAGGCATCCACGTCACAGCCGGCACCGCCAGCGCCCATCTGCGTCAGCCGGCTGGGAAAGCCGCCGGGCGGCCACAGCTCTGCTCCAGGCGTCCCCAACAGCCGGCTCGCTGGAAGCGGGCTGAGCCGGCAGAGGAGCTGCCTGCACGGTTAGACCCTCAAACGGGAAAGCCGGGCAGTGCGCAGGGGCCCCTGAAGCCCAACCTTCCAAGCAAGGCTGCGGGTCCCAAATGCTACCACCATGAGGACGGCTCCCAGCGCACGCCTGGACCCCCCACTGTACCCCGACTAAGAGTGACGTGTGCTACTACCGCATTTGCATAACCCCCGGCACCTGCCAAATCGAAGCTTCCTTCACAGCTGTGGCGCCTGCAGGACGGGCCAGCCGCACGCACGCGCAAACACGAAGGGCTTCCTTTGAAAGAAGAGCCCGCGCTTTCCAGGAATCTTAGAACAGCCCCGGGATGCGGTGCCACGCTTCATAAAGCCCACCGACCTCTGTCTACCATCTGACTTTTCCGTATGCTTCCTCCACACTTCTCCATCGGTGTTATTTCGCAACAGGGCACACTGAGAGTAAACCCCTCCGTCCCTGGCTGTGCGCCTCCAAAGGACACACACGACGCAGACGCACTGAACGGAGAGGCTGCACACGAATCCGCCCCCAGCGACATGCGACGCCCCCCGCCCGCTCCGGAAAAGGACGCAAATGCCACTAAGCGACAGTGATTGACACTCCAAGCGACGCTTTTTCGGCACCGGGCCGCGGGGGCGGGGGGGGGGGTTTGCCGGTCTAGGACGGCGGTCGCTCAGGCGTACGAAGTCCAAACGTCAGGTCTACAGTCTGCTCCCCGCCCTGCGGCTCCAGGGGCCCAGAGGCGCCCCCGCCACAAGCCGACCCCCGGGCAGCGCGAGGAAGCGGCCCCGCGCCGCCGGGAAAAGGACCTGCCCCGGCCCGGAGGCGAGGGGACGCCGGGAAACACTGCCATGGAGACAGACCCTGGGACTCCGAGCGCCAGGATCGCAGGGCGAAGGGAAACGCGCCCCTCAGCGCCTCCGCCCCGGGACGCGCCGGGACCCGCCGCCCCTCCCGCCCCCAGCCCTGCAGAGCGACACGTCGTCACTGCCCATCAGGCCGTAAGGATACTCTCCAAACTCAGGCTGTCCCCGAATTCCTTGTTCGCCTTCGAGCCAGCCGAGGGCCGCTCGTTTTCTTTATTTTCGTCTCCTCCGGCACTGCGTCCGCCGCCTCCGCCGCCGCCACTGCCACCACTGCCGCCGCCGCCGCCGCCGCCTGGAACCTGCTTCTCGGCAGCCATCTTGCCCCTGCGCCGCAGAGCAGGACGGGATAGAAGAGGCGAGAGGCCCAGGGGCGGGAGAGAGCGGGACCTGCCAGGCCGGGCTGATGGGATAGTGGCGGACTCCGACGGCCCTTCCCGAGCCCAGGCGTCAGCTGCCGGAGCGCGCCTGCGCGTGGGCTGGACGCTCGGTGTCCGGAGCCGGGCGGAGGCTGCGGGACTGGCCGGCGCCAGGGACTGCTGGGGTCTTCTCGGGGCCAGTCCCTCCTCGTGTCCACCAAGGGCAGGAGGACTGGAGATGGACCCCCACACACACACACACCTCCTGCAGCCCTGCGCAGGGGATCCGGCTCCTTCGCGCACACTTGGGTTTCGGGGTGCGCAGCTCCCGGAGGACGCGGGAGTCGGGGTCCCGCCCTGCAGGCACGTTGCACTCGCCTGCGAGGGGAGCGCCTCCTCCTGCTCTTTCCCCTGGGCCGATGGCGAGGCGGCAGGCAGGTGTCCCAACGCGGGGCCCCTCTCAGACTGCCGGGACCGGTGGACTGAGGGGGCAGCAGCGCCGATCCCTGCCGGTCATTACTGCTGGGTTAAGGGGGGGGGGGTGCCATGGCTCTCCGTCCACACCGCCAGCATCCGTGACTGACAGGGTCGTCACTGGAGTGGTAACCCTCTCCGCCCAGCATCAGCTCTCAGCCCTCAGGTGGACCCCAGACAGGAAGAAGAGAACAGGTGTCGTGGGGCAGCCGGCGATCTGGGACGCAGGTGCGCGCTGGCGGCAAAGCCGAGCGGCCGCTCTGCAGGACTAGGGGTGGAGGCTGTGCCGAAAGCGAGGAGGAGCCCGGGGCTGGGCGTGAAGCCTCCGCTGGGGCGCCGGCCGCTGCCTCCGACCCAGCTCCCTGCTGACGCGCCTGGGAGGCAGCAGGTGACGGCCATGTGCTCAAGTGCTCGGTCCCCGCCGCCCACCTGGGAGACCTGGCTGGAGCTCCTGGCTCTGGGCTTCGGCCTGGCCCAGACCTGGCTGTTGCAGCCACTTGCGGAGTGAACCAGCAGATGGAGGACCTCTCATTCTCTGCCGCTCTGCCTTTCAAATAAATAAATAAATCCTCAGCCGGCGCCGCGGCTCAATAGGCTAATCCTCCACCTTGCGGCGCCGGCACACCAGGTTCTAGTCCCGGTCGGGGCGCCGGATTCTGTCCTGGTTGCCCCTCTTCCAGGCCAGCTCTCTGCTGTGGCCCGGGAGTGCAGTGGAGGATGGCCCAGGTGCTTGGGCCCTGCACCCCATGGGAGACCAGGAAAAAGCACCTGGCTCCTGGCTCCTGCCATCGGATCAGCGCGGTGCGCCGGCTGCAGCGGCGGCCATTGGAGGGTGAACCAACGGCAAGGGAAGACCTTTCTCTCTCTGTCTCTCTCTCTCACTGTCCACTCTGCCTATCAAAAATAAAAAAAAAAAAAATAAATCCTCAACGAAGCAGTTCAGCTTCTGGGTATGCATGCCTAAAGAACTGAAGGCAAGCTCTGGGAGAGGTGTTTTGTGCCCTGGACAAAGCCCCCTCGTGCCCTTGGGTGGGTTAACAAAATGTGTATCCACGTAACCCAGTGGTCAGCTTTCAAAGCGAGTGAAATTCTGCGTTCCGGAACATGGATAAACCTTGCAGCTAGCAGGCCAAGCAGGCCAATCACAAAAGGACCGCACTTACACCCAAAACAGGCAAATCCGGAGAAGCAGAAACACAATGGTGTGTGCCTGTGGCTGGTGGGAATTGTTCATGGGTGGGGAGTTTCAGTTCTGCAAGCGGAAAACTTTCTGATGCGGGGGGGGGGGGGTGAAAAATGTCTAGAGCTTGGTTGCAAACAGTGGGAATGGATTCCTGAGCTACGGGTTTAGACGTGGCTGCATGGTAAAGTTTATGTTATGTGTATTTTACCATAATTAAAAATTTTTTAAAGATTTATTTATTTTAAAGTCAGAGTTACAGAGAGAAGAGAGGCAGAGAGAGGTCTTCCATCTGTTGGTTCACTCCCCAGTTGGCCACAATGGCCGGAGCTGCACCAATCCGAAGCCAGGAGCTTCTTCTGGGTCTCCCATGTGGGTGCAGGGGCCCAAGGACTTGGGCCATCTTCTACTGCTTTCCCAGGCCACAGCAGAGAGCTGGATCGGAAGTGGAGCAGCCGGGACTAGAACCGGCACTCATATGGGATGCCAGCGCTTCGGCCGGGGCTTTAACTCGCTGCGCCACAGCGCCAGCCCCAATTAAAAACTTTTTAAAGCATCCTAAATGCTTGTGGACAACTCAGTGCAAAAGGAGAATGTAGCCCAAGCACACAGTGGAATGTTACCTGGCCATCATTTGGAGAGAAGCTCTGGTCGAGCTACAGCGTGGGGGAACTCTGGGAAGGTTACACTCAATGGAAGAAGCCACACGCGAAAGGCCACGTGTTGTAGGAGTGCACTTCTGTGGCATGCCCAGAATAAGTGAATTTATAGGCAGAAGGTAGATGGGTGGTTCCCCGGGGCTGGGGGTGCAGTGGGGGCAGGGATGCAGATTGGGGGTTGAAGCCTGGAGGGCAGGGGTTTCTTTTCCCGGGGAAGCAGCAGATGATGGCTCAAGGACTTGAGTCCCAGCCTCCCGCATTCAAGACCTGGATAGGGTTCCCGGTTCCTGGCTTTCAGCAGAAGATGGAAGATGGCTCTCTCCCTTTCCCTGACGTTCTTTCAAATAAATAAACCTTAAGAAGCAAACGCTGCAATGCCTCTTCACTTAACTCAGACCAAGACCACACAGGCCTTGGTTCCGGGGGACAGGTACACCCCTGCCTTGGGGGCTGTGCACTGGCTGGTCCCCTGGGCTGGGTGCTCTTCCGTTAGGTACCTGCTTGTCTGGCCCTCCCACGGCTTTCAAGTCTTTGCCCAAATGTCACCTTCTGCTATTTTGAATTTCCTCAACCTTTTCCCTTTCTAGATACCTGACTAGGGGAGGGAGGGCAAAGAATTTGATTCGTTCAGATTCAACTAACTGGGCTCGGGCCTCTCACACAGGGTTCGCTGCATCTTTCCCAGAGCCCTCTGAGAAGGGAGCATCACCGTGCTCACCTACGACTGCAGAGACAGACACAGCACCAAAGACAGGGCCTGACCCCCAGTGGAAGCTCGACAAATACCCACTTTTTAAAGATTTATTTTATTTATTTGAAAGAGTTACAGAGAGAGGTAGAGACACGCAGAGAAGTCTTCCTTCTGTTGGTTCACTCAAATGGCCTCAATGGCCAGAGCTGTACCGATCTGAAGCCAGGAGCCAGGTGGTTCTTCCCGGTCTCCCACATGGGTGCAGCGGCCCAAGGACTTCGGCCATCCTCCAGTGCTTTCCCAGGCACATGAGCAGGGAGCTGGGTTGGATGTGGAGCAGCCAGGACTCGAACCGCCATCCATATGGGATGCTGGCACTGAAGACCAGGGCTTTAAGCTGCTGCACCACAGCGCTGGCCCCTAAATATCTATTTTTTAAAAAGATTTATTTCTTTATTTGAAAGGCAGAGTTACAGAGAAGGAGAGACAGAGAGCTCTTCCATTTGCTGGTTCACTCCCCAAATGGCTGCAACGGCCAGGGCTGGCCAGGCTACAACCAGGAGCCAGGCGCTTCATCCGTGTCTCCCACGTGGGTGCAGGAGCCCAAGGACTTGGGCCATCTTTCACAGGTTTCCCAGGCGCATTAGCAGGAAGCTGGATCAGAAGTAGAGCAGCCGGGACTTGAACGAGCACCCATAAGGGATGCCGGCTCTACAGACAGTCGCTTAATTAGCGTCACCACTGTGCAGGCCCCGATAAATATATCTTTAAAATACATCTTTAAATTTGGGGCTGGTATTGTGGTGCACGGGGTTAAGCCATTGCCTGCGACACAGGCATCCCAGTGGGCACCAGTTCATGTCCTGGCTGCTCCACTCCACTCCAGCTCCCTGCTAATGTACCTGGGAGAGCAGCGGAGGGTGGTTCAAGTGTTTGGGCCCTGCACCCATGTGGGAGACCTGGAAGAAGCTCCTGGCTTCAGCCTGGCGCAGCCCTTTGGGGAGTGAACCAGCATATGAAAGAGCTCTTTCTGTCTCTTCCTCTCTTTCCGTATCTTTCAAATGAATCTTTAAAATATATATCTTTAAAATTTTACTTATTTTCATTTTATTTGAAAGAGTATGAGACATACAAAGAGCTCCCGTAGGCCGGCGCCGTGGCTCAATAGGCTAATCCTCCACCTTGCGGCGCCGGCACACCGGGTTCTAGTCCCGGTCAGGGCGCCGGATTCTGTCCCGGTTGCCCCTCTTCCAGGCCAGCTCTCTGCTATGGCCAGGGAGTGCAGTGGAGGATGGCCCAGGTGCTTGGGCCCTGCACCCCATGGGAGACCAGGAAAAGCACCTGGCTCCTGGCTCCTGCCATCGGATCAGCGCGGTGCGCTGGCTGCAGCGGCGGCCATTGGAGGGTGAACCAACGGCAAAAGGAAGACCTTTCTCTCTGTCTCTCTCTCTCACTGTCCACTCTGCCTGTCCAAAAAAAAAAAAAAAAAAAAGCGCTCCCGTAACCGGGCAAAGGGAGATATAAAAATTATGGACGCTGCTTCCGGCCATAGCGGAATGCAGGGGGTGGAGTCCCACAGTTTTTACTCCAATTCTGGCCAGATGATGTCTTCCAGGTCGCTGTTACAGAGCACTGTGTCATGTTACACTTCAAGGTTAAGTCGCTCGTTTTTCCCTTTGCTCATGCCCTGGGAATGCTTTAACTCTTTTTTTTTTTTTTTTTTTTTTTTTTTTTTTTTTTTTTTTTGACAGGCAGAATGGACAGTGAGAGAGAGAGGCAGAGAGAAAGGTCTTCCTTTTTACCGTTGGTTCACCCTCCAATGGCCACTGCGGCCGGCGCACTGCGCTGATCCAAAGCCAGGAGCCAGGTGCCTCTCCTGGTCTCCCATGTGGGTGCAGGGCCCAAGTACTTGGGCCATCCTCCACTGCACTCCTGGGCCACAGCAGAGAGCTGTCCTGGAAGAGGAGCAACCGGGACAGAATCCGGCACCCCAAACAGGACTAGAACCTGGTGTGCTGGCGCCGCAGGTGGAGGATTAGCCTAGTGAACCGTGGCACCGGCCCTCTTTTTTTTTAAAGAATTTTTTATTTATGTGAGAGGCAGAGAGAGAGAGGTCTTGCATCCACTGGTTCACTCCCCAGATGGCCACAACAGCCAGAGCTGGGCTGATCTGAAGCCAGGAGCCAGGAGCTTCCTCTGGGTCTCCCACATGGGTGCAGGGGCCCAAGGACTTGGACCATCTTCCACTGCTTTCCCAGGCCGTAGCAGAGAGCGGGATCAGAAGAGGAGCAGCCGGGACTCGAACCGATGCCCACATGGAGGCCCAGCCTCAGCTCCGGGCCCGAATGCTCTGTTACCTGGGCTTCTCTCCCAGGCAGAGTTCAGCTCCAACAGGGATAGTCCCTGCACCTGCAGGCAGTGGCTGGCCCGTTCTGGCCTTTATCACAGCTCCCCTGAAGATGTGCCGCTCCTCCCGCACCTGTGAATCCAGCCCCCTTCTCTGCAGCTTCCGGAAAACCTCTAAGCGGGACAGCAGTGCAGGCTGTGGTCCTCATCGGTGCGTAGATTGACCTGTTCTTTACCCTCAAACCTTGTCCTCACCCTAACGCAGCACCCGGGACCGGAACTGCACTTTCCCTAACTCTCCCATCCGCTGGTTCACTCCCCAGCGCTCCCAACACATACCCACCTCCCCCAGGCGCTGGGCGGGCTTCCTGCAAGGCCTGGCAGGAATGGACCAGGGTGTGGAGCACCAGGCAAGACCATCCCACTCACCAGTTCTGGAAAACCCAAGTCCCACCCCCGATTCCCCAGAGACTGGCCCCAAACTCTCCCTCCAGCCCATCCCTGGAAAGTGCTGCCGCACGCCCGCCCAGCTGCAGCGAAAGGTGAGCATGTACACAGCCCTGGGGTCGCTCCAGGAAGTCGGTTCTCTGGCTCAGCCCGGATTCGCCACCCTCCGCTCCTGGGATAGCCTTGCAGGATAGCTCCACAGGATGTGTGCCAGGACCTCGGGACAGGCTTCCCCCCTCCCCGTGGCAGGGGGGGGCACCCTTTGGCTGGTGCTGGCCTTGCTGCTGCGCGGCGGCCAGGCGGTCAGCACCACCAACCTGGGCGTGGCTGATCTGTGTTTCATCCTGTGCTGCGTGCCCTTCCAGGCCACCATCTATACCCTGGACGGCTGGGTGTTCCGCTCGCTGCTCTGCAGGGCCGTGCACTTCCTCATCTTCCTCACCGTGCACGCCAGCAGCTTCACGTTGGCCGCCCTGTCCTTGGACAGGTGAGCGGGCACCCAGGCAGGCGCTGGCGAGCAGGGCGGGGCCGGGATCAGCCGGGAGAGCAGGAATGGACCCTTACAAGGCACAGGCGGGCGAGGGGGAGAACGGGGAATAAGTGTGGGAGCCACAGTGGCGGCGCTGGGAGAGGTGCATCCCTGGGCCTGCTGGGGGAGCGCTCAGCCCTCCAGCAACCCTGGGGCAGGTCAATGCAGAAATTCTCGGTACCAAGAGTCTCCGTGTGCCTCCTCTCACTCGAGTTTAAATTAATGCTCCGTGAGATGGGATGGGTGAAAAGACTGTGCCTAATTTATGGGACAGATGGAGTTGGCAACTTGCTCGGTGTACTCTTGGGCAGGAAGGGAACTTGGCCTCTTTGAGCCCCGACCTCCGGGGCCTCCACCCAGCCTGGGTTGCTCAGTGCCGTCGGCTGGGGTCTGGAACTTGGGCCTTTCGCAAGGACCCACAACAGAGTGGGAGCCACTGTGTCACCCTGGCCCTCCCCTCCAGGCTGGAAGGAGGGGACGCAGGGAGAGAACAGTAGCCCCTTGGGGAGTCAGGTGGAGCTTAAAAGGACACTAGGACGTTCCTGGCAAGGAAACCAGGGTCTGACTTCGGTATCTGCTCCCACCTTCCTGGAAAAAGCAGCCAGGTGAGGCCATAATCCCCAGCCCCTGTGGCCACTGAGGGGGGAGCGGGCAGCTCCTGAGACGCTGGTTCTGCCGTCCCTCCAAACGACCTGGCTGCACCTTGCCTGGCCTGCCTCCTCCAGGCCCCTGGCTTCCACCTCCCAGGGCACCGGCGGGTGATCTCAGCCCTCGGGGACTTTGGGGCGCTCTCCTGGGTGGAGCATGTCTGTGGTCACAGTCCCGGGGCAGCAGAGGACTGGTCTGGATGTGCGCCTGTCCTTTCGGTGGCCCGCAATCCTGCCAGGCTCTCCCGGCATGTTTGGTGTGACCCTGGGCTGGGGACATTCCTGGAGAGCAGGTGTGGGCCCCGACAGGAATCCGCCATCGTACCCTACCTCTCCCTGACCTCCAGGTATCTGGCCGTCTGCTACCCACTGCACTCCCGCGAGCTACGGACACCTCGCAATGCGCTGGCGGCCATCGGGGTCATCTGGGGGCTGTCCCTGCTCTTCTCCAGGCCCTACCTGAGCTACTACCGCCAGTCGCAGCTGGCTAACCTGACCATGTGCCACCCGGCGTGGAGCACGTCTCGCCGCCGCGCCATGGACCTCTGCACCTTCGCCTTCGGCTACTTGCTCCTGGTGCTTGTTCTCACCTACGCGCGCACCCTGAGCTACCTGTGGCGCGCCGTCGACCAGTGGCTGCGGGTTCAGGCAGCCGGCGCGCCAAGCGCAAGGTGACACGCATGATCATCATCGTGGCCGCGCTCTTCTGCCTCTGCTGGCTGCCCCACCACGCGCTCATCCTCTGCGTGGCGTTCGGCCGCTTCCCGCTCACGCGCGCCACCTACGCGCTGCGCATCCTCTAGCACCTGGTCTCCTACGCCAACTCCTGCCCATAGTCTACGCGCGGGTCTCCAAGCACTTCTGAAAGGGCTTCCGCAGGATCTGCGCAGGCCTGCTGGACCGCACCTCGCGCCAAGCCTCCCGCCGAGTGCGCGCTGCCACGCGGGACACCCTCGGTGGCAGCAGCGAGCTGGCGTGGGCGTCCACCCACCTGACGCACATGAGCGAGACGGCAGGGGGACCCTGTGCTCCTGCCCCTCCCAGCGGTGCTGTCTCCAGCTGAGCTCCTGGCCCACTCTGGCTGGACCGAAAAACCCAATCCTGACAGTTACTGTGACCTCAGGGCAGGTCAGGGGTAGGCTTGCATGGCCAGGGCTGGAGCCAGAGGTTGGGGATCGTGAATAAAATTGCAGACCGTTTCGCATGCACTGTCAACCTACTTCTCTCATCATCAAACTCCATGGGAAGAAGCTTCTGAGATTTCATAGAGGTGCTCCCAAAGGATGGGTACTTTGCTAAACTCCTGGGAAAGAGGAGTGGCTGGGTTAAAATCCACGTAAAGGGGCTGGCCTGGTGGCACGGCGGGTGAGGCCATTGCTTGCAATGCAGGCATCCATTGGGGTGCCAGTTGGAGACCCTGTTGCTTGGCTTCCCATCCAATCTTCTGCAGAAATTGTCCCAAGTCCTTGGGTCCCTGCCACCCCAGTGGGAGACCAGGATGAAGGTCCTGGATCCCAGCCCCTGGCTCGGGCCTGGCCCAGACCTGGCTGTGGTCATCATTTTGTAGTCAGTACATCGCAGCTCTGTCTCTCCTGCTCTATGTTCCAAAGAAATAAATCTAAAAAACAAAACAAAACAAAGCCAGGTAAAACTCCCTGAGGCTAGAGAGCACAGAGGGCTGATGGCCAAGGGGTGTGTGGATCGCCCCGCCGGCTGCCAGTGGGTTTGAGTGCGTTCTATGAAGTCGGTGGATGACAGACACATGTGTGACCCACCCTCGCAGGCTTCCAGTTCACGGGGATCACCGCCCACCCACTTTAAGCCTCGGCTTTTCCTTCCCTGGCTACAGCTGGGTGGGGGATCAGGCCTCCAGTGTCAGTATCTGCCACACCCTCCCCCCCAACCCCCAAGTCTCGGGGGTTCTGCTCCAGGCACACAGCAGCGACTCTGACACTGCTGGGCTGGGCAGGCTGGGAAGCCCACACTGGGACATGAGGGCCCGCTCTGTCCTGGGGTTTGCCTTTCTCCCACAGATCTTGAACCAAGGATCTTTACAGAAGACCAGCTCCAGGTTTAAGGACAGCACGGAATTCCCAAGTTCACGTCGCTGAGTGTGGGGCACTTTGGCCAAGGGCTCGGGTACTTAGCCAGGCTGGCCCCAGCCACTGAAACACAGGAGCTTCAGCCTTGCGTGGAAGGAACAAGTCAGGGAGAGGTGGGGGGTCCTGGCTCTGCCCACCCTCCTCGCTGGGTGGTGAGCAGGGCAACAGGTTCCAGGTGGTGGAAATAGAGCGGGACAGGGACAGGTGCAGGTGGGTGTGGCTGGGCTCCCAGCTTTGTCTTTGGGTGTTTGCACAACTTGGGGGGGGGTGCTATGTCCAAGGCCCAGGGTCCCTGCACAGAACAAATGCCTCCCACCGACCGCCCGGCCCACAAGAAGTGACTGGAATAGGAGTTGCAGCTCACACTGCTGCTCCTGTGGCCAGACGATGGCTCGGAGGATCCTGCTCCATCTCGCCTTCCTGGGGCTGGGCAGCATCTGGCCCTCAGTTCAGGGGCCCAACTTCCACGTGCTGGCCGTGGGTAGGTAGATGTAAGGTTTGTAACTCTGGGATTTGGGCACTTGGGTGACCGCGACCTCCACCCCTCCATCTGGCCCTCTCCACCCCCAGACCTCAACTCCCTCCTGGAAGAGCGAGAAAGCACCCAGATTCCCAAGAACGGGAGCGCGCCCCTGCTCGTGAGCGTGCTGGTGCTGGTGTCCAATGTGTTTAACGTGGTGAGCGCCGTCGGGTGGTGGGGAGGGCCCAGCCCCCGTGCTGAGCTGAGGGTGGGCAGGACGCAGCCTTGGTTAGTGCTGGGGTCTCCTGCCCACCTGTCACACGGTGCCCCCCGAGCTGACGGGCTGCACCCTCTCCTAGGACATCCTGCGGTACACAGTGTCCTACATGCTGATGCTCCGGCTGGTGAGCTCCTGCCCTGGGCAGGGGGGGTGGCAGCACGGCCGGGACGCACTGGCCTTCGTCATCCTGCGAGCCTGAGGGCTCGGGCGCAGGCAGCAGGAGCGTCAGTGGCATCTTTATGTCCCCAGTCCTGGCTGGATGCCCGCCTGGCCTGGAATGCCAGTACGTCCCCGCGACACGTTGTCACGCTGCCCATGGACTCCCTCTGGACACCTGGACTCTCCATCCGGGAGGCGTAAGTGAGGCAGAAAACCCACCGCACAGAACCCTCCTCCTCTTTCCCATCGGAGCCCAGAGGCCATCTTGGTGGGTGGTCCCCTCTGTAAGTGCTCCCCGCTGCATGCAGTCCCCCTCTCCCTGGCGGAACCCTGCCCAAAGGCAGCCGGGGTGGTGACGGGATGCCAGCGTGTCCCCTGCCCCTGGCTGGGCCTCTGGCTGTCGGGGGTTTCTCCGCAGGCTCTGGACAGAGTGGAAGGACCAGAGCCCGCAGGCTGTAGTGGCCCAGGACGGCCACGTTGAGATCAACCTGTCCCTCACCACTGAGGCCAACTGCGACTTTGAGCTCCTGCACTTCCCCCGGGACCAGAGCCACTGCAACCTGAGCTTCTTCGTTTTCAGCAACACTGGTGCTGCCAGGGCAGGGCCCCGGGGCGGGGGGACCCTGGCTCTGGCACAGGGCTGGCTGTGTCCAGTCCAGGCCAGCCCCAGGACTGGGTTGCTAACAGCCAGGAGAGCAGCGTGTGCTTCCCGCCCCTCTGGCTTTGCCCTGCCCTCAGCTGCAGCCTCCCCGCCCGCCCCTCGGGTCACAGCTCCAAACTTCCAAACCACAGCTGCTGTGCAACCCGGGAGTTCCCTGATCATGTCAGCCTCCTCCCGAGGCCTAACTGCAGGGGCCGGGCCCTGTGCCCCAGGCCCAGAGCTCTGTCGGCTGCGGTCTCAGCCCTGGGGACAACCACCACCCCACACACCCATCAGGTGACACCCACGTTGGAGGAGGGGTCCTACCCTTCCCTGAGGTGCCTCCTCCCCGTCAGATGGGAGCACGGGTCTGTGGCCACTTCCCCTGCGTGAAGGGGAGCGGAGTGCATTTCGTTTCACGACGAAAGCCCCCACCTTTGAATCTGGCAAGGCAGGCCCTCCCTCTGCCGGGGGAGGAGCCGCGGCGCTGCCCAAAGCCTTGTAAGGCCTCCTGCGGACCGGTCTCGCCCCCAGCCTGCCCCTCCGAAGTCACCAGGAGTCTCCGTCACCCCTGGTCTCCGCTGTCCTGCTTCTACCCCAAGAGCGATTCGGGCAGGGTGGCTCTTTGCTAGTTTGCCCTTCTCCCCCCCCCCCCTTTCAGCGAGGGAGCTGGAGTTCCAGGCCCACGCCAGGAATGAGATCGTCAGCATCAAGCGGGAATACGTGGTCAGCGACGTGAAGACGCGGGCCCTGCCCCAGCAGCTGGTGCCCTGCTTCCAGCTGACGGTGAGTCCCGTCGGGGAGAGGCCGGCAGAGGCGGGGCTGGGGGCACACAGTCCCCCACATCCTCCGGCTTCCTTCCAGCTGAGCCTGAAGAACACGGCGCTCAAGTCCATCATCGCGCTGATAGTCCCCGGGGAGGCCCTGCTGCTGGCGGACGTGTGCGGGGGGCTGCTGCCCCTGCAGGCCTTCGAGCGCGGCACCTACAAGGTGACACTGCTGCTGAGCTACCTGGTCTTCCACTCCTCCCTGGTGCAGGGCCTGCCCAGCTCGTCCTCCTGCAACCCACTGCTCAGTAAGCCCCCCCCAGCCTCGGGGCCTCGCCCGGCTGCTCCCCGGGAGCCTGGGAGCCGGGAGCCGGGAGGCCGGGCCTGGCCCCTGACATCCTGCCCCCGCCACCTCCAGCTCACTACTTCACTGTCCTGCTGCTGCTGCTCTTCGTCAGCACCGCGGAGACCGTGCTGCTCGCCGGGCTGCTGGCCAGGGGCAACCTCAGGGCCCAGCCCTGCCCCAGCCCCGCCCCAGCAGGGCCACCACGGGAGCGTGGGAACCCAGGGCCTGGTCCTGAAGGTGGGTGGCTGGTGAGCAGTGGGGCCGGGGCTCGGGTCCGCGGTGTGTCCAGCGGCTCCTGCGTCCACTCCGCTGGCTCTGCCGTCCCTGGCCCCCCCCCCCCCCCCCCCCCCCCCGGTTAGAGCAGGCCCGGAGCAGGGAGTCGCCTTAGCCTCCCTAAGGGTGACCTCAAGCCCTGAGGTCAGCCGTGCCTCGCAGACTCTCAGAGGGGGGTCCTCAGCTGCGGGGGGGGGGGGGGGGGGGGCGGGCGGGGGCTAGAACGGGCCAGCCCCAGGCTGTGAGAAGTCGCGACTCTGAGGGAGAACACGCGCATGCTCTGTGCTGTGGGGCTCTGAACAGCAGCTCCTGCCCCTGCCTCTCCCCACAGGCGCCCCCGGAGGAGGAAAGGGGTCAGGGAGAAGCTGGGCCGAGGCGGCCGACCGCATCTTCTTCCTCGCGTACGTGGCCAGCGCGCTGTGCAGCCAGCTCATCTTTGCTGCCATCTGGATCTGGGCAACGTGCGAGTCTGACCCACCCCCCGGGATGGCCGTCCCCCACGGCGGGCAGCCCAGCTTCTAGCAGGACGCGGGGTGGGTTCCTGAGGCCAGGGGAAGCTCTCTGGAGAGAGGGGAGGAGGACCCTGGAGGACCCCGTCCACCCTGAGCTCCCCCGTGTTAGCATACAAGTAGTGTGAAATAAACCCGCCCCCCAGTGCACGTGCGGCGCGAGGCTCTGTCTTCATTCCACTCAGCGGTTTACTCCCAGCCCGAGCAGGCGGGGCCCTTGTGCCCTCGACCCCCCGTGACTGCTGAACTTCTCACCACTGCCCACCACTCAGCCCACACGCTGGGCCCTGGGCGGCAGCTCTGGATGCTTCTGGCAGTGCGCTGGCCCCGAGGGGAGGGACAGTGAGCAGCCCTGGGAGGTGGAACGTCTCCAGGCCTCAGGACGGGAGGCCTGCGCCAAATCCAAGACAGCTGGGCGGCCCGACTGCTCTCTCTCCAGGGTGCCCGGTCCTCTGAGCCCTGCCCCTACTTCTGGGCTGCAGGGGGAGTTTGTCACCAGCTCTGACCAGGCCAGGAGGGCTCTGAGCTCCTGCCCTGGGAACACACAGGCAGCTGGGGCCCCTCTTCTCGCCCCTTTCCTGTGTCGGAAGCCATCACGTGGTCCTTGCGCGCTCCGGTGGGGATCACAGAACTCGAGCGTGAAGGGACCCAGCGTTCTGGGCGAGGGCTGGTTTGGGCCTCACAGAAGCGGAAATCAGGGCTTAGAGGGCGCAGCGACGAGCTCCCGCCTGGGGCAGGGAGGGAGGTGTCTGTCCCAAAGGACTTCAGACTCACCCTGCCCCGAGTCAAGTGAACACTGGTTTATCGTCCAATGACACCAGGCAGGGCGTGGCAGGCTCAGGCGGAGGTGTCGAAGAGGCGATCGATCATGTCGCCCACCTGATCCACGCGGTACTTGATGTACTTCTCGATGTTCTTGGTGAAGGGCACGCTGCCGTACCTGAGCAGGTGCCGGGGTCAGGGAGCGGAGAGGCCTACACCCGCCCCAGCTCCACCCACAGCCCAAGGCACTCCTGATGGGGCACCCCTGCGTACTGTCCCACGGCCCAGGACACCACTCCCTGAGGAAGGGGGAGCACAGAGCCCGGCGGGGCGGGGCTCACCTGTGCAGAAAGACCCCGTAGGTCTCCTTGACCATGTCTTTCTGCGCCTGGCGGATCTTGTCCCTCTGCTCTGTGTCTGGGATAGCCCAGGCCTTCTGGATCTTGCACAGCTCTTCAAGGCCGTCGTTGAAGCCCTGGCCACCGCCGACGGGGAAAGGAGAGACGTGCAGAGGCAACGCTTGGGCCCGTGCTGCTCGGGCCTGTGCAGCAGCAGCCGCCGCGAGAGGGAGAGGACCCCCGACTCACCTTAAAACGCTCCTTGATCATCTGCCGCTCCTTGTCGCGGAGCTGGGGAGCCGGGAGAGACGGCAGAGGAGGCTTGGCTCAGAGCAAGGCCGCCCTGCTCTGCTCCTTGCCAGACCCCCGGGCCCCGCCCTCTCTCCCGCTGCGCACGGCCACAGGCACCCTTGCTCTGTGATCTGCGGGGCGCACGGCTGTTTCTCCCCAGAGACGGGACAAAAAGCTCCACGTTCCTGCCCAGCCCAGGCCTCTGCCCACCTTGACTCCTGGCTGGAGCACAGGTAGATTCTTGTCTGCGATGTAATCGATCACCTTTATCCAACTGCCAGACAGGGAGAGAAGCGTGAGGACAGCGCGGACCACAGGGCTGCCTCGTCCCGAGCGCCAGGGCTGCTTGTTTTTGTTCTGAATCCCTCGATCTATTTGGGGAGGGGGCGGTGAACTGATCTGGGTCACCACTAAGCGGAATAACCGAGATCTTTCCCTTGGGAACAGAAAGTGTTTTAGCTGCTCATTCTAAAAAGTCAAATGCAGGACACCCCCAGCCATCAACAGATGGAACAAACGCCATCCCTGGGCCGCCCATGGAAGTCATGGCCAATCAAGACAGAGAATCGGAAGAAACAGACCACCGGAGGAAAGAGGCCAGAGGACCAGGGAGCGCGCCAGGCCTGGCCAGGCTCAAGGGCTCCTGCCACCTTGCTGCCTCCGGGGCCAGGCCTGACCCGCATCTCTGTCAGTTCTTCACCTCGGCTGAGCCTCGACCACCATCTGAGGGGCCAGCCGCGGGGGCCGGCAGCAGGGATCAGTGGTGTGATTCCAGGCAGAGGGCTGGGGTCACGGAGGAGCAGTGCCCAGCACCCCAGGCCTGAGAAGGGAGGGGGCGCCGGGCCGGGGCTGCACCTGCGCTGGTAGATCTGGATCTGCTGCTGGATGTGCTCGCGGTAGGAGCGCTCGGCGGTCTTCTGGGTCACGGCCACCAGCTGCATCAGCTCGGACCTGGCAGGGTGGGGAAGAGCGGAGGACAGAGGTGGCCGGCCTCGGCGTGCTGCTCCATCTCCCAGAGCTCTGGGCAGCAGCCCTCACGCGGCGCATCAGGGTGGAGGCGAGTCAAGCCCCTCTCCACCTCACGCCAGAGGCCGGCCCTGGGAGACCTGCCCCTGGGAGATGGGGAGACCGGGCGGAGAGAGGCAGACCCAACCTGGGGGACAGGGCGGAGAGGCAGCCCCAACCTGGGGGACCCGCCCCTGGAAGACCAGGCAGTGAGAGGCAGACCCAACCTGGGGGACTGGGTGGTAAGTGCGCAGACCCGCCCCTGGGAGACAGGGAGACCAGGTGGTGAGAGGCAGCCCCGCCTCTGGGGGACCTGCCCCTGGGAGATGGGGAGACCGGGCAGTGAGAGGCAGCCCCAACCTGGGGGACAGGGCGGAGAGAGGCAGACCTCTGCTGGGGGACCCGCCCCTGGGAGACCGGGCAGTGAGAGGCAGACTGCCCCTGGGGGACCCGCCCCTGGGAGACCGGGCAGTGAGAGGCAGACTGCCCCTGGGGGACCCGCCCCTGGGAGACCGGGCAGTGAGAGGCAGACCGCCCCGCGGCACCCACTTCTCCAGGGACTTTAGGATGTAGTTGTAGTTGTTGTGCAGGAAGATGGCACTCAGAGCCGGGTCCTCGTACACCTTGGACTTGCTCAGCAGGTTCAGCTGCAGGTTGCCCAGGACTTTACCTGCGTGGAGGAGGAAGGGCCACGGTCTCAGGACTCCCCAGCCAAGCCTTACCCATCTTCCCTTGCGCCTCCTGACTCCAGACTCCAGGGGCCTCGAGAGCCCTTGCCCAGCTCCCCCTGGTCTCTGACCGGAGCACAGGTGGCCACTGCAAAGGTCGGGGGCTCAGGAGCGCACCAGAGGCCAGGCAGAGGCCAGGAGGGCGGGCTCTGGGGAGAACTCACAGACGTAGGTGCTCAGCAGCCGCCTGCTGAATTCGGAGCTGTAGCTGGTGGCAGACGAGCTGGTCTCTGGGGGAGGAGAAGCCCTGTTAGTGGGGGCGGTGGCCGAGACCCTCGAGGGCCCTCCCTCAGCCCAAGGAGCACCCTGGGAGTGCTGGGCAAGTCCCTTGGGTTTCCCTGGGCAGACGGGACCCAGAGGCGTCCCAGCAGAGTGGGGCGCCTGAGCTCCAGGGCCGCCCCCAGCCCCAGGAAGCACTGTGCCGGGACTCCTGGGACCCAGGGCCTCCCTTCTGCCACGATGCACGGTGTGGTTAAGGAGCTGGTCCTGTGTGGGAAGGCTGGCAGGACAGCCCCCAGCCGTGACCCCTGCTGGGTGGGATCGACAAAGCCCCCTTTTCCCACCGGCCAACAACTAAGCCTTAGAATGGGCTTCCCACAGCTCCTCCAGCTTCTCCCCACATTTCCCACAATGCCCTCTGCCAGGCCCTTCTGCTGCCCCGACAGACTGGGAGGCCAAGGGGGCGGGAGGCATAGGGAAGGGCTGCTAGGGTGAAGGGCAGCTGCAGGGCGCCAGGGGCAGCAGGCTACGGCCTGGGTAGGCTCGGAGACAGCACACAGGGAGCTGAGCGCACCCCCACCCACAACAGGTCCTCAGAGTCAGTCCCCAGGCTGCGGAGCCGCACTGCTTACCTCGGGGGTCTAAAGGAATATTGTATGTGTCCCCAAGAACTACGGAGAGGCAGTGCACACAGGGGACAGAGCGAGAGACAGCAGGGAGAAAGATGCAAGTGCAAAAACAGGTTAGAGACGCGGCCCGCGATCCTGCGTCAGAAAACTTCTCCCCACGACAGCCGACAGACAGCACGACACGCCAGGCTGGGCCCGCTGAAGGCCAGGGAACATGCTGGAAAGCAGGCCTGGGAGAGCCACGGCCGGAGGTGCCCCCTTGGCTCCTTGTCCCCAGAGGGGGTCAGGAGAGCTCAAAGTTTGGAATGCCCCAGAGAGGTGTTTCCCCTGACACGCTGCCCTCCCAAGCTCCAGTTCCAGGGTTCCAGGGTGGTGGCCTGAGGGGGGACACCCAGCTGGCCCCGAGGAGCCAGCCCGTGGAGGGTCAGCTGTACAAGACTGACCAGGAGGACAGGCAGACTGGAGAGGCTCCTTGAAGCCACCAGTGCCCACCCCAGGCTGAAGACGGCCACAGGGGTGAGGCTGGGGCTGGGAGTCTGTTCACCAAGGGCACAAGCCAGCCTCGCTGTGGACACTCAGCCTTGGATGGCCTCCGGGCTGGGGCCTCCACAGGCCACTCTCAGACCCAGGCCACAGGCTGGAGGAGTTTCCTCGTTGGGCCCTGCCTTCAGCCAGAGCAGGCTGTGCCTCCTGGGTCCTACCCCACAGTCCCAGGCAAGAGGAGTGGGACAGGCAGCCCCGCGGGGAGGGCCGCGTACCTTGGGAGGCCAGCATGGCGCCCGCCGTCTCCTGGAAGTCCAGCAGCTGCTGCAGGAAGAGGATGGCCTGGGCGGGGAGGACGCAGGTCCAGGAGGGAGGTCAGGGGCAGCACCGGGCTGACTGCCTCCCAGGGCGAGGCAAGGCCAGGAGCCACCCAGGGTCAAGGGCGGCTGGAAGCTTTCACCCTCTGGGCCCTGTCTGCTGGAGATGCCAGGCCCTTCCCCGTCCATCCTGCCACCTGCCAGGGGCCCCCCACCCAGCAACCGGCCCCCAGCCCTCTCCTGTGTCCTCCCTCCCCCGGGCCCTCGCGGGCACCTACATTGCTCGTGAGCTCGTGCACAGTGCCGTCCTTGGGCATGTTGTACTCCTTGTCGGGGTCATTCTGTGGACAAAACAGCCCCCGGCTCCCTGACACGGCTGCCTGGGCCTTGGACTGGGGCCTGCCCCACGGCCCCGCTGCCTGCTGTGGCGCCGCCTCCTGGCAGTGAGTATGAGGCCGCCCCTCAGGCACAAAGGCCGATGGGAGGGAAAGGGACTGTGGCCTGTGCAGCCGGCTTCCCTGCTGTTCCCTGAAGGAGCTCCCCTGGCCCTCAGCTGCTGTGGGCCGGGCCCGGTGGGAGTGGGAGGAGGAAGGGCTGGCACCTTGATGTTGTCCGCGAAGTCCTCCAGTGCTTTGGCTCCGACGGTCTCCATGGAGGTGATGAGGCTGGGCAGTTTGTTCTTGGTGCTGGCAGCCGTGCCCTGAGGAAGCACAGCATGGCACCCCTGGCCAGAGGCCCACCCGGCATGCTTGCTTCTCGGCCCCGGGCCCGGGGGCTGACTCTTCCTCAGTCACCTGTGAGCACCCGACCGGCCCAGGGCCCTGGAAGCTGTGGCCGCTCCCCCTCTGAGCAGAGGTGCGGGGCACACGGGTTCTCTTGGAGGGGAAGGGGCAAGGCCTGAGCAGAGGTGCGGGGCACACGGGGGTTCTCTTGGAGGGGGAAGGGGCAAGGCCTGAGCAGAGGTGCGGGGCACACGGGGTTCTCTTGGAGGGGAAGGGGCAAGGCCTGAGCAGAGGTGCGGGGCACACGGGTTCTCTTGGAGGGGGAAGGGGCAAGGCCTGAGCAGAGGTGCGGGGCACACGGGTTCTCTTGGAGGGGAAGGGGCAAGGCCTGAGCAGAGGTGCGGGGCACACGGGGTTCTCTTGGAGGGGAAGGGGCAAGGCCTGAGCAGAGGTGCGGGGCACACGGGGTTCTCTTGGAGGGGGAAGGGGCAAGGCCTGAGCAGAGGTGCGGGGCACACGGGTTCTCTTGGAGGGGAAGGGGCAAGGCCTGAGCAGAGGTGCGGGGCACACGGGTTCTCTTGGAGGGGGAAGGGGCAAGGCCTGAGCAGAGGTGCGGGGCACACGGGTTCTCTTAGAGGGTGAAGCGGCAAGGCCTGAGCAGAGGTGCGGGGCACACGGGTTCTCTTAGAGGGTGAAGCGGCAAGGCCTGAGCAGAGGTGCGGGGCACACGGGTTCTCTTAGAGGGTGAAGCGGCAAGGCCTGAGCAGAGGTGCGGGGCACACGGGGTTCTCTTGGAGGGGGAAGGGGCAAGGCCACAGTAAGCAGCTCCCACATACCTGGAGCACCTCATCAAACTCGGGCTTGGTCTGCTTCAGGTGCCGCAGGATGGGGAAGACGGTGAGCACCGTGGAGAAGTCGTGCCGGATGATGGCCTTGCGGGCGGCGGACACGATGTTCTCCCCCTCGAGCATCAGCCCGTCCAGGGCGTCCTGCGCAAGGGCAAGGGCAAGGGCGCGGCTCAGCGCGGTGGCGGGGGTGGGGTGGCGCTGGTTCTCAGGGCAGTGCGGGCAGATCACAGGGCACCGGGAGGCCAGTGTGCTCCAGGGAGTGGGGGAGGTGGGGAGGCACTGAGCGACCCCCAGGTCAGGACCCCAGAGTGCACGGCTGAGGCTGAAGTTCAGGGCATCAGACAACCTGTCTCCCCCACCTGCAACCTTCTGCAGAGCTGGCCCCGCTGCGGGGCAGGACCTGTATCAGGGAGTCGGTGGGGGGGGGGGGCAGGACCTGTGTCAGGGAGTCGGAGAGGGCAGGACCTGTATCAGGGAGTGAGGGGCAGGACCTGTATCAGGGAGTCGGGGAGGGCAGGACCTGTATCAGGGAGTGGGGGGGGCAGGACCTGTATCAGGGAGTTGGGGGGGGCAGGACCTGTATCAGGGAGTTAGCGGGGGGCAGGACCTGTATCAGGGAGCGGGGGTGGGGCAGGACCTGTATCAGGGAGTCGGGGGGGGGCAGGACCTGTATCAGGGAGTCGGGGGGCAGGACCTGTATCAGGGTGGGGGGGGCAGGACCTGTATCAGGGAGTCGGGGGGCAGGACCTGTATCAGGGTGGGGGGGGGCAGGACCTGTATCAGGGAGCGGGGGGGCAGGACCTGTATCAGGGAGTCGGGGGGGGGGCAGGACCTGTATCAGGGAGTCGGGGGGCAGGACCTGTATCAGGGTGGGGGGGGGGCAGGACCTGTATCAGGGAGTCGGGGGGGGCAGGACCTGTATCAGGGAGTCGGGGGGCAGGACCTGTATCAGGGAGTCGGGGGAGCAGGACCTGTATCGGGGAGTCGGGGGGGCAGGACCTGTATCAGGGAGTCGGGGGGGGGCAGGACCTGTATCAGGGAGTCGGGGGGCAGGACCTGTATCAGGGTGGGGGGGGCAGGACCTGTATCGGGGAGTCGGGGGGGCAGGACCTGTGTCAGGGAGTGGGGGGCAGGACCTGTATCAGGGTGGGGGGGCAGGACCTGTATCAGGGAGTCGGGGGGGGCAGGACCTGTATCAGGGTGGGGGGGCAGGACCTGTATCAGGGAGTCGGGGGGGCAGGACCTGTATCAGGGAGTCGGGGGGGCAGGACCTGTATCAGGGAGTGAGGGGCAGGACCTGTATCAGGGAGTGGGGGGGCAGGACCTGTGTCAGGAGTGGGGGGGCAGGACCTGTATCAGGGTGGGGGGGCAGGACCTGTATCAGGGAGTGGGGGGGCAGGACCTGTATCAGGGAGTCGGGGGGGGGCAGGACCTGTGTCAGGGAGTGGGGGGGGCAGGACCTGTACCAGGGAGGGGGGGCAGGACCTGTATCAGGGAGGGGGGGGCAGGACCTGTACCGGGGGGGGGCAGGACCTGTACCGGGGGGGGGGGCAGGACCTGTATCAGGGAGTCGGGGGGGGGGCAGGACCTGTATCAGGGAGTCGGGGGGGGCAGGACCTGTATCGGGGAGTCGGGGGGGCAGGACCTGTATCAGGGAGTGGGGGGCAGGACCTGTATCAGGGAGTCGGGGGGGGGGCAGGACCTGTATCAGGGAGTCGGGGGAGCAGGACCTGTATCGGGGAGTCGGGGGGCAGGACCTGTATCAGGGAGTCGGGGGGCAGGACCTGTATCAGGGAGTCGGGGGGGGGCAGGACCTGTGTCAGGGAGTGGGGGGGGCAGGACCTGTATCAGGGAGTCGGGGGGCAGGACCTGTATCAGGGAGTCGGGGGGGGGCAGGACCTGTATCAGGGAGTCGGGGGGGGCAGGACCTGTATCAGGGGGCAGGACCTGTATCAGGGTGGGGGGGGCAGGACCTGTATCGGGGAGTCGGGGGGGCAGGACCTGTATCAGGGAGTCGGGGGGGGGGCAGGACCTGTATCAGGGAGTCGGAGAGGGCAGGACCTGCATCAGGGAGTCGGGGGGCAGGACCTGTATCAGGGAGTGAGGGGCAGGACCTGTATCAGGGAGTCGGGGGGGCAGGACCTGTATCAGGGAGTGGGGGGGGCAGGACCTGTATCAGGGTGGGGGGGGCAGGACCTGTATCAGGGAGTCAGGGTGGGGCAGGACCTGTATCAGGGAGTCGGGGGGCAGGACCTGTATCAGGGTGGGGGGGCAGGACCTGTATCAGGGAGTCGGGGGGGGCAGGACCTGTATCAGGGAGTGGGGGGGGCAGGACCTGTATCAGGGAGTTGGGGGGGGGCAGGACCTGTATCAGGGAGTGGGGGGGCAGGACCTGTATCAGGGAGTCGGGGAGGGCAGGACCTGTATCAGGGAGTCGGGGGGGGCAGGACCTGTATCAGGGTGGGGGGGGCAGGACCTGTATCAGGGAGTGGGGTGGGGCAGGACCTGTATCAGGGAGTGGGGGGGGGGCAGGACCTGTATCAGGGAGTCGGGGGGGGCAGGACCTGTATCAGGGAGTCGGGGGGGGCAGGACCTGTATCAGGGAGTTGGAGGGGGCAGGACCTGTATCGGGGAGTCGGGGGGGCAGGACCTGTATCAGGGAGTCGGGGGGGCAGGACCTGTATCAGGGAGTGGGGGGGGGCCGGACCTGTATCAGGGAGTGGGGGGGGCAGGACCTGTATCAGGGTGGGGGGGGCAGGACCTGTATCAGGGAGTCGGGGGGGGGGCAGGACCTGTATCAGGGAGTCGGGGGGGCAGGACCTGTATCAGGGAGTGGGGGGGGGCCGGACCTGTATCAGGGAGTGGGGGGGGCAGGACCTGTATCAGGGTGGGGGGGGCAGGACCTGTATCAGGGAGTCGGGGGGGGGGCAGGACCTGTATCAGGGAGTTAGCGGGGGGCAGGAGCTGTATCAGGGAGTGGGGTGGGGCAGGACCTGTATCAGGGAGTCGGGGGGCAGGACCTGTATCAGGGTGGGGGGGCAGGACCTGTATCAGGGAGTCGGGGGGGGCAGGACCTGTATCAGGGTGGGGGGGGCAGGACCTGTATCAGGGTGGGGGGGGCAGGACCTGTATCAGGGAGTCGAAGGTTTTCTTCTGGTGGTGCTCGGGGATGATGCCGGTCAGCAGCTGGTACTCGCTCTGGGCCAGCTTCACAAAGGCGCTGACACAGTGAATGTAGGCGTCGGTCTCCACATCCAGCGCGTCGTCTCTCCCTGGGGGGTGGCGGTGCCCTGAGCTGCTGGGTTGGAAGCACCCACTCTCCCTGCTGGGGGCGTGGGTCTCCCCAGCTCCTGGCCTGCGGCCCAGACCAGCCGGGAAAGGGTAGAGAGCCGCGAGGACCCGGTGGGCCCACTGGGGTTCGAGGGGGAAGAAAAGGGCTGAGAACAGCTTTTGTCCTGGCTTCGTTTCTCAGCTCTGCACAGAGGACTTCCGTCCCCAGAGCACCAGCTACTAGACGGGTAGGGAGAAGGATCAAAGGATAAGGAGGGGTCCCTGTGTCGACTTCCTGCACGAGGCATGTCTGGCCCGGCCCCTGGACTGAGGGTCTGAACGGTACCTGAGAGAGGGCAGCCCAGGATGGGCAGGTGGCAGTGCCCGCCTCGGGAGGCAGCACTGTGGCCATCCGTCTGGGGAGACTGGGCTTATGGAGGCAGTTAGCAGCCCAGGGAGGCCTTCCGGAACATACGAGAGGGCAGTGGGCTCTGGCCTATGAGGCTAGCTGGGAGGGAGTGAAAACGTGAGAAGAGGCAAGTGACCCCCAGAGCGAGGGCTCCTGGTCGCCAGCTGTCCCAGGAGGACCCTGGAGCCCGCTCCTGGAGGCCAGGACGGGGTGCCTACAGACAACACCAGTGGCAGAGCGGCCTGTGCTGCGGGAGCAGCTCCGAGGACTCAGACGACAGGGCTCCCTGCCCTCGGGAGCTGCCTTCCCTCTCTGCCCGCCTCCTGGGCAGCAGCCCCGAGGCCCGAGCAGCACTCCCATCTGCAGAGGCCAGGAGACCTAGTGCTCAAAAGAGAGAGAGATGGGAGCAAGAGAGGCGAGCAGGCCTGGCCCGTCGTCAGAGCAGAGCGCGCCCGGCGGGGCGGCTGCGAAGGCAGCGGCAGCGGCTGCCCCTGGGCTGGGCTGCGGTACTCACCGGCCAGCGGCCCGTGCTTGTCGTTCAGGGCCTCGGACAGGTGCTTAACTCGGAAATCATGCTCGTGACCTAGCGAGACGTCGGCCGCACAAACACAAGCAGCGTTTATCCAGGGGCTGGGCAGGCTGCCCCTTGGGGTACAGGGAGGAAGCCCTTGATCTCCAGGAGGGGATGTGAGATGCAGCGAAGGGGAAGGACATTGCGGGGGGCTCTGAGCCCCTCCCCTGCCTCAAACCACCGTGGGAACAGCCGTTTCAAGCCTGACTTGCAGCAGGTGCCTGAGTCCCGGGCCGAGGGAGGGGGACTGGGAGGGGCTGAGCCCCGCCAGAGCTGGTCACTGCCAAGTGGCCCCAGGGCAGCTGACAGGGCTGACCCTCCCGGCAGGAAGGAAAAGGGGGCGTGGTCTCCAGGTGCCTGTCCCCTTTCTAAAGAGGCGTGTGTGTGGGTAGCAGGCCTGGGCCAGCTGGTCCTGCCACTGCTGGTCTGAGCGTGAAAGGGCTGCCCCAAGACAAAGGACTTTCCTGAGTCACACGGGAGACAGGACAGAGAGGGAGAGGGAGAGGGAACCTCGGGGAGGGCAGAGCTGCCATCAGCCAGACAGGACTAGGGTCCCCAGACTGTCCCTGTGCCCCCAAAAGCCTGCTGGCACCAGGGGCACCAGGGGCTGGCCCTCCCCACCCTGCCCCGCTCAGGGTTGCTCCCGAGGCCTTCCTGGGGGAGGCTCTGCCCTGCCAAGGGAGGAGACACACGATGGAGGAGGGGAGGGAGGGGAGCGTGGGGTGATTACCTTCCAGAGGAATGAGGTTAGAGCCCCCCTTTTTCCCATCTAGACCATGCTGGGAATACTGTTTCAGAAGGTTCTGAGCCTTACGGATCGTCCCTGTCACCAGAGCCACACAGAGAAGAGATAAGAAGACCTAGGAAATGAGCGAGAGAAAACAGCAGCGGCCCCCCTGCCCGGCCCTGCCCCGCCCGCCCTGCGGTGAGCTCGCCCGCAGCAGCACCCGGGGCCCTGCTGACCCTGAGGTCGGCTCGCAGGAAAGGGAACGTTTCGTCCCCCCAACGGGAGCGCCGGATCCCGCCATGGACCCCCACTGTTCTGGGTCTGGGTGCGTTTTAGGAAATACACAGGGCAACCGAGGTAAGATGGACCAAGAGCCACCGGGAGAAGTCAGAATTATGAAGCGCTGCAGAGTGGCGTTTTAATCAGAAGAGACGGAGGAGCCGATGAGATGCTCTCCCGCCAGAGGGCACACCCACTGGGCTGCCAGGCCCACAGCCCAGCCCCAAAGTCCAGGCAGGGTCCTCTGAGCACACCCCGTGTCGGCACTTAGCCAAACAAGGCTCCTCGGCCGGCAGCACCTGGGAGTCAGCGAAACCAGGCTGAGTTCCCTGGGAGAGCTGTTCCTGAGACCAGAGGCAGCCCAGCCCCACACACCAGACAGGCGACCCAAGCCACCAAAGCGATCCCATAGCCAAGAAGTTAACAGAAGCCGCCACACAGAGCCCCCAGGAGAGCAGGAGGGGAGGGGACATGCTCTTGGCATGGGGGAAAAAAATAACGGTTAGTATCACGTAGGAAAACAATGCAACCAAACTGCAGCCCGCAGCCTCCTGGGCCAGCCACCTCTGGGGGAGGGGCACACCTGGGGGGGAGGGACACACCTGGGGGGGAGGGACACACCTCCGGCAGAAACTGAGGACTTGAACCCACTTCCAGGAGACCAGGACAGCTGTCTGGGAGGGGAGGCCCCCAGGAGCTTAAGGCTGGTCTGGCTCCCCCGGCCCCTGTGTGTGTCCTGGCAGCTCCCCAGATAGCTTGGAGAGCGAGGGGTTGGGCCCGGGGGCTCACCACTACCTGACCCGTACCACCATCTCTGACCGATCGCTGTCTGACGGGCATGGCCCCATCCACTCCCTGCGTTCTCCCCCGTGGTGAGTGGGCCTCGCTAGGGAGCGGACCCCACTCCTGGCTGGCTAGCAGGAGGGACCCAGCACAGCAGCACGGACGGGGAGGGGAGGGGATGCGGAGCCCCGCTCCCACGGGACCTGTCAGGCCCCCAATCGCCACGGGCAGTGCTGAGGCTGGCGGGGCCTCTCAGAGCTGGGACTGCCGTGGGGTCTGTGTCCCGTCCCCGACCTCACTCCTGACAGCTCCCGGAACTCCACACACACCTCAGGGACCCAGAGCAGAGTCTTCTTGTGGTTCTGGGCCAAGGACGGATCAGGTCACCGTGCAGCCGGGGTCAGACCCCTCCTGGAAGGCCGCCCTCCAAGGCTGGGAGCACCCCTGGGGCGGCGCGGCTAGGTTCTGGGGTGTCCATGGGCAGCAGAGGAAGCAAGCACAAGGGTGGCCAGGGCCCAGCAGCTCGCAGCCTCAGAGTCAGCCTGCACCCACACGCCGCAGGCAGAGGTGGAACGGCCGGCGCGGGCAGTGCAGCCCAGCAGGCCGGCTCAGTGACCACAGGGTGCGGAGGGCCAGGGAGGCGGCCAGGACAGCCGCACGGAGGGGAGGGGCCCGCACCTGCTGCCAGGCCCAGCCGTGCCAGGCCCCTGAGGCTCGGCTGCTCACCGCCCTCCGGCAGCCTCCACTGGGCCATTTCTCCCAACTCTAACCCACGGCCTGAGGAGGACCAGGGGCTCCTGCGCTGTGTGTACTGCACCTGGCCGTCAGAGGCCACGGGCAGGGGGGGTCTGGAGAAACGAAGGGTGTCCGTGTTCCCCGAAGCCTGCGGCCACTAGAGGCAGATCCTCCAGGCTCTCTCTCCGCTGTGCGACCTCTGCAGTCCCCACCCCAGCACAGCCCAGCCTCTCCTGGAGCCCAAACAAGCAGCCAGCCAGGCCGGCCATGCTGTGGCTGACCCCAGGGACACTGTCTACATGGAGCACAGGCTATGGGGACAAGATGATGGCAGAAAGGACGGGACAGGGGAGCTGTCCACCCCGACCGCGACCACCCCCAGCCCAGGCCTCGGCATACATCGCCCCTTGTGTGACTTCCACAGCACGCTGCTGACTTGGCCGCGGACCTGGTGGCCAGTTTCAGTTCTTCCGAGGGAAGCCTGGGTTTCTTTCCTCTCTGGGTCCCCTGCCACCTCTCAGCCACAATTCACTTGAGGTCGCCCTGGCCTTCCGGAAGGCCGGAGTGCCCCCCGCCCCGCCCAGGGCCACTGAGTTGGGGCAGCTGCGCCTAGCCTCTGGGAAGGACAAGGGGTGGCTCTGCCCTGGCGGCCGTCACCCGCCTCGGGGCCCTCCCCGCCAGGCCGTTACGTAGCTTGCGGACTCCCGAGGGCCTGGCTGGCTTTCCCGTGCGCCTACAGCTGGAGTCACCACACACACAGACGTGGACGAAGCAAGCCCGGGCCAGGCCGCTCACCTGGCCGCTTGACCGGCTTCTTGGTGGGCGTGTCCTTCCTCTTGGTGGGGACCGCAGGGGAGTAGGGGACCCCGGAGGAGCAGCTGCTTTTCCGGAAGTGCTCCTTGAGGCCCTTGACGGAGCGGTCCAGCTGGCTGGAGCGGATCTGGTAGTAGACGTTCATGAAGTCTGGGTGAGGAGCGACAGCACCGTCAGCGAGGGCAGCCCACAGGGCAGCGGCACGGCCCCCTCTGTCCACTTGTTAACCCCTTCCCAGCGTCTGCTCTGGGAGCCAAAGCCTCAAACAGAACCCATCCCCTAGAACTGATAATCAGCTGTGAGCTTTACTGGCAAGGCTCCTCTCAGAATAAAAAATAGAAAGCCAACGTCCAAGTTTAACTCGGTCAAGCGTCTGAGCAACTCATGGAAGACTAGAAGACGATAGGTCAGAGAATAACAACACGTGCTGGAGCGGCGGCACAGGCAAAGCTACCGCCTGAGCTGCCAGCAACCCTGATGGGCGCCGCGTCCAGCCTCCGCTGCTCCACTTCTGATCCGGCTCTCTGCTACGGCCTGGGCAAGCAGTGGGACACAGCCCAAGTCCCTGGGGCCCTGCAGCAGCATGGGAGACCCGGAGGAGTCTCCTGGCTCCTGGCTTTGGATCAGCCCAGCTCCAGCTGCTGCAGCCATTTGGGGAGTGAACCAGTGGATGGAAGACCCCCGCCCCCATCTCTACCTCTTTTTTTTGTAACATGGACTCTCAAATAAATAAAAATAAATCTTGAAGAAAAGTGAGAGGGCACGCCTGCCAAGAATTTGATGTGTGAACACACTCACAAGGAAAAGAGGGCGGAGAACCAGAGAACTGGATATTCACTGGAATTTCCATTTGATAAACTTTCTGCTTAACTCAAGATACATTTTGTTTAAGTATCCTAGGACTAATTAAAGAAGATGGCAGAAATGATGGCTCCAACCACAGAACATTATGCAGCTGTCAAGAACAAGTTCAAGGGACGTTGTGAGGGCATCGTTTAAAACATTGTACCAGGGCAGCACCGTAGCGTAGTGGGTGAAGCTATTGCCTGCAGTGCCAGCATCCCATATGGGCGCTGGTTCAAGTCCCGGCTGCTCCTCTTTCCATCCAGCTCTCTGCTGTGGCCTGGGAAGGCAGTGGAAGATGGCCCAAGTGCTTGGGCCCCTGCACCCAGGTGGGAGACCCAGAAGAAGCTCCTCGCTCCTGGCTTTGGATTAGTTCAGCTCTGGCCATTGTGGCCATCTGGGGAGTGAACCAGCGGATGGAAGGCCTCTCTCCCTCTCTGCAACTCTGTCTTTCAAATAGATAAATAAATCTTAAAAAAAAAAAAAAAAAGGATGGGCCGGTGCCATGGCTCACTAGGCTAATCCTCCGCCTGCAGCGCTGGCACCCCAGGTTCTAGTCCCGGTTGGGGCGCCGGATTCTGTCCCGGTTGCCCCTCTTCCAGGCCAGCTCTCCGCTGTGGCCCGGGAGTGCAGTGGAGGATGGCCCAGGTGCTTGGGCCCTGCACCCCATGGGAGACCAGGAGAAGCACCTGGCTCCTGGCTTCAGATTGGCGCAGCGCTGGCCATAGCGGCCATTTGGGGGGTGAACCAATGGGAGGAAGACCTTTCTCTCTCTCTCTCTCTCTCTCTCCTCGCTGTCTAACTCTGCCTGTCAAAAAAAAAAAAAAAAAAAAAAGATGACTTTCACTTTAAAAGAAAACAGCATTGTGCCCAGTACACAGACTCTGATATGTAAGCACTGCGTAAATGAACGTAGGATATCAAGAAGGGAGAACACATGTGGTGAACCTCTCTCATACACACACAGTTGCAAAAAGATTTTTTGAAAGTGAAAATAAACCATGAGGAGCTCATCTTTGGGTTACGACGCCGCAGGCTCAGAGGAGTGGGGCAATGGACTTCGACTCTAACCTGGGGCTTTCTGCACGATTTGAAAATTTTACAGCGAATCAGAAAAAGTGAACATGAAAGTAAGGTTTTGGGGGGCTGGCGTTACGGCGCAGTGGGCTAAGTCACCACTTGTGATACCAGAGAGCCGATCGGAGCCCCGCCTATTCCGCTGCTGATCCAGGACTGGAAAAACAGTGGATGACGGCCCAGGTACCTGGGCCCTGCCTCCCGTGTGGGAGACCTGAATGGAGTTCCTGGCTCCTGGTTTCGGCCTGGCTCAGACCTGGCCAGTGTGGACATCTAGGGAGTGAACTAGTGGACAGAAAACACATACCCCTCTCCTTTGCCCTGAAGAAATAAATCTTAAAGAAAAAAAGGGTTGTGTGACATTGTTTCCTACTAAACTTCTTTTTACTAAAAATACCCGGGCGAGGGCCAGGGCCAGGGCCAGGGCCAGGGCCAGCGCAGCCTCACCTTGGTTGCGGCCGTACTCCGCCAGCCAGCGGGAGATGCGGGTCACGTCCTGCAGCGCGCTCTCCGGCAGGTGCTCCAGGCCCACGTCCTCCTGCAGCTCCAGCTCGTCATCGCCCCCGATCAGGTCCAGGATGAGCACCGGGGACACGACCTTGCTGTGCCGGGTCATCAGGCTGCGGAACTCAGACTCCAGAGACTCCTTCCCCCGCTCAAAGAGCAGCTTCTGCGGGCACAGGAGGCGGCGGCCGTGGGCTGTGGCCGTGGGCTGTGGCCGTGGGCTGTGGCCGTGGGCGGCGGCCGTGGGCGGCGGCCGTGGGCGGCGGCCGTGGGCTGTGGCCGTGGGCTGTGGCCGTGGGCGGCGGCCGTGGGCGGCGGCCGTGGGCTGTGGCCGTGGGCAGCTGCATGGCCAGTGCTGGTTTGTGAGCCCTGGCTGCTCTACTTCCAACCCAGCTCCTTGCTAAGGCGCCTGGGAGAGCAGCAGGTGACAGCGGAGTGTTGGGGTCCCTGCCACCCACGTGGGAGACCCACACGGAATCCGGGCTCCTGTTTCAGTCTGGTCCAGCCCCGGCTGCCGTAGGCATGAGGGGAGGAAACGGGTGGACGGGAGAGTTCTCCCTCTCTCTGTCGTCCCCTGCATCGTCATCTCCCATCGCAGGGTGAGCATAAGCAGGAGGCCGGGGCTCCACGCCCCGAGCGTGCACTTAGAAAGGTTACGATGGCAAACCTTGTATGATGCATGTTTATCACGATAAGCCGCAAATCAGCTCTAGAAACCAAATGCTGCATTTACACCTTCTATGCGATTTACACGTACACCTACGCCATCTGAAGCAGAGGTCTTGCCTTCGACGCATGCGTATCAGGTTGCAGTCCGCCCTGTGTTCTCCACAGCCCTCTCCATGCTGACCCAGCGTGCCCCGGGCGATGGGGACCGGGCTGGGCGTCCCCTCACCTCTCCCACGGCCCCTTGGCCCCTTACCACTTTGTTGAGCTCCGGGCTGTCTGGGCTGTTGTCCTGGAAGTATTCCACAGCCTTCTGGATCTTGGCCATGCTCCCCAGGTACTCCTCCAGCCTCCCTGTGGGGCTGCAGCGGAAAGGACCCGGCTCAGCGGCAGGGGAGGGGGAGCACGCGGTGCGGGGCTGCACGGTCAGGCATTCCACGGCCCCTTCCGCGGCCCAGGGCCGCTGGGCCAGGACCCGAGGGCCGGGCTCACCCCTCCCTGATGATCCTCTCGGTGTCGCTGGCCACGTGGTAGTAGCTGATGACGTGGTCCAGGCAGGACAGCGTCTTCTCCACGTTCTCCTGCAGCCGCTGCAGGTTCTCCGTCTGCTTGTGCACGGGGATGATGGAGTTCTCCAGCCTCATGAGACGGCTCTCGAAGGACGACAGGATGGACACCTGCGGGGAGGCCCCGGCTCTCAGTGCCCTCAGCACCACGGTCTCTGCGCTTCCACACAGGAAGCTCCACGCGGGAAGGGACAGGATGGACCCGTCCCCCGCTGCATCCCTCATGTGCCTGACACAGAGCAGGTGGTCCAAAACGTGCCGGCTGAAATTTGGGGGCTGGCACTCCGGGCTAAGCCTCCTCCTGTGGCACTGGCATCCCATATGGGCGCCGGTTTGTCTCCTGGCTGTTCCTCCGCTACGGCCTGGGAAAGCAGTGGAAGACGGCCCAAGTGCGTGTGCCCCTGCATGGCAGACCCAGAAGCAGCTCCCGGCTCCCAGCTTCAGATCGGTGCAGCTCTGGCTGTCGCGGCCATCTGGGGAGTGAACCAGCGGATGGAAGACCTCTCTCACAGACCTCCCCCATCTCCCTGTAGGAGGCGCAGGAGAAACCCAAAAAGAGGAAAAAGCAAAAGCCCCAGGAGGCTCCTCAGAACAGGATAGAGGCCGGCGCCGCGGCTCACTAGGCTAACCCTCCGCCTAGCGGCGCCGGCACACCGGGTTCTAGTCCCGGTCGGGGTGCCGGATTCTGTCCCGGTTGACCCTCTTCCAGGCCAGCCCTCTGCTGTGGCTAGGGAGTGCAGTGGAGGATGGCCCAGGTGTTTGGGCCCTGCACCCCATGGGAGACCAGGAGAAGCGCCTGGCTCCTGGCTTCGGATCAGCGTGGTGCACCAGCCGTGGCGGCCATTGGAGGGTGAACCAACGGCAAAAGGAAGACCTTTCTCTCTGTCTCTCTCTCTCACTGTCCACTCTGCCTGTCAAAAAAAAAAAAAAAAAAAGAACAGGATAGAGCAGCCGCCTGCCTCTTCCTCCAAACCTAAGAAAAGGAAATCTTTTCCCAAGGAGGAGCTGGTCTGTCTCTCCCTCTCTCTGTTTGTACGCTACCTCTCAAATAAACAAATCTTTAAAAGGAAAAAAGGGCGGCGCCGCGGCTCACTAGGCTAATCCTCCGCCTGCGGCGCCGGCACACCAGGTTCTAGTCCCGGTCGGGGCGCCGGATTCTGTCCCGGTTGCCCCTCTTCCAGGCCAGCTCTCTGCTGTGGCCCGGGAGTGCAGTGGAGGATGGCCCAAGTGCTTGGGCCCTGCACCCCATGGGAGACCAGGAGAAGTACCTGGCTCCTGCATTCGGATCAGCGCGGTGCGCCAGCCGTGGTAGCCATTTGGAGGGTGAACCAACGGCAAAGGAAGACCTTTCTCTCTGTCTCTCTCACTGTCTAACTCTGCCTGTCAAAAAAAAAAAAAAAGATTTGAAGGCAAAATAAGCATCAAATTAATTCTTCCTAGAGTAATCACCCCAGACTTCTACCCTGAGAAGCCAAGTCTCGAATTCTGTTCTCAGCGAAGCCTTCTCAGGCGGAAGGTAAAGCCGCTTCACACAGAGCAGCCTCAACGGCACTGCCGGTGCCCCCGAAACCCTCTCCCACCATCAGCACTGAGACTTCACTACAGGGTGACAAATAAAAGTCCAAACCCATCATTCACTCAATTCGCGCTCGTCCAGTCTCCGCTAGGAATGCAGACTCATTTACTGAGCGCCTGCTGTATACCAGGCCGTGGGTTCACAGCAATAGCTCTCACGGCCTCCAGACTGGGAGGTTGACCTTGACGCTGCGGCTCCGAGGCACCTGTCGGGAGCCACAGAAGGGGGACTGGGGGCACGGACCAGATCTCGGCTCTGAATTCAGAGCTCCTCCTACCCCAGAGCCCCTGGGACCGCCCATCGCCGAAAGGACCTGCACTGGACGGTAGCCGGACCACTACATGGACAGACGGAGCGCGGCAGGGCCGCAGCGTCCCCAGCCAGGGGCCGGAACACGGGGAGGGCGCACGGTGGCAGCTGTCCACTGTGGCTGGGGAGCCCCGCCTCGCCCCCGGCACCCCCGGCCCTGGGCTCTCCCCCGGGGCCCGCGAGCCCCTCCTCACCATGTTCTTGGTGAGCTGGTCGCTCTTCTCCAGGCTGTCTCGGATGAAAGACAGCGTCTCTTCCTCCTGCGGGGAGCGGAGAGCGGGCCATTAGCTGACCCAGCCCACCGCTTCCCGGCCCCCCGGCCAAGCCCCCAGCCCCTCTCCCACCGCTGCCCCGGCCCGGCTCCCGGCCCCTGCCCCTCACCGCGTGCCCAGCCCACCTGCTTCAGCTTGTCTTCGATCTCCCGCCGCCGGGCGGACGCCTCTTGCGGGGGAATCATCGCTCCAAACCGTGCGGCCTCCACTCCTCAGCGTCTTCCCGCAGCGGGCCCGCTCGGCTCCCGTCCCTGTCACACCCACTTCCGCCCTTAGCCCCGCCCCGGGCGCGTCGTGGAGCCATGTTGGGAGTGGCAGGCAGAAATGCGCCTGCGCGGAGCTCAGGCATAGGCATGGGTGGGCGGCCATTTTAAGTGTGGCAGGAGAGGAAGGCAGACCCGGAGCGCCCTGTTTTCTGTCGGTGCTGACTCGCGCTTTGGGTGCAGGCGCCAAAGTTCTCCTTCCCCTTCCTTTGCCTGCCCACCCTGCCTGCGGCCCCAGTCCCTGGGGAAGCACATGGCGGTACTGCTTCCTGCTTTGTTAGTCGCCCTGGGTCCGGGTGTCCGGGCACGGGCAGGCATAGAATGCGGCAGGTGCTGTGGGGTAGCAAGGTTTGGGCTGTCAGGTGGTTGGGCACAAGTGACGGGGGTGGGGAGGGTTGGGGGCACAAAACCGTCATCCGAGGGTCACCCGGCTTTCAGTTTAACTTGTGTTTAAAGTACTCGGATACAGTGGCGTCCAGGCAAACCATTTACAAACCTAAGTCTAGTTTGTAGCCACATGCCCAGACAGCCCAAAGGGCTGCAGCTCCCAGGTGTCAATCACAAATGCCAATCATGATCAGAGCCGCACTAGTCAACACCCCTGTCTTTAGGGATAAAAGCCCCAAGCCAGGAGGAAGGGCTGCCGAGTGCTCCCTGGACTGGCGGAAGGTACCTCGCGGAATCTCCACCTGGGTCTCCCCCGTGGGTGCAGGGGCCCACGCACTTGGGCCCCATCCGGCTTTCCCGGGTGCCTTAGCAGGGAGCTGGATCTGCAGGGGAGCAGCCGGGACTGGAACCCGCGTCCCTACAGGAAGCCGGTGTCACAGGCGATGAGCAGGCAGCTGGGCCCGCTGTGCCACGGCTGGGATAGGAAGCTGATGTCGCAATGCACAGAGCAAGGCGCTGGGCAGCCATGGGCCTGATTCCTGGGCCACTGAGGAGCAGGGGCGAAGGGTCTCGCGGGGGAAGCTGGAACGAGATGGGTGTGCAGTGCCTGTGTGGGCTCCTGGTTGGGTGGTGGTAGCCCGCCTTCCCCTGGTTAGCCAGGGTGCGGTGTTCTCTGTGTAATGTTATGGTGGCCCCGCGGGCTTCAGTCTGGGGGCTACAGGCAGGTGTGGTTACTTTCTAGCCGGACCTGGCGTTCCCTGAAGAGAAGCCCCTCCAGTCAATGCCCAGCACCACGCCGGCAATGACCTCTTGCACTCAGCGATCAGAGCCTGGTGGGCCGGCTCTCCCTCGCTCTTCGGCCATGGTTCACCTGCTAGCAAAAGGCAGGGGGGCCGGCGCTGCGGCTCACTAGGCTAATCCTCCGCCGGCGCCGGCACACCGGGTTCTAGTCCCGGTCGGGGCGCCGGATTCTGTTGCCCCTCTTCCAGGCCAGCTCTCTGCTGTGGCCAGGGAGTGCAGTGGAGGATGGCCCAAGTGCTTGGGCCCTGCACCCCATGGGAGACCAGGAGAAGCACCTGGCTCCTGCCATCGGATCAGCGCGGTGCGCCGGCCGCGGCAGCCACTGGAGGGTGAACCAATGGCAAAGGAAGACCTTTCTCTCTGTCTCTCTCTCTCACTGTCAACTCTGCCTGTCAAAAAATAAAAAATAATAATATTAAAAAAAAAGGCAGGGGGGTACTTGCTAAGCTGCGGGAGGGCTGGGAGGCTGTCCTCACGGGGCCCAGCCCCTGTGTGCTGCATGTTCTCACCTGCCCTTCCAGTCCTAAGTGTAACTTTGTAGCGCACTGCCAGTCACCGAGAGCCTCATGTTTGCGCTGGCCCCAGCTGTCTGGTCCCGGTGATGCACCTGCAGCCCGGCACAGACGGGAGGCTGGGGCCCGGGAGGTCCAGGCGCCGAGTGCACGCAGCTGGTGGAGTGGGCCCCGCAGGCCTGGCTGGGACTGTGCAGAGCGGGCCAGCTGGTGTTCAGGGAAATTCACTGTGAAAAGCAGGTTATGTTTGTGACAACCGTCCCTCTTGGAGTGTGGACAGAACTTTGAAAAATGAGTTGAACAGGGAAGCGGCCACCCAGCCGGGCTTGGCAGAAATAACAGGCGGAAGGCGAGCGGCCAGCATGGGAGGCGCAAGACAAATGACCTTTCCCGAGCCTTCGGAAGTGTCCCAAGGCGGCCAAATTCTGGTCGGAATGTAGGTGTTCCGGAACAGTAGACCGTCACGGCCTCCGGGTGCGGGGAAGGTGGGCTTCGGGCGGGCAGGGCCGATCTCTCATTAACCGGAGCTGGCGGTGGGTGGAACGTGATTGGCTACAATGATCGGCGCTGGCCTGGGTGGGTTGTGATTGGCTACAGTGATCGGAGCTGGCCGTGGGTGGAACGTGATTGGCTACAATGATCGGCACTGGCCTGGGTGGGTTGTGATTGGCTGCAATGACCGGCGCTGGCCTGGGTGGAACGTGATTGGCTACAATGACCTGCGCTGGCCTGGGTGGGATGTGATTGGCTACAGTGACCGGCGCTGGCCTGGGTGGAACATGATTGGCTACAATGATCGGCGCTGGCCGTGGGTGGAACGTGATTGGCTACAGTGATCGGCGCTGGCCTGGGTGGGATGTGATTGGCTACAATGATCGGCGCTGGCCGTGGGTGGAACGTGATTGGCTACAATGACCGGCGCTGGCCTGGGTGGGAAGTGATTGGTTTACGAGCACCGTGTAGCCCAGGGCGCGCTGGAAAGGAGGCCGGGGTGAACCTTCGGAAGGGCGCCGACGCGCAGGGTCCCGCCGTGCACATCACCGCGGCAGAGGCGGCAGGGGGAGGCGCGCGGCCCTGTGCGGACCCTGCCTGTGCCGGGCGGTGGGCTCTCCGCTCGCGGCGCCCGGGGCTGGGGGCTGCAGATGCTGTCGCAGGCCGGGTGCCACTCACGGCCCCCCCGCCCCCCGCCAGAGCTCCTCTGCAGGAGGCAGGGCGGACCCCCTCGTTCCGACAGGTGAACACTTCAGTGGTCCGGCCGTGGCCACCGGCAAAGTGCGCGCCCTGACCCGGCCACGGGGCAGGGCAGGTCTGCGTTCCTTGGGGCGGCACCGCTTTGCCTCCGACAGACGAGGCCGGGGCGGGGGGTGCACAGACACTCACGAGGACAGAGAGCAGGCCCCGTTTCTGCAGATGGAGCCGCCCGGAAGACAATTCAGTTTCCTGTTTTAGAAACCGCAGGGCACCGCGGGCCGGCTGACAGCCATCCCGAGGGGAATTGTTCCCTGAAACCCTTTTAGGTACAAAACAGAATAGAAAAGGCCCAGGGTGTGCAAAGCCCCGGCTGGAGCAGCCGAAACGCGTAGGGCGCGGGCTTGCACCTGCAGCTCGTTTTTTTTTTTTTTTAATACCATTCAGTTTCTTTCTTTCTTTTTTTTTTTTTTTAAGATTTGTTTGTTTATTTGAAAGTCAGAGTTACACAGAGAGAGGAGAGAGAGAGAGAGGTCTTCTTCCATCTGCTGGTTCACTCGCCAGATGGCTGCAACGGCTGGAGCTGTGCCGATCCGAAGCCAGGAGCCTCCTCCGGGTCTCCCACGTGGGTGCAGGGCCCGAGGACTTGTGCGTCTTCCACTGCCTTCCTGGCCACAGCAGAGCTGGATCACAGTAGAGCACTGGGTCTCGGTGCCCATATGGCGTGCCGGTGCTTCAGGCCAGAGTATTACCTGCGCCATAGCGCTGGCCCCTGCAGCTTGGTTTTCAGAACTGGGGGCAGTGTTCTGGCGCCGCAGGTTGAGCTGCTGCCTGGAATGCTGGAACCCCGTGTGGTTCAAGTCCCCCTTGCCTGGCTTCTGGTCCAGCTTCCGGCTCAGCGCTTGGGAGACCAGGATGGAGATCCAGGCCCCAGCTTCAGCCTGGCCCAGCCCCGGCTCTGGCAGCCTCTCAGCGGGTGAACCAGCAGACGGAGGACCCCTGTCTCTCTCCCTCTTTCTTTGTAACTCTGCCTTTCAAATAAATAAATCTTTAAAAAAAATTAAATGTAGGTGGCTGTTGTGGCCATCTAGGGAGTGAACCAGTGGATGAAAGACCTCTCTCTCTCTCTCTCTCTCTCTTTCTCTCTGCCTCTCTGTAACTCTGCTTTCAAATAAATCATTAAAAACAAAGCAAAACCCTGACTCAGAATGAATCACAAACCTAAATGTAAAATGAAAAACTACAGAACTCCCAAAAGATAACTGGGAAAACCTAGACACCCTAGGGTTTGGTGGTTTATTTATTATTATTTATTATTCATGCATTCATTCAGGCGAGAGAAGAGCCTTTTTTTTTTTTTTTGACAGGCAGAGTTAGACAGTGAGAGAGACAGAGAGAAAGGTCTTCCTTCCGTTGGTTCACCCCCCAAATGGCTGCTACGGTTGGCACCGTGCTGATCCGATTGCAGGAGCCAGGTGCTTCTCCTGGTCTCCCACGGGGTGCAGGGCCCAAGCACTTGGGCCATCCTCCACTGCACTCCCGGGCCACAGCAGAGAGGAGAATCCGGTGCCCCGACCGGGACTAGAACCTGGTGTGCCGGCGCTGCGGGTGGAGGATTAACCTAGTGAGCCGCGGCACCGGCCAGAAGAGCCTTTAATGGAAGATGAGCTGCAGTCTGGGACTGCTACTCCATGCCCTGTTTTTTTTTTTTTTTTTTTTTTTTTTTTTTTTAGTTTTTTTTTTTTTAAGGTTTATTTATTTTATTTGAAAGGCAGAGTTACAGAGAGAGAGGCAGACACAGAGAGCTCTTCCATCCGCTGGTTCACTCCCCAGATGGCTGCAAGAGCCAGAGTGGGGCTAATCCGAAGCCAGGAGCCAGGAGCTTCCTCCGGGTCTCCCACGCAGGTGCAGGGGCCCAAGGATTTGGGCCAGCTTCCACTGCTTTCCCAGGCCACAGCAGAGAGCTGGATGGGAAGTGGAGCAGCCGGGACATGAACCGGCGCCCATCTGGCATTGTGGCACCTCAGACAGAAGCTTAACCTGCTCTACCACAGCGCCGGCCCCTGGGTGTGTGTGAGGGGTGGTCAGGCGCAGGTGGGCTGAGGTGGGAGCCGGTGAGGGGCAGTCTGGCAGGGTCCAGGGGAGGGTGCTGCCCCCGGGCCTTCTGCCCATCATTCCCGGGGAGGTGGTCGGGGGCTCCTGTGAGAGAAGCACTAGTGCGGTGAACTCCCGGAAGTCCAACGCCGCGTCCGTCCTCCCCGACCTCGTCACGGCCGCTCCCGGGCACCAGGAAGCCGGACACTGAGCACCTCCTGCAGCTCCTGCCGCTCGGCTCCTGCTTGTGGGACACACGGACGGGGGTCTCCACCTCCCCTAACACGCCGAAGGGGTCTCCACTGCCCCCTAACACGCCGACAGGGGTCTCCACCACCCCAACACGCCGACGGGGTCTCCACCACCCCAACACGCCGACAGGGTCTCCACCATCCCCTACAACGCTGACAGGGGTCTCCACCACCCCCAACACGCCAACGGGGTCTACACCACCCTAACACGCCGATAGGGTCTACACCACCCCTAACACGCCGACGGGGTCTCCACCACCCTAACACACCGATAGGGTCTACACCACCCCTAACATGCCGACGGGGTCTCCACCACCACTAACACGCCGACGGGGTCTCCACCTCCCCTAACACGCCGACAGGGTCTCCACCACTCCTAACACGCCGACGGGGTCTCCACCACTCCTAACACACCGACAGGGGTCTTCACCACCCTAACACGCCGATAGGGTCTATACCACCCCTAACACGCCTCCGGGGTCTCCACCTCCCCTAACACGCTGACGGGGGTCTCCACCACCCCTAACACACTAACGGGGTCTCCACCACCCCTAACACGCCCACGGGGATTTCTACCACCCCTAACATGCCGACGGGGGTCTCCACCACCCCTAACAGGCCGACGGGGTCTCTACCTCCCCCCACAATGCTGACGGGGTCTCCACCTCCTCTAACACGCCGACGGGGGTCTCCACCACCCCTAACACGCCCACGGGGATTTCTACCACCCCTAACACGCTGACGGGGTCTCCACCTCCCCCTACAACGCTGACGGGGTCTCCACGCCGGTTCCAGCTCGCAGCCCACTGCGGCAGTGCGCGGGCAGCCTGGGCCTGAAGCAGGAGCTGCAAATGTGGCCCCTGGGGGCCGGGTGGAGCTGGCGGCCACTTTAGAAGCAACATCAAGCTCGTGATCCATGAGGAGGACCTGCAAACTGGACTTCATTAAAATCAAAACCTGCGACCTGCAAAAGACCCCGTTAAGAGCATAAAAGCAAACCAGCCGCAGCGGGCGGACATCTTTGCGACGCACACAGCAGGGACGGGGTTTGGGGCAGCCTCTCATCTCCCGCGGCTGCCAGGAGGGAGTCACTGGGGGGGGGGGGCAGGGGCAGGGGCGAGAGGCAGGGAGAGGAACTCCCCAAACCCCCCGCACCATTGTTTCTGAAAACCTAAAACTGCTCGAAAAAAATAAAGTCTATTAATAATTTTAAAAATGCTGTCTCATGTTTAGCTTGTGTTTCTTCAATTTTTTGTTTAATTATTTATTTGAAAAGCAGAGCAACAGGGCGGCCGGGGCCAGGCCAAAGCCAGGAGCCCGGGACTCTGTCCAGGTCTCCCTGTGGGCACAGGGGCCACGCTCTCAGGCCATCTGCTGTCGCGCTCCCAGGTGCTCCGGCAGGGGGCTGGATCGGAAGTGGAGCAGTGTGGACTTGAACCTGGCATTCTGGGCACGCAATGCGGGAGCCCCAAGCTGTGGCGTAGCCTGCAGCGTCACAACACCCCCCACCATGCTCGCCTTTCATTGTTTTAATTTTTTCCAGGTGAACTTTAAGTGTGTTTTCACAATTGCAAGTTGTTTGAATTGAGGGGCTCAGAGAGGCTGAGGCCACTTCTTGGGGTACCAAGGTGAGCCTGGGGAGGGAAGGAGAGAGAGCGAGAGCCCCTCTGGTAGGCAGAAGAGACCCTCGCCCTCACCGACAGGAGCTGAGCGCCACGGAGCCACAGCTGAGAGACAAAGACCCTGGTCACCGTGGTGACCGCAAGGCCTGGGCAGGCCTGCTGGGCGGGGCCCCAGCTCCGGGCCTTGGCCGGACACAGGCCGTGTGTGAGGTCCCTGGCAAACCTGGGAACAACACGCACGCTTGAAGACCAGATCCAGGAGAGAAAGGGAGGGCCGGGCGTGGTGGGGCCTGTGGGGGTGGGGAGGCACCCGGGGCCCAGGGGACAGGGAGGGGACGCAGGCTCTGTCCCAGCCACCGCCACAGCCACAACTCCTGGGCCCCCAGGGTGTGGCTGAGAGAATCCTCTCCCTCCATGCCCCTCCTGCGGCCAGAGACCCCACCTTGCCCAGGCCAGGCCCCAGACGAGGCCTGTGCGGGTGGCGGGGGGCTGTGGCCTGAGTTAGGAACCGTGGACGTGACTCCCAGGGGAGGACCACCTCCCATCTGCCCCTGAAACAGGCCAGAGTGATTGGCAGGCTGAGCTGCATGGCCTTGGTCCCGTCCCGGGAGGCCACTGAGGAAGAACAAGGCGACTACAGCCATGGAGACACCAGGCGCCGGCCGGCCGGCTCCCGGCATGTTCTAGACGGGTCTCTGCACCGCTTCTCCTCCCGCGAGGACCATCACCCCCCCCCCCATTCTACAGGCTCAGCATGGTGGCGGGCGGGGTGGGGGGGCACTTGGACAGGGTGCCCTGTAAAAGCAATCTAAGAATGCCGCTCACCTGTCCCCCGAGGGTGGTCCCTGCTCATCGGACAACCCGCCCGGCACCGACACTGCCGGGCCTGCATGAGTGTCTGCTCGCCAAGAATGGCCCGGCTGGGCCGGGGAAGCAGGTGTTTGACCCGCTGACGGCACCCACGACCCGTGTGGGAGACCCGGATGGAGCTCCTGGCTCCCGGCGTCAGCCGGCTGTTGCCAGCTTTTGGGGGAGTGAACCGGTAGAAGGGCGTTTGCTCAGTGTCTGTGTTTTTGCCTTTCAAACAAATGAACACAAATTTTAAAAATAATGAAAGAGAACGGCGTCACTGGGCGGGACCAGGAGCCAGCAGGTCCCTGCCAACCACTCGGGACTGCGCTGGGGGCAGACAAGGGTGGGGGTGGGGGGTCCGAAGTCTGGGTATGGTGATTGGCACTCAGAGCACTGGGGAGGAGCTGCCTTGCGACGGGTGTTTGCACCCACACGGAAGTCAGAATGACCTGGCACATTCCAGGGACACAGCACAGGCCCAGCCGGCCGCGGGGTGCGCCAGGAGCCCACAGCCATCAGGGCCCCAGGGAGACGCTGCAGACCTGGGGCTGCCCAAAGGCTTCTGGAAACGTCCATGGATGAGGAGCCCAGTCAGCGGCAGGCGCCCAGGAGGCAGGCCGGTCTGGGCTCAGGGCCCTCCCACCCCAGGACCCCAGAGGGTCCTGGTTACTGGACGTGAGTGGCACTGGCCACCACGCTCGCTGAGGCATGCAGGTGACCCAGGAGGGACATTTTCCCGTCAGGTCGCCTCAGCCCGGCTGGGAGGATTTGCTTCTGATCCCAGGGCAGAGGGGCACACCTTCCCCGCCCCCTGCCTCCCCCCACCCGTGTTCTCACCCCTGTCTCCCGCCCCGCTTCCGGCCCAGGAGGCCGCGGCGCGCCGAGCTCTGCCGCCAGGGGGCGCCCTCCTCCCGCAAACCCGGGGAGCGAGGCCGGCGCCCGGCGGCCACGAGAGGGCGCGCCGCTCCCGCCCTTGCCGGACTCTCCGCGAAGGTCCCGGGTGCGGGAAAAGCGAGACGGAGGAGCCGGGAACGGAGCGGAAGGGAGGGTGGCGCGGCGCCCGGGGCCCCCAACGCGCCGGCAGTGCGTCCTGGCAACCGGGGACGCCGGCGGGGTTTGCACTGGGGTGGGGGCGCGGTGCCCCCCCCCGCGGTCCCCCCTCCCGGACTGGCTCCCCCGGGGCCCCGAACCCCGCGCTGGGGCCGAGGCCTGGGCCCTGGGCCTTCCTCCGCCGGGATGGGCGGGGGTCGGCAGGGCGGTTCCCGTGCTCAGGGACTCAGGGAAGAGACAGAGGTCGTCCCGCTGTGGGTTCCGGCCTGGGCGGGATGCGGCCGCACCTCCACGGCCGGCTGTGGTTGCGTAACAGGCAACACCTGGGCATCTGGGGCGCAGGCCGCAGGTGGGGGAGCAGCTGGAGCCCTGGGCACCCCAGGGGCCCTTGGGACACAGGTGCGTTGCTTGGATTCTGAAGACCATGAAGGGGCCCCCCGCCTGCCCAGGCCAGGGCTGTCCAGAGAGCAGGGGACAGCGTGGCCCGGGGCCAGGGGGCAGCTGGGGGTTGGCCTGTTTTCCATGACCCTGAGCTAGTGTCCTGGGTGGTAACCAGAGTGGACGCTGGGAGATGGCAGGGGTCAGCCAGGACTGACAGCGTGGTCACTGGGGACTCCAGACGGGCGGGCTGGGGGGAGCAGGCCAGGGGCCAGGTTTGCACCGCGGGGCTGAGAACTGAAGGAAGCCAGGGGCCTCACCCCCTGGCTGGATCCTGGCCTAAGGCGGGGCATGGAATGAGACGAGCAGGGCGGGGGAGGGTGTCCCCAGGGCACTCTGGGGCCCACCCAGCCTTGCTCTGTGTATTTGTGTCCCCGAACCCACAGAAGGGCCCTCCTGGCTGCCTTGAGTTTGTTGGATGGGGGGACAGATGGACAGACGGACCGATGGACGAACAGAGAGGCTGGAGCCAGGTGTGTGCAGGACGCCACAGGCTGGGGACCTTAAGCCGGGGCTGGGAGTGGACGGGGGGTGGGGGAGGACAGGCCTGGGCTGCCTTCTCCTGGCTCCGCACTCTGCCTGGTTAAAAGTCCTGGCTTCTGGGTTTGGCGCTGCTGATAAAACAGAGAACTGGGGCGCACCCTGCCACCCCCATACATTCCGCCACACGCTGTTGAGCAAAGACTAGGCCACTCCCAGCTCCCGGCAGGTGCCATGGGGAACCGGGTACTGCCTCTGCCTTCCCGGAGCTCTGGGGCCAGCGGGGGAGGCCAGACGCTGCCAGCCAGCATGCTGAGTGGACGGGTGGTGGACGTCAGCTCGGCCAGAGAGGCCTCCTCCCCTGTCCCTCTGTTTCCTCGTCCACGGCTGACGCTGGGTGGCCTCTCGGGCGTCCTGTAGGCCAAGGCCCCGCTTTGATGACCGAGGCTGCTCCAGCTGCTTCCTCCCCGCCCACCCCACTCGAGCCCTCCGCCCTCCAGGAACCTGTGCCCACGGCTCCCTGAGACCAGATTTGGAGCCCAGGGTCTACCAGAGGCCTCCTGGAGCTCGGGGCCCAGCCCCACGTGGCTGAACTCCGGAGAGCAGCCGGGGCCCTAAGGCGGGCGCCTGGGCTGGCAGCAGGGCAGGGGTGTGGGTGCTGGGCAGGCCGAGGACACGGCCCCCCTCCCCCATGAGCATCCTCTAGCCACATTGCTCTGGTCTCCGCAGGGGCTGGCGAGGTCAGAGTGCACTTGGGAAGGTCCCATTGGCCCTTAGCACCCGGCCCTGTGCCGAGCAGCTTAGCCGCTCCCGGGGCAGCCAGCTGGGTCCTGGTTCCCGGCCTTTGCCCACCACCTCCCCCTGCCTCTGAGTCCTTCCACTCGCACCCCTGTCGAATGTCACCCCTCTTTGAAGAATGGGCTCACGGGGGCCTGTGTTGTGATGCTTGGGACGCCAACGTCACACATCTGAACGCCAGTTCCAGTCCCAGCCGCTCCGCTTCCAGTCCGGCTTCTTGCCGAAGCACCTGGGAAGGCAGAGGGGGAAGGCCCAGGTGCTTGGGCTCCTGCCGTCTGGGTGGAGTTCCTGGCTCCTGGCTTTGGCCGGGCCCAGCCCTGACTGTTGGGGGAGTGAATCAGTAGATGGAAGATCTCTCTCTGTGTTTCAGATAAATACATCTTTAAAAATAATAGCTCAGGGAATGTGTGCTTGGGGAAGCAGTGTAGACGCTGGTTGGGATGCCCACCTCCCGGAGTGCCTGGGTCCATTCCCAACTCCAGCTGGCTCAGGTGGCCGGGTCCCTGCCGCATGTGACAACCTGGGTTGTGTTGCTGGTGCCTGGCTTTGGCCTGGCCCAGCCCTGGCCATTGAGGGCATTTGAGGCGTGAACCAGTGAATGGCAGCTCTGTCTGTCTGTCTGTCTGTCTCTGGTTCTCTTTCTCTCCCTCTGGAGTGAAAAGAGCAAGGTGGCGGCTCAGATTTCAAAACCAACGCGCAGAGGGCAGGAAGCCCAGCAGGGAGTACAGGGTGTTCGCTGCCACGTATTAGAAATTCTAGAAGGATGGCCGCGGCTCACTAGGCTAATCCTCCGCCTAGCGGCGCCGGCACACCGGGTTCTAGTCCCGGTCGGGGCGCAGGATTCTGTCCCGGTTGCCCCTCTTCCAGGCCAGCTCTCTGCTGTGGCCCGGGAGTGCAGCGGAGGATGGCCCAGGTGCTTGGGCCCTGCACCCCATGGGAGACCAGGAGAAGCACCTGGCTCCTGCCATCGGATCAAGCGCGGTGCGCCGGCCACAGCGGCCATTGGAGGGTGAACCAACGGCAAAGGAAGACCTTTCTCTCTGTCTCTCTCTCTCACTGTCCACTCTGCCTGTCAAAAAATAAAAAATAAAATAAAAAAATAAAAAAGAAATTCTAGAAGGAGTGGAACTGACTGCGGGGACAGTGGCAGGGCGGCCGGGGAAGCACGGTGAGGGAACCTTCTGGGTCTTGCCGAGCCTTTGTCAGAACCGACTCGGCAGCGCCCCTAAGAGCTCAGCATTTAATTGGGTGTGAATTTTAAGTAAGAAGAAAAAACATATTTATCTGGGGTACTTCAAAAAGGCTGTGGAAAATGAAACAGTAAGCTTATGTTGACGTACCTATATTATCAGGATTTATTAGGGAGCGGGGCTCCCAGCCGCTGGTTCACTCCCCCCATGGCCGTCAGGGCTGGGCTGGGCTGGACTGAGCCGGAAATGGGTCGCAGACGCCGTGGTGTCTGATGCTGGTGTCTTCACCCAGGCTGAGCGCCCGCCCGCAGCTTATCTTTGATTCCATTCCCACCAGCTTGCGGAGGGACCCGCTCAGCTGCCCAACGTGAGACCTAGTGACAAGGGTGCTTCAGACTTCACAGTGCACCCGGGCGCGCCCTTTCCAGGAGTGGAAGCCAGAGGCCGGGGCGGAGGGCAGCCCTGAGGGTGGCCTGTCCCTCGGGGACCCTAACCTTGCTGCTTGCAAGCCTGCGCCTGCCGAAGCTGCTCCCGGAAGCCCGCACAGCCGGGTGCCCGCGGGAGCTGCGCCGAGGTCCCTGAGGGACCTTGCGTTTCTCACTGAGTCCCTGGTGCCTCTCTCCCGGCGGCGTTACAGTGTGGCCTTACCTCTTACCGATGGTGTGAAAAGGTGTTGGCAGAGAAGGGCGTGGCATTGATTAGCATCCCTGAGACATTTTGGAACAACTGTGACGCACTGGCCCCAAGGACACAGAAAATCAAAGAGACGGCCCAGAGGGAGGCGGTGGCACCTCCTCACGTCCTCAGAGCCTGCTTGCCTCTGCCGGGGGCGCCGAGGTCCACGCCGGACAAGCACGGGCTCCCTGACGATTTAACCAAAGCTTTCACCAAAGGGGACCGTGCAGGAGGCGGGAGGCGGGATGAGGGCTCCCTCCTCATCTTCTGTGGGGCAGCAGCGCTGTGTCCAGATCAGCAGAGAACCAGGGCTGGCTGAATTAATCCAATTAATCCGAATTAATGCAGACCCCAGCAGTGGCCAGAGCCGCTCCCCCTGCCTCCTTCCACGTCTCCCCCCTCTCCCCATCCCCAGGCACCTTCCGTGCACACCCTGCGGGGGGCGGGGCTACTCCTTCCCTGCAGGCACACCAGGGCCCGCCCATCCTGAGAAAGCATCCCCAGTCTGGCCCAGGGTGGACAGGGCTCTGGTCCTCACCCCACGGCCGCGCTAAGGAAGCCGTTAAGGGCCTTCCAGGGCCTTCCTGGGCCAACGCCGGCTTCCTGTCGGCCCCTTGGCAGCAGCCCAGCACTGTGGACTCTCGCAGCAGGGTGATGGGCGGCACCTGCAGGGCGCAGGTGTGCAGGGGAAGGCCCCGCCCCCTCTGTACTCAGGCTCCCCACTGCTGGGGCTCTCCGCCCGCCCCCTCTCTGTCGGGGGTCTCTGCTCGGCTGTCCTTACTGTGGCCCCTCTCCAAGAGGGTTCCTGCAGAGTCTGGTTTTAACCCTGGCATTCTCTTGACTCCTCTTAGCCCTGATGGCGCTCCTTCAGGCTTCTTGGATCCACCTGCCATGATGTCTCCTCTGTACAGAGATAGGAGGGAGGGAGGGAGAGAGAGAAAGAGAGAGAGAGAGAGAGAGAGAGAGCCTATCTCCACTCAATCCAGGGCTCCCATGTGGGTGGCAGGGACCCGAGGGCTCGGGCCGTCACCTGCTTCCTGCACGGAATCGGGGCGCGCGCATCCCACGCAGCGTCTTTGCTGTGTCAGCGTCTCCCCCGTCAACCTGGGGTGACCTCCACAGGACCTGTCAGAGCCACACCACCCCCGCCCCGAGCGGGCTCCATGTCCTTACCACACACCCGAGTCCAGTGAGCGCCTGCCCCTCCAGAGTGACCTCAAGTTTCCCAGAGTGCACTAGGTTCCGCCGCATTGTCAACCCCGCCTTTGCTTTCCCTCTTAGGCACAGACCCCTGCCCAAGTCCCACCCGAGGTCAGTGGTCAGCACAGGTCATCGGCCTGGAGGGGTCGGGGAGGGCAAGTCCAAGGTCAGGCCCAGGAGCCCTCTGCTCCGTGACACCAGGACGTGGGTGCAGGGCCGGGAACCAGGGCTGTGCAAGACCACAGAGGTCCGTCCCTCCTCCACGGAGAATGGGTATCTGGTCACCCTGGGTCCACACCACGCGGAACCACATGTCCCAGTGGCTGTTCTGCCCCCTCCTGCCTGTCCTGCTCCGAATTCTTCCTTCCGAATTCTTCCCTGGGCCAGAGGGCGGTGGAGCCTTTGACCTTGAGGGTTTGGGTGGGGGCCGGAGTGGGCGTGGCCCCCTCTCTGGACCCATTTGGAGACAATCTCCAATTCTGCCCCCTTCCACTGGGACCCTCTCCATGAAACGCTCTTTCCAGTTAAAGCCACACATGTGGGGAGCCCAGGGGCTCGAACCCTGCTCAGCCCTCTTCCACCCCACTTCGCCTCCCTCGTGGGGCAGCACCGCTCCTGCCCCAGATGCCAGGGCCGACTTCGCAAGGCCTGGGTTAACCTTGAGTCCTCTCGGGCTCCTCCCAGGCCTTCCCCACAGGGCAGGACTCTGACCTTGTGAGGTCTGGGCACTTGGGGCCCCAGGAGCACCAGGCTCAGTGGCCCCAGGGACCAGAGACTACAGCTGAGCTCTGCAGGGTGCAAAGGGGTAGCAGGCCAGCTCCCAGAGCCTGTGGGGTCTGCGTGGGTGATACAGTGGTTGGGGGGGGGGTCTCCAGTCCTGCCTGCCGGCTGGCTGTGGCCCTTCCTCCCAGGACAGACTGGAACCGGTGCCAGGGGACTTGGGGGCTGGGAGGAGCAGGTGAGAAGGAAGTCCTGCCCCCCTGCCAGGTGGCCCCCTCCCCTGCCTTCTGACCTGGCTCTCCCCTCCCCCACAGCCTCAGTGGGCATTCAAGGCCACGTGTCCCCTCTCATGGGGAAGCCACCTGTGTGCACAGGATCAACAATGGGCCTCTTCCTGGATTCCAGAACAGGGCGGCCTGGGCTGTCACTGACCGTCTCCCCGGGCCGGAGGTGCCCCCTCCCCAACCTCCACCCAGACTCCAGGGGCTTCAGCAAAGCCCCCGCCCAGGACCTGAGGCCCCCTTGGCCTTGACTCTCAAAGGCAGCTTGGCTGCTCCGCCTTCAGTGAGGGGCCGAGCAGCTCGTTCGTTCCTTCATTCCTTTGTTCTTTGATTCAACAACTGCTCTGCCGCCCCACCCTGCCTCTGCTCCCTCCCAAGCCCTACTCACAGCCACACCAGGTTTTACCAGGTGGTCAGAGCTCAGTGCCAGGTGGGGATGGGTGGGGCTTGATGCCGGAGGTGGGGCAGGGTCAGCCTCACACCTCAGTTTAATTCCCTGGACAAACAGCGAGTTGGGAGGGTGGCCGGCAGTGGCTGTGGCTTCAAAGGGCCCTGGGTCTGGGGGGCAGGTGGGAGGATGGACGAGGGGGCTGCAGCTTCCAACCCCTGCTGTTTCCTGTCGCTGGGAGCTCAGGGGAGCTGCTTCGTTCATGAGGGAGACAGGGTCTGCACTTGGACCCCCGGCTCCTACCCTTCCCCGGGGCCGGCGGGCAAAGGAGGAGACGGGCGTGGGGGATGGGGTTGGCGTTGCTGTCCCCCTTCCGTTCTGGGCACCAGCCACCTCTCACGGTCAGCTTCCAGTGGGGCCTCGCTCTCCGCTCATGCACACAGGGGAAGTTCAGGCCTTGGCACGCCTGTCTGTCCTGGTGGCGCTGACCCGTTCCACCAGTAAGCCACCAAGCCAGGGGACGCAGGTGTCCCTGGAGGAGGGCGGCCCCCCAGGGCTGCTGCGCGCCTCTCAGCTCAGTGGCTAACACAGCCCCGCCTCCCAGAGCCCCCTCCCCTGCCCCAGGTGCACCGCCTCCTCACACAGGAATGTCAGCAGGACCTGGGCTGCTCCCCGCCCATTGTTCCCAGTGCCCCACATCCTCACCAGGCAGGCCCAGGCCTGCCCACGGGCCGGTCCCTTGCCCCCCGCCGGAGTCCAAATACACCTGTTTGCCTTTGGCCCCCACCTTCCCGCACACCTCCCCCTCTGCGCTGGCCAGTCTGGGTCCAGGGTGTGTGTGTGTAGGAGGGGGGAGCGATTCCCGCTCCAGACCTAGCTCTGCTCTGCGGGGGGCCTGTGGGGGCGGGGATCCCCAGGGGACTTCCAGGCCACGGAACACCCGCAGGTGGAAGGGATGTGCTTTGGCAGGCGGGGGAGGGGCAGCCCCCCAGGTCCCAGCTCTGGCCTTTCCTCTCCCCTCCCTCCTTCCCGCCATCACAGTCCTGGTGTGTGCAGGGGCGGCAGGGAGTTAGGACCCAGGAGTGTGGTCCCTTGCAGGACCCCAGTGCTGGAGAGAGAAGTGGCTCAGGGGCCGCCCCTCCCTAGGGGGCTGTAGGGTAAACGAAAGGGTGGGGAGCCTGCTCGGAGAACTTGAACTCAGAGCACAGGGACAGCCACTCATCCTGTGACCCTGGCTGCTGTGTGTGGAGAGTGGTTCTGACGGCTGCACCGTTTGGTGGTAGCAAGGTGTCAGGGTACGGCTTCCTGTCAGCACAGAGCACACTGGGCTGTAACTGTGCTGAGTCCGCACACAAGTCTGAGGGCGGCGCGTGTCTTTTAAATAACAAGTGTGGGTCTGCAGTGCGGGCATCCCATATGGGCGCTGGTTCTAGTCCCGGCTGCTCCACTTCCGATCCAGCTCTCTGCTATGGCCTGGGAAAGCAGTAGAAGATGGCCCAAGTCCTTGGGCCCCTGTGCCCACGTGGGAGACCCGGAGGAAGCTCCTGGCTCCTGGCTGTGGATTAGCTCAGATCTGGCCCTGTGGCCAACTGGGGAGTGAACCAGCAGATGGAAGACCTCTCTCTCTCTCTCTGCCTCTCCGTTTCTCTCTGTGTAACTCTGACTTTCAGATAAATAAATAAATCTAAAAAAAAAAGATGTACTACAATGGGAAAAGTGATTAAAAAACTTACAGAAATAATAATCGTGTCTCTGCCCCTCCCCCCACCCCGGCAGGGATGAGCAGACAGGCGGGCGACCCAGGCTCTGGCCCTCCACTGCCCTCAGGTTTGACTGCGCGTTAAAAGCCTCCGGGACCTTTAAAAAAAAAAAAGCCACTGCCAGGGCCTCACCCCAGTGATTCCGCTCTGATCCGCCCAGGCGCAGCGGGGCTCCCCGCGGGCAGTTCTCCCTGCCCCTCTTCCCTCTAGCACAGGCCTGGGGTGGACATGACAAGATCCCGGGACCGGCGGAGCAGGACAGTGTCCGTACCTCCCCCATTGCCGGGGTCTGTGGAGAGGAAGAGGCGGCGGGTGGGGAGGAGACGCCTGGGGGAAGGGTCTCACTCCGCATTGGGCAGCCCCTGCCCGCCGGCTTCTGGCCTCCATAGGGCCCCAGCCCCGCCCTGCCGGCAGTGTGTGCGCCCTTCTAGAATATTTGGAATAATTAGCAAGTGAAAGCAGCAAGCTAGCGCGGGGGATGCCAAGTTGGCCTGGAGCCAGTCTTGAGGGCACTGGGAGAACGGGGTCCGTGGAAGCCGGCAGCACTGCTGGGACAGTGCCCACGTCTCTGCGCGTGCGTGTGTGTACATGCCGGCGCTGCTCGAGGGCTGGGCTGGGCACCAGCGAGGTGTGCCTGTGGGGCTGGGCAGGGACGGGGGTGGGTGGGTGCCAGGCAGAGGCAGGGTGAGGGAAATGAGTGTCACCAGACATGCATGTCCTGTGCCTCGGTTTCCCCACCAGAACTCCTTTAGCCAGGTCCCTCATAGAGCGGACCTGCAGGTGGGGGGCAGGTTGGGGAGGCGGTTCTGAGCCCCCACCCCAGCCTCTCCCTGCCTTGTCTTCCCAGGCCTGCCTTGGGCTGGTAAGCGACAGACACCAGGGTGGGACGCAGGGGCCCTCTGACCTCACTCCACACCCCTGCAGGACAGCACCGCAGGGGGAGGCACTGGAGAGAGTCCCAGGCCAGCCGGTACCGTGGGCGAGCCTGGGCAGGCCCTCTGGGTGGCCACACCCCCTGCCTTTGTCTCTGTTGCGCAGGGTGGTGGGTGCAGCTCTCCCCATTGCGTAGATGGGGTGCGAAGGCCTGGACCGCAGGTGCCTCCCAAGAGGCCCTCTCGGCCCCTCCTCCCTGGGGACAGTGAGGTCGTGGGGAGTTCACCAGCTCACTGTCCCCCACCTTCCTCGCTTGAGCGGTGAAGACAAGCCCCCCCATACCCCCCCCCCCCCAACTGGGCCATTTCCCAAAGGAAGCTGCGAGCAGAACCACTTTTGGAATTATTTTTAAATTTTATTTTTTAAAAAAAATTATCGTAAATAACTTTCCATGAAAAAAAGGTTAAATTGCCTCAGGGGGCAGGAGGGTGGATGTGGGACAAAGTCTGGGGGTCGGGGTGGAGCGAGACCCGCCCCCCCAAGCACAGGCAGGGCGTGGGGCTCCCCGTTCTGGTCCCAGTGGCTCCTGCACGCTCCAGACCCTCCCGGTTACGGTTACGCTACGGGCTACTCTCACTACATTAGTCTGTCGCCCCGGCTCAGCTCAGCTGCCCTGCCCCCACCCCATCCCCGCCCCCCAACTCCCCCCTGCTCTCAGCCTCCAGTCCGGTCCCACCAGGGAAGACCCCTCCCACCAGGGAAGACCCCAGAAGCCTTCTCGTCCCACCCTGCGCTCCTTCCCCCTCTCCGCCTGGTCCCCCAGTCCATCCTCTGCCGGCCCCACCCCAGCCAAGGCTGCCCTGGGGCCCCGGAGGCTCAGCCGGGAGAGGCCTCCGGGGGGTTAATTTGCCGTCACCTAATTAGCGTCTGTTGTACCTGGGAGCCTTCTCCAGCTAGAGACCTGGGGAAGCAGTAGGGAGCTGGAGAGGTGCAGCAGCCCAGGCTCTGGGGAGGGCCACGCTCTGTTCCTCCCCAGTGCTCAGGGCTCAGGACCCTCTTCAGCTGGTTGTGGGCGGGGTGGGGGGGGGGAGACCCCCGTCAGAGCAACACTGTATACGGAGCGGGCTGGGGAGGGGAGGCGGCAGGTCTGGGCCCCCAGTTCTCTGCCTCCTGGGCGGGAGTCCCAGGGCAGCCCGGGCTGGTGGCGGTTTGGCCTCGTGGTAGGGCCAGCCTCGGGAGACCCCGGCCCCCCAGCCCCTGCCTAGGCACTGTGGCGTCCATGGGTCTGTGCTGGGGGGCGGCTCTGGGCCCTGACTTGGGCACTGTCCGGAGACGGGGCAGGGGGCCTGGCCTCTTACAAGAAGGCGCCCACACTGGCCCAGTCCTGCAGGTCGGCGGCCAGCGTGGCGTCCCCAGCCTCGAAGAGGGGCTCTGGGGGCAGGCAGCCGCTGCCGCTCTCGTCCCACGGGTGCTGCAGGAAGGACGTGGCCAGGAAGGTCTCGTCGAAGTCCAGGCTGTTGGCAGCCTGCTCTGCCGGGGGCCCCCAGGGGGTGGGGCAGTCGATGTGGCGGCCGTGGACGGTGAGGTCCACGTCCCCGTGCGAGGCGGGGCTGAGTGGCGGGCTCAGCTCCAGGGCCTCCAGTGTGCCCAGCTCCCCGCCCAGAGTGCCCGCCTCGAAGATGGCTTCCCAGTCGAAGCTGCCCTTAAGGGGTTCCAGCTCGCCCTGCTCCTCCTGGGTCAGCAGCAGGGTGCTGGGGGCCCGCGGGACCTTGGCCACCCGCTTGGGCAGCGGCTGCTTGCGCTTGTGCCCGAGCCTGCCCTCGCCCGCGCCCCAGCCCGCCTCCCCCGTGGCCTCCTCGAACTCCCGGAGCAGCTGCTGGGCCTCCGTGTTCACGGCCAGCGGCGCGGCCCAGGGGGCGGCGCCGGGCTCCTGCGAGGCCTGGCGGGCGAAGGCCGGGTGGATGTGGACCGGGGGCAGCCGCCGCTTCTTGAAGGCGCCGCTCAGCAGCCGCTCGGCGTACTGGGGGTCGATGCGCCAGAAGCCCCCCTTGCCCGGCTCGTCTTTCTCCCGGGGGACTTTGATAAAGCACTTGTTCAGAGACAGGTTGTGGCGGATCGAGTTCTGGGGACGGGAGAGAAGAGAGAGACGGCCGGTCAGTGGGGAGGGCTCCCGGGCCCCCCTGCGGCGCCCCCTCCCTGTGCTCCCCTCGCGGGAGGGGGCCGCGGACGCACGGGCAGCCTGGGGTTGAGTCGGGGGCTTTTGTTCTCTGTTGCCGGGATATCAGCCTACTCAGTCATCCGAGCTCTGAGCTGCCACCCCCTCGCCGGCCCTCCCTCCCTCACCCGGCCACTTGCGGCCTCTGGCCAAGGCCTGAGCTCCCCCAGGGCCTGGATGGCCATCTCCCTCTGCCTGGGCCTGGCTGGCTGCTGTGAAGTGAGTGTGGGTCGAGGAGGGGGCGGGGTGCCCAGGATGGGGTGTGAGTGTGTGCAGGGCAGGGGTCTGGTGACTGTGTTTGCTGAGCCGGCGGCTGGCCTGGGCCCTCACCCCCCACGCCGTCTCCCACCCCAGGCTCGGTTGATCATTACCCAGCCAGGAGCGCAGGGCTCATTCCTGGGACCCGTCTACCAAAGCCCAGGAGTGGGTAGGGTGGGGGTGGGGTTCTCAGTCCCAAGGTCACAGCCGTCTGGAGCGGCCTGGGATGTGACAGCCCGGGCATCCCTAAGTCCTCCGTCTCCAACTTGCCCTTGATTGACAGCTGAGGACTCCTGGGGGCAACGCCTACCCAGCCTCAAACCCAGCCTCCTCCGGCTTCGGCCGACTGTAGGGGGCTCAGTTTTGTCCAAACCACGCTGGGGGACAGGGGTCCTGGCTGGGGGTGGACAGTGGCCCCCAGCAAGGCTGGGGTGTTTACATGGCGGCCTGGGCCCCTTGGCTGCTCTGCGCCAGTTCTGGAGACTTGGAGCAAGCAGGCAGTAGGTAGGCAGAGCCCCTGTGGAAAGCACCTGGCTCAGGTAATTGTCCCCCTTGGGACGTCGGCTGAGAAAGGGGGGAGGGCGGGGAGGAGGCAGGAAACTGAGTTGGAGCTGGAGGGGGGGCTGGGACAGCGGCTTTGGAAGGCCCAGTCCCCCTCCCCTGCGACACAGCTGGCCCTCCCTGTGCCCCCAAAGCCATCAGCAAACAGGCGGGATGCAGAGCCTGGCAGGGGTGCCGGGCTCCAATTTCCGTTTCTGAGTGGCGGCCCCTACGAGCCGGTCTGCGCACAGCAGTGTCTAGGAATTCTAGAACTTGGGACAAGAATGTGCCCTCAGCCCATCACCCAGCCCCGGGGGCCTGTGTCCAGGCTCGGTCTAGCCTCGGTAGCTGGCTGGGCCTGCTGGACAGCTGACAAGCTCCTGCCCCTTGAGCCTCAACCTCTGTATTAACACCCCCCCCCCCAACAATCCTGCTCCCTGGACATTCTCCCCTCCCCCACCAACGCCGCCCCCTGGAAGTCAAAGGAGGGGGCAGCTCCAAGAACTGGGCTCCTTCCAGGTCCTGCGTGGGCGACGGCTGCAGCCAGGGCCGCGGGCCTGGGATGCGAGTCCAGGGCGGCGTGGGGAGCCAGCGCCTCCGCCCGCGCCTCCCCTACCTGCCAGGTGGGGTCTGCGTGGCGGAAGTAGCAGAAGTTGTCGGTGATCCACTTGTAGATGGCCGACAGGGTGATCTTGGTGGCCTTGCTGGCCTGCATGGCCATGCAGATGAGCGTGGCGTACGAGTAGGGCGGCTTCACGTGCGGGTTGGTGGCGTAGTCCACGTCGTCGGGGGGCGGGGCCTGCAGCCCCGGGGGCGCGCTCCGCGGCGTGCACGACGCCGTGGGCTTGCCCGGCGTGTGCGGCTGCCCCAGGCAGGCGGGGTCGGCCGCGAGGGGGGACCCTGGCGCCGCCGAGCCTGGCACCTGGTGGTAGCCGTGGGGGTCGGTGCCCCCCGGAGGCAGGGCGGGGGCCTTGGCGTTGAGAATGGAGAATTCCTGCAGCCACTGGAGGCTGGTCAGGCTGTCATCCAGGGCGTCCGACTCCTCCAGGCCGCCCTCCGGCCCGGCCTCCTCCACCGGCCCTGCCCCCGGGAGGCGCAGCCAGCTCTCCGCCATGTCTGCGGGGGCGCTCCGAGGGGGCGGCCGGGGGAGGCCCGCCGCGTTCTCCGCTGCTCCGGCTCCCGTTACAGGGCCTCCATCCCGCGACCCGGGGGTCGCCTGCTCCGGACGCGTGTGTGGTGCCTGCGGGGACCGCGGTGGCAGCTGAGTGCCTTTCCCCCGCGCGCAGAGGGGCGGGTGGGCGTCAGCGGGACGATCCTCTACGATCGCCCTGGGTCCGACCCCCGCCGCCTCTGCCTTCCTGGTGTTATTGGCCAACGGAGGGAAGAGGGGTGAGGGCGTCTGGGGCGATCCCAGGAGCCCTCCGACCCCGCAACGATTGGAAAGGGGACGAGAGGTGGAGGGTGCGGGAGGGTGGGGGGCGAGTACCACGGGGCGGGGCGTGGAGGGGGTCTTCTGATGCTTGAAAAGCGCTGTTCGGGTGGGGGCTCCTGGGGAGGCAGTGGAAGGGACACAGGTGTGGGGCGGCGGTAGGCGAGTTCCCCCAGGCTCCTCGGTTGTCAGTCCCCGGGCCCGCCGATTCCGTCGGGGAGGGCTGGGAGGGCTGCTGGGACCGACGCCTTCCCTGACCCTGGTCCCCAGCCCTCCCCGTCCCTTACCTGGCTCAGAGCGCAGCCCGGGCCAGAGGAAGGTTCTGGAAGAAGTTCCTCCCGCCCCCCGCGGCTCTCTGCCCCCAGCTGGAGGGCGCTGCCCGCGCCCCTCGCCGTCCCCCCGCCCGACGGCGCTTCTCTGAGTGCTTGCGGCTCCGGGACCGGCATTAAGTAGCGGCTCCAAAGGCTTCTCTCGCTGCCATGGCGACGCCCCGCCCCTGTAAACAGCTTCCGCCGCTGCCATTGGTCGGCACGTCTCCAAGGAGACCGCGGGCCCTCGCCGCTCTCTCTGGCGGCAACTCTCGTCGAACTCCCTCCTTCAGCCTGTCGCTCCCGCGCCACCCAGCCCCCTACCCGCCGCCGCGTCCGGCCCGGCGCGTTCCCGCCCGAGGGCCCCGCGCTGGGGTCGCAGAAGCGCGCGGCGGGCGGCTCCCGCGGAGGCCCCGGGACGAACCGCCGCCCCCGCCGGTCTGGGGCGCTCCTGGGCTCCGGGGCCGCATCCCCGGGGTGTCCGCCCCTCTGCTGGGCTGCGAGTGGCGCTTTCGCGTCTCTGCGGCCTCGTCCTTGTCCCCGGGTGTCCTCTCCGGTGCCCGCGGGCAGGGCTGACTCCGATGCCACCTGCCGCTTAGGTGCACAGAAACGGCCACACCGGTCGATCGCTCGCTCGCTCGCTCGCAGAGGCACCGGGGCTGGCCACTCGGCGGTGGCTCCCTCCGCACCGCGGTCCTCGGCACGCTGGCCGGAAGTTGATGCGGATGGCGCCCTGCCTGCTATCCGGGGAGCTGAGGGCGCAGGGAGGTGGAGGCATCCGGCAGTCGCGGACCTGCCGAGGCCTCCCGGTGGGGTCACCTGCCTCTTTACGCGACAGGGGCTGAAGGAAGGGCACTGGCGTCCCCCCACCCCGCCTCCCTCCTGTCACCGCCGTCCCCGCTCTTTAATTATTGAGGAGCTGGTGCTGGGAGTTCTCCGGTTTAAGGAGGCTGGGAGGCAGCTGCAGGGGCTGGGCCGGCGAGCTGCGGCGGCGGGGGCGGGGGCGTGCGTCTCCCACTCCAGGTCTTGGAATAAAAATACTAAACAGCGCTGGACGGAAGCTTTCACAAATAAGTCCACTTTCGGCTAGCGCCTCTTTTCCCTTGTAAACAGTTTTATTCGTTTTAAAGAACCATGCAGTGATCCATAAATATTGCATCCTGACGTCCCCACTGTGGCCTGCCCACGAGTTGTACCCCAGGGAGTGGGGGGAACACGACGGTTCGGTGTGCGGCCGGATGCCAACGCCAGGTGGTCAGCTTCTACCTCGCCAGGAGCCAGGGCCTGAGTGTGTGGTGTGTGGGTCTGTGCCCCGGAGCTCTGACGGGATGGAACTGGGAACAGGGAAAGGCTGTGAGGAGCCAGGACCACCCCAGCAGCCACCCGCGGCCGGAGAGCAAAGCCCCGGTGTGCCCGGGAAGGAGGCCGGGGCTCCAGAAGCCGCCCCTCTCCCCCCACCCCCAGCAAACTGCTGATGGCGTGGCTTCTCCGGATGACAGCTGATCTGTCCCGGATCGGGGTGACGAGGACCAGCCCCCTTGGGTGGGGTCCATCTGCTCCCCAAGGGGGCTCAGTGAGAACAGAGAGGGAGAGGAGAGGCAGGACCGGCCTCTGTCAGAGCCTCTTCCCGGGAAGGGTCGGCACTCCCACCCTGCAGGAAGTGGCGAGGTGGGTGTCCTGGCCACCGTGGCTACTGTTTACCGAATCTCCAGCGTCTCAGCTCCTGCCCAGGCCTTCCAGGTAACACCACACAGTGACTGGGGCCTGCTGGGACAGGGGGTGCTCCGCGTGCCGCCTCGGGCTCGGGCTCAGGGAAGCTCCCCGTTGTTGGGGCTTCTGGGCCTCAGACCTCAAGGACATCAGGGACTGGGGTTATTGCTGAATGACACTGGCCTACAGCTCACGTAGGAGGGGCCGCAAGAACGGACGCCGGGGGAAGGGACGGGAGGACGTCGGCGCAGTCTCCACAGCAGAGTCCATTGCTGGACCTCAGGCCCCACCGGCCACGCCCTGGAGGGGACAACAGCCCTGCCTCCCCCAGGACAGGACTCCCGTCACAGCCCCTGTATCCTGGCCTCTGCAGCCACACAGGAGGTGCAGGGGACTCCTTGGGTGCCTTTTTGAGGCCTGGGAAAGCTCCCCAGAGTGGGCACAGTGGGCACAGTGGGCACAGCCCACGGCTCCCTTATGCCCCATTCTCACAGGTAACTGCTGTTTCTAACTCTGCTTCCCAAATAGTCTTAGCCCCGCCCCCTGCCCCGCCCAATCACCTTTTCCAAAAGCCAGTGGACAACGCCTCTGGCCAAGGCCACGTGAAGCCCACTGCTAACCCTGGCATTGGGAAGGAGTAACTCCCAGCCACTGCCTGCCCAGCCTTGGCAGGCGTGGCTTCTGTGTGGGCAGGGCCTGAAGTCCTCACTGGCCTCTGGACGGGTCTGCCTCCCCTCACCTATCCAGCTTACTACATCTGGGAGGCAGCAGAGGACGGGGGTGGGTGGTGGGCTGGGGCCCTGCCGCTGGTCCCTGCCTGCTGCCTGGACTTGGCTCTGTGGTCAACGTCGCTTCCTCAGGGGTCCTGGGCGCACTTGAGCACCACGGGTCTACCCCTCCCCTGGCTTGGATTTCTTCAGCTGTTACAAAGGGGTGGAGGCAGGGGCTGCGGGGAAGGTGAAATACGACAACACGGCAGTGCCAGCAGCAGCTGGACGTGGACGTGGTCAGGGAGCGCTTCCTGAAAGGTCACCTTCGGCCCGGGTCCCGGGAGTTCCCCATGGCACCTGCTCCAGGGAACTCGTCCGTGTGGGTGACCAGCCTAACCGGGGAGTCTCGGGCACACAAGGCACAGGACACCAGCTCTGCCGCCAGAAGGGAGCTGGCTTTGCAACCACCCTCCTGTCTCCCTCGTCCGATGTTCTGGAGGGGAACCACGGGAGCCAGCCCAGGTGGGCTAGGGCGTGTGTGCTGCAGGGCCACCTGTGACAGCGGCCCAAACCCAGTGCCATGGGTCTGCCCACTACGGAGGAGGAAGATGCACAGAAAGCAACCGGCTGTGAACCCCAGCCCCACCCCAGGTCGAGACCCCACAGAAACACGGGGGCCTCTGCAGAGGGTCTCGAGAGCAGGAGGGAGTCCGGCCGCAGGAGGCGGGGTTGGGGGAGCAGGCTGGGCACGAGGCGCGGCTCCGGTGAGGATGGATGGATGTGAGGGCGGAGTGCAGCCTGGGTGCTGGGGCCGGGGCGCTCAGACAGCCAGCGGGCCCCACACGCAGGGCCTGTCCTCGGGGTCCTCCAGGCGCCGGCGCTGGGTGTTCCGCCCTCTGACGGCGTTATCAGCTTGCCAGGCACCTGGAGGGGGGAAGATGAAGGTTACGGGAGCCAGGCCTGGGCCAAGAGCAGACGGCCTTCCCAGCAGGATGCGTGTCACCTGACACTCTCAGGTGCACCCGCAGGCCGCGGCGGGCCCTGGACAGAGCGGGGAGGCAGGTGCAGCGGCTGCTCCTCCCGGAGGGGGGTGAGCCCACTGTGGCCCACGGACGGGGAGGGACTCGACTGTGGTCCCTTGTTTTGTGGACTTCCCCTAGGACTCCTTTTTGTCTCTTTTTGTCACTGTACACTTGGGAGTTGGCCTGTGGGACACAGTGGACGAGGACAAGGACGGGGGCCTGGCGGAGCAGTTTCCGTCAGGGCAGGCCAAAGTGGAGGGGAGGGAGCAGCATCAGCTCACTCGGGCCCAGGTGTGGGTGTTCGCTGGGGGAGCCGGGGGTGCCGGGGCCACAGTGCACACGGTGGCCTGGGACAGGTCACTCCCCGTGGACGTGGCTTTCTCGCCCATCACATGGGGGGACGACTGCTTCCCTCACAGGTGTGCTGGGAGGCCTGGGTGTGTCCCCGGGGTCCCCCTGCCCCCTCAGGTGCCTTCACCCCGCCCCGTGCAGGAAGAGAGCTCCTGGCGAGAGGCAGGGCCTCAGCTGCCTCAGCCCTCGGCTCCCTGGGGCGTGGCAGGCCCTTCGGCCCGAGTCGAGTCGGCCACAGCCTCCTGCCGCCTGCACTCCGGCCCTGCTGTGGACACTGCTGGGCCCTCTGGCTCCCCCGCAGGTCGTGAGCTCCTGCTGGGAGGGGCCGAGGCGGATTCACCGCTGCCCCCGAGGCCAGCATGGCTCCCGACCCAGCAGAGGCCCCGGGCAGCCACGGAGCCTGCTCCGGAAGCCACTCTCGAGTGCCCGGGGCCAGCCTCCGGTGAGGCCAGTCCAGGACGCTTTCCCAGACGCACCAGGACGAAGCAGCTCTCCCTGTCTGTGGGGGGACCCCGGGGAAGACAGCGCGTGGCACTGGAGACCCTCCGGGGCCTCTCCCACCCACACCGAGAGCCTGGGACCCGAGTCCCAGGTGCTCCCGGTGCTCGGGGCAGCGCTGAGTGGGGCGGGGTGACTGCGAGGCAGTGCTGGATTCTAGGCTGGGAGCCCCCCTGAGTCGTCTGTGCATTCGGGTGATTTGCGTGCGTCATACCTATTCCTCAATGTCTATGGGGCAGGACTCCGGAGCTGCGGCTGTTCAGTGGGAAAGACCAAAGGCAAATGGTAAACAAGAGAGAAGACACACACACGCACACACACAGTACACACAGCAGCAGCCACGCCTCCGCCCTGGACGCTGGTGCTGTCCTGACGTCCGACGCACTGAGGTTTGCTGTCAAGTCCACTGTCCTGGAAGCCCTGGCCAGGACACTGGCTCCTTGTGGACCGGACGCAAGGCTCCCGCCGGAGCCCCTGCTCTCCCCGGCCCCTCGCTGCCGCCTGCGGCTTGGCCAGGAGAACGAGGCGTCTTGTGGCTGTGCCCCCGTCTGGGCCCACAGAGGCAGCCTGGGCCACCAGTGCCACCATGGCGTGCGGCCGAAGTCAGGGCCTGCAGTCAGGGACGGAGCTGGAGACTGACAGTCCCGCCAGGGAGGTGGACCCAGGTGCTCCCACTCAGTCCCCGTCGGAGCGAACAGAATTGGGGGAAGGAAGAGACCTCTGGAGGTCGATCCGGGAGCGCCCGGGGACCGGCCAGGAACGGAAGGGCGCCAGCAGCTCACCCTGCAGACGCTTCCCTGGGCCCACGAAGCGCAAACTCTCCCGCCTGCATCTCCGTCCTGGCCTGAGCGGCTCGAAGGAGTGAGCTGACTCTCAGGCCCTGGTAAGTATCTTCCCCGGACACGCCGCTCCTGCGCAAGCCCTCCTCTAAGCGCTGGACTTGTATTTCCACTGGAGCCCCCAGGTTCCTAGACCACCCCGTGCCTCGCACAGACCATCGTCGCTAGCCCCGCTGCCCGTCCTGCTGCCTGTGCGACATCCCACCACGCTCCCTGGAACCGCACGGACTTGGCCGGTCCCGGAACTCTCCCCTTCTTACGACCTCCGCCGGTCAACTGAGACCCCCTTCAAGAGCCTCTCAGAAGCACCTCAGAACACGTCAGCCCCAGCGTGAAGAAGCAGCGCTCCCCCCTCGGTCTTGGGGCCCAAGAAGGCCAGGAAGCTTCCTGGAGGAACAGGGCCCAGCACGGCCTCGCCGGTGTGAGGAGAGGGAGGGCGGAGGGGCACGGCTCCTGCCACTGGCTGGGCCTCCTGACGCCTGCCAGGGGCACGCACAGGGAGGCCTCCACGGAGGCGATGGCACCTGCTCGGGGGTGGTGATCTCAGGCCGAGGAGCGCAAGTCTGAGCTCAGAGCTGAGCCTGTGAGGCCTGTGTATCTCACAGGGCCTGCCCAGGGGGACACCTGTCTTTAAGCCCACGGATATTCCCAGAGTTCCCAGCGCTTTGCTCCAGGGCAAGGCCCTGCCCGGCCAGAGATGCACTCGGGTGCTTCCACCTGACTCCCTGATTGGGGTCTGCCTGGCCACGCTGAGGGCCGCTGTAACCTCCAAGCAGCTGACTCCGGGAGTTGCCAGAAGGAACCCCAAGGCTGCCTTCTTCCTGCTCTCCGCCCCCCCAGTCCAGGAGTGGCCGGAGGGGGTGGGAAGAGGAGGAAGCAGCAGATGCAAGCCCAGTTTCCGTCAGCGCTGATCTGGGCTGGGGGGGAGGGGGAGCCCTTGAGGGAGGCGGGCGGAGGCCTCATCCTCACTGTCCTCACGGGACTACGGACCGCGGGCGGAGGAGGGAGGTTAAAGCGCACCCTTCCCACGAGCCCCGCCTCGCACCGCGTGTTCTCAGGGATGAACGCGAGCCCTATCCGAGGAGGAGCAGAAGCCTGTGCACAGCCCTAAGCCAGACCTCTCGGCTGTGCGCACGCCCGGCAAGCTTGGCCTTGGGCTGAGCTTACGCAGGGGAGACAGTGTTGGCACAGAGTGAACATGAACTTTCACACGAAGTCCGGATAACATGAGTTCAAAAAATAAACAAACCAGACAGACATCTACGTTTGGCAAAAAGACGTGAAACACAGATGGACAGACGGAAGCAGGGAAGGAGATAGCGGGGAGTGAGTGCTGGCCCCCGCAGCGCCAGTGCGGCCTCACTGGGCAGGAGGAGGGCCACACGGGGCCACGCCCGCCTCCACTCGGGCGGGAGGGGTCTTCCTGCGCCTGGGCAGAAGCAGGTGAGGGATACAGCTGTGCTGGGCCTCGGCCGGCATTAGGAGGCCTGGGCAGTAACTTCAGGACAAGCTCGACAGTACGGCTGCAGAGCCCTCGGAGAGGCCGGACAGAGTGTCCGCTTCCCTGCCGTGAGCCCGTGTGGCCAGGCGCGCTGGGGCTGGGCTCGCACAGGCCGACGGAGCGTGGCGGCCACTTCGCTGAGCGGGTAAAGCACTGGACTTGGTGTGGCCGCTGTGCAGCTGCAGGAGGCCCTCACCGGGGCACGGGGAGAGGGCCAACAGGAACACAGTGTGCAGGCAGGAGGGGCGTCTGGCCCGGTCTGCTTGGGCACCACGTGGCTTTTACAGCAGCGATTCTGGGGGCCCTGACGGGCACCTGGGTAAAGGAGGTGGGCGCTCAGGTGTGAGCGCGGCCGTCCCAGGCTCGGCTGAGCGCCGAGACAAGGCGTGGGGGCCACGTGGACAGCCCTGGTCCGCCCCTCACCTCTGCTCTGGGATTTGCATCTGGGATGCACAGTGCAACTCTGCTGCTCGCTGAGCCCACGTCAGACACCCGACCTCTGCGGAGCTGCGGCTCACGTTTAAGCTGCTCGGGCTGTCTTCCCAAGGCCGTGGAGGGAGATGGCGCTTGGTTAACTTCCTGTCCATGTCCTGACAACGCATGGGCAAGATCCTGCCGGAAGGGGGCCTGTGAGGCCAAACTGGAAGGAGAGGAGTTTCTGCTCCTTTCTTCCTGCCCCAGGGTCCTCAGAGCGAGGGTCGCTCTCTGCCAAAAGCTCCAGGGCTCTCCGAGGCGAGGCCCGGCCACTCGCAGCAGCTCGTCTCCGGCTGGGCCTCCTCGGCAGGAGCCGCGGGGCAGGAGACGGCACCAGGGTCAGGCAGGGGCAAGAGCAGGGGGATGTCTCCCACCAAGTTCATGTTCAGCAGACTGCCACTCACCGGGTAAGCAGGCCTCAGGGCACGGCTTATTGTCCAGTGCTTTCACGCTTGCGATGTCAAAGTCATTGTTATTGTCACACTCCATACCTAGAAATGCGCATGTCCTCTGGCCTGTAAGGAGTTAAGCAGTTAGAGAGGGGCTGGCTGCGTTTTTTTCTCTGCTTTGCTGTCCTTAAAATAAAAATCTTAAGGATGGAGACAAAAAATCAAATCATATGTTAAAAAAAAGACGATAACTAAGTGGGGAAAGAGTAGACAGAAGAGGAATCGCTGGGCTGCCACGTCTGGGTCCTCACGCCCTCCCGCCTGTCTCCTGGGGAGCCCTTTCCCTCTGCTGCTAACGGAGCTGCCCCATGGCGGGCAGCGGTGCCCTGGCCGGGCCGCTGAGCCTAGGGCCAGAGAAGCTGGGGAGCCGGGGCTGCCCGCTGGTGCCGCGGCGGTCTCGCTGTCTGTGATCACAAGGCTCTGCGAGTGGTAAGCGCGGGAAGCGACAACTCCAAGTCCCAGGCGCCATAGTTCTGCGTATCGAGTCAGAATGACCGAATTCACAAAACCGTGACTTCAGTGAGACCGAGTCGTCATCTTGAGTACGATTTAGTGACGGCCCAGAAACCCGCAGACGCGTAAGAGCGGAAGGGGAGAGTTCTAGACGCGGTTCTGCTCTTGGCGGGAGACGGAGGAGAAAGCAAACACATGCCCGGCTGCCTGCGCTTCATAGAAGCAGACGTTGCATGGGAAGCCACACCAGGCTAAACTCCAGAGCCTTGGGCCCCGCCATCGGCCACCCCAAGCGCGGCAGCCGCCCTCTCCTCCCAACTCCCAGCCAGGAGGGAGCTGTCAAGTCTGCGCGCCCTCCCCCGCCCTCCCCCAGCCATGGCCAGGCTGAAGTAGAAGCAGCTGGGAAGGGCACTGCTGGTGTCTGCGCTGGAAGGGAGTCGGCTCCTGGCTCCTGGCTCCCGGCTCCCGGTAGTGTTCCCTTGCAGGTGGGACTTCCCCTGCAGGTGTGACTTCTCCAGCCCCCTTGCCCTGCAGGCATCCCCACCCCACCCCCCAGGCTGCCTGGAGACTAAACTCCTCCGACTGGAGACGGAACCGGGCCTGACCATGAAGAGCAGCTGGGCTGCCGCGGGGACCTGCGCCTGGCTGCCTGCCCACGCTCCCGCGCGCCTGCTGGCTCCGAGGCCCCTCTCGCACAGTTCCGCCTGCCTCTTCCTTCACTGAGGCAACACCGGACGCGCAGCCGGACTGCCCTTCCTCCCAAATGGAAGAAGCGGCGCCTGCTGCCCCACGGGCGGGGACACGGGGTGGGGCTCCACGGAGGCGGGGCCGCAGGAGGGCAGGCAATGGATGTCCCCCCATCCCCGTCCTGGAGCTGCAGTCCAGCAGGCAGAAGTGAAGAGCCAGTGCCCTTTGCACCCCCTCCCTGACACCCTTGGCTGGGGCCCAGGAGGAGCGGGGCTTGTGGCCACATCCAGTCCCTGCCCCACAGTCACACAGCCCGACAGGCCCCCAAGTCATAGCATCGCCCCTTAAAGAATACTCAGCAGGGAACACGGTGGGGGGCAAAGGACCGGGTCTTTTACCATCTTCCTGCACTGGTGAGCCATCCTCTTCCTCTATGACGTCGTTACCCTAGAATACAAGGAGACGCCGTGAGTCTGTGCCGCGGCACCACAAGAGGATTTGTCAGCTGTGGACAGAACTTGTCGTCCCCGTGGACTCCGGCGCCAGGGCCTACGTCCACAGCCCAACTCCTGCGCTGGGTTTGCTGGGGAGAGGCACCGTCAGGTCTAAGCCACACTCCAGAAGTCAGGGCACTTCAGACAGTCCAGGGAAAGGTGGAACTCAAACACCATTTATTTTGGTGCAAAAAATTTGAAATCCATGTAGATTTTCATAATGCGGATTTTCCACAAACTTTTAAAAAAGTTACCATTTGGGGCCGGCGCTGTGGCACAGTGGGTTAAAATCCCAGCCTGCAGCGCCAGCATCCCATATGGGCGCTGGTTTGAGTCCTGGCTGCTCCACTTCCCATCCAGCTCTCTGCTGTGGCCTGAGAAAGCAATGGAAGATGGCCCAAGTCCCTGGGCCCCTGTACCCACATGGGAGACCCAGAAGAAGATCCTGGCTCCGGGCTTCAGATCGGCGCAGCCCCGGCCGTTGTGGCCAACTGGGCAATGAACCATCAGATGGAGGACTTTCTCTCTCTCTCTCTCTCTCTCTCTCTCTCTCTCTCTCTCTCTGCCTCACCTCTCTGTATAACTCTGACTTTCAGATAAATAAAAAAGGTTACCATTTTATTTATTCAAAAGGCAGAGCAACAGGGAGATGGAGACAGAGAGGGAAGGAGACATCTTGTGTCCGCTGGTCACTCCCAGACGCCGTGACAGCGGGGACGGGGCAGGCTGATCTCCCCCCGGGCCTTGAGGAGGGCGGCAGAGAGCAAGAGCTGCAGCCTTCACTGTTGCCTCCCAGCGTACCCGGCGGAAGCAGAGTGGGGCTTGAACCTGGGCATGCGGGCAGCTGAACTGCTGAGCCAAATGCCTGCCCCTCCGTGGACTTCCTCAAGGTTCCTTCTGTGTGCTCGGAATGAGCAGTCAGGAAGCAAGGCCCGGGTCCTTCCCACACTGCACCCTGATCCTGCTGCCACGCACAGGGCTCCTGGAGGCGGCGGGGCAGGGGTGGGGGCAGAGAGCAGGTGGGACCCGTGCCCCTCAGTTCTGGGTGTGCCCAGTGCCGGAGGGACACCCTTGGCACATTTGTGGTCTAAATGTTCACCGATGACCCACAAGGTCCAGTCTGGCACGCCAAGTTCCCTCTTGAACTCACTCCACACGGATCAGGCTGGGGCCAGCGCCCTGCTAAGGGGACAGTCCACGGCCAGAGTGTGGCTCGCTGTGCTCTGCCCACACGCTTCACTGACCCGGGAAGCTCCAGTGCCGGCCCCCTGCCGCTGCTGGACCCCCAGCCAGCCTCAGCGGCCCGTCCTGCTGTCTGCGGCCGCTCACCTCTGCGTCCTGCTCTCCCGCTGGGAGGCCGGCGAAGTTGCTCTCCGGAGACTCTGCTGGCGTCCCCTGCAAAAGAGCACCAAAGGCCAGGCCACGGTTACCAGAGGCGCGGAGTGCAGAGCCACCGCGGGGCCCAGCAAGTCCGCTGACGCCTGAGGGTCTGATCCCAGGCCAGGCCGGCCCCTCGGGACTCCTCTGGAGCCCTCTGGGGGCTCTGCGGGCAGCCCCGGCAGATGCCTTCTTGAGCCACTCTGGACACTCATGCAAAGCCCAGGGAAGCCAGGCCGAGTGGGGCCGTCCTCCCTTACCTCTGCTTGCTCTGACTGGGCCCTGCTGGCAGCCCGGGGGGACGGGAGAGCCTCTCCCTCCTCTTCGGTGCCGGGGGCGATGTAGGAGCCGGACATGGAGGAGACCGTGTCGGTGCTGATCTGGGAGGACGCCATGGACATGACAGACTGGGCCAGGCTGCTGCTGGCGGGGTCTTGGGAGAAGGAGGTGGTGTCAGGCCGAGCCCCCGCCAGCTCCGGCAGTGCAGTGCAGGGAGCTGAGCCGCCCTCCCCAGACAAGACTGAACGATTCCTGAGATCTGGAACTCAACCTCAGGGCCCAGGGATTTGCTTTCCCCTGTCACAGCTAAAGGAAATCTTCCGGGGGCAGGAGAGGGACCAAGAGCCCAGGAGAGGGACCAAGAGCCCGCTTCTCCCCAGCTCCCAGGAGGAGAGCAGGCCCCCCGCCCGCCCCCTCCAGTGGGGCCTGTTCATCAGACAGCCGCGCGCCCAGAGGCGGTGCCAGGGCAGGACGTGCAGCTGCCCCGCCCCCTCCTGTACCTTCGGGGGAGGAGATGGTGGAAGAGAGCGGCGTCCCTGTGCAAGACGACTGGTCGATGGCTCCCGATGACGACAAGGTGAGGTTCTCACTTTCGGGGGTCACACCACATTCCTGGGGCTGCGGGGGACACAGCACACGTCAGCAACAAGACACGGGGAGGGACAGGGTCCCCCGTGGTCAGGCACCACGTGCCAGGCGTCTCTGTGGCCGGCCGGGGCCCGCATGGCTGATCCGGGGAGGAGCCAGCCTCACTCAGCACCTCCGGCTCGGGGCACAGCATCTGCTGGGGCCTCACAAAGACCGCAGCTCAGGTGACGCAGGTCACCCAGCAGCTGGGACACGGTGGGGGGACGCCCCAGGTTTCCCCAGCATCACCAACAGCTTCCACAGGGGCCTCTCTGGCTGTGGGCAGGTCTGTGTGGGCATCCGGTGAGTTCCGGCTCAATCCATCCAGAACAGTTGGGCCCTGCCCCCACCCCGGCCCTGCGCCTCTTCCCCGGCTGTCCCCGGCTCCGTCCCAGGAGGCTGCATGGCTGTGCTGGCTCTGCCCCCTGCCCCCCCCCCCCTTGGCCCAGCGCAGGCACTTCCCCTCGCCCTTTCTGGGGGACCCTGCACACCTGGCAGGTGAGCGCGCCCTGCAGCGCCGGCCCACGCCATCCTCTCCATCTGCATGCTTCTCTCACGGCTAAAAAATTTCAAGGTTTGGCCCAAGCGCTGCTCCTTGGCAACGTCTGCTCTGACTCCTCCCACTTCGTGTCACCGGCTGCACTTCTGCTGCACACTTTTGGGGTCTCTCAGTTAAATCCAATGATTCACTCATGCGGTCACCTGACCAATACTGAGCCGTAGCAATGGGCCACACACGGTGCCGTCCCAGCTAGAGCTGAGCTCCTGAGGCCTGGGCCACCGAGCAAAGTCTGTGTGTGCCCTGCCAGAGCAGGAGGACAGCAAACTTCTGTCCAGTCGAGTCCACGGGGACCACAGGGTAGAACGGGCCAGCCCTCCGCCATCGACCACGCTGGCCTCCCTGCACACCCCAGGGTCTTGCATTGCTGTTCCTGTGTCCCAGATGCCCAGGACACTTCCTGTGCTGGACGTCCTTCGTGTCTATTCCCACCCGACCAGCCAGCGTGTAAGTGCCGTGGGCAGAGTGCGGCGCTCCCGCTACCGGCTCAGCACGGCGGCCGTGCCTGCCAAGTGGTACGTGCAGCTACCAGGCCTTTGCCGCTATCGGCAAGTGCTGGATGAAGGCATGGGAGTGGATGGAGCCGGAGAGGCAGGCAGGCAGGCGGAGGACGGCGCCTGGAGGCCAGCGCCCAGGCGAGGGGAAGGGTGCACTCACCTCTCGCAGCCGCTGGGCCGAGGGTCTCTGCGAGAGCGGCGTCTCCGACTCGCTGCAGGAGCGCTCGTCCTCCTCTTCGTGCAGCACCGAGGAGCTCTGGGAGACGGACCTGTCCGTGCACAGGGGACACAGCGGCGGCCAATTCCCACCTGAGGCAGGGCCCCGCTGGGCTCTCCTCACTCAGACTTCCCGGGACGCGGGCACTTGGAAGGAACTGAGGGAAAAACCTGAATCCTGGGGTGAGGCCAGGAAGGGACCGTGGCCCCGTGTGGGGTCAGCAACGCCAGGCTCTCCTTTGGCCCCTTGGGTGACTTGCTAAGGCCTGAGCTCGGGAGCAATGACCCACGTCTTCATGGGCCCAGTAGAATACCCTCCCCGACTGCCACAGAGGCCTCACGCTAAGGGCCTCCAGAGACCCGGTCAGGGGCTCGCTCCCTGTGGCCCGGGGTGGGGTGGGGCTGAGCGGCCCCGTGCACAGTGCCCAGTGGCCGCTTCCTTGTCTCTCAGGTGCCTGCACTTGCCCACCGCCTAATGTGCACCTCCCCCGCCCGGTTCACCGCAGGTCTCCGTTAGCCGGAGCAGCTACGCTGCAGCCCGGAGGGTCCCTGGCACCCAGGAGTGCAAGGGCAGCTGGGATGGCACCGGGGCTCCCGGGGCGACACAGCCGAGTGCCGGCCACTCACTTGGACAGACTCCTCTTGAGCTTGAGGCCTTGGCTGCTGCAGTCAGACAGGCGGTCGAGCGGGGACAGCGTCCTGACGGGGGGCAGGTGGCCGTCGCTGCCGTAGGAGGGCAGCATTCCCGAGAGGTGGCCGTCTCCACGCATGTGCAACGCAGGCACTGCTGGGGATGGGGTGAGGGGCCCATTGAGCGCCTCCAGGAGAGACACCACTTCGTAGCCTGGTGGAATGTTCTCGGAGGACTAGGGGAACCAGAGACGGGCGGACCGATTAATGAGGCTCTTTCGGTTTTACGGCGTCGTCATGTTTTTAGCTCTAGAGTAAAAAGACGCTTCCTTTTCTGTCCGGGCTGGGGCTCTGGTAGGACAAGTTGCTGCCAGACAGCCTGGACGCTGCTGAAAGCTGAACCGTGTCTGAGCAACGTCTGTGCTCTTCCGACTGCAATGGAAGTATTCACGGTGGAGAATTTGGAAGATGCATAAAGGAGCAGTAAGGGGAGACAAAGCCACACCAGTCACTCGAAGGCACTCATGTTAGCCTCTCGGTGTACCTACTGCCGACACTTTTCCTCTGCACTTCACACAGTTACAGTCAATTTATGAAAAATAATTTTAAGCCGGTGCCGTGGCTCAACAGGCTAATCCTCCACCTTGCGGCGCCGGCACACCGGGTTCTAGTCCCGGTCGGGGCACCGGATTCTGTCCCGGTTGCCCCTCTTCCAGGCCAGCCCTCTGCTGTGGCCAGGGAGTGCAGTGGAGGATGGCCCAGGTGCTTGGGCCCTGCACCCCATGGGAGACCAGGAAAAGCACCTGGATCCTGGCTCCTGCCATCGGATCAGCGCGGTGCGCCGGCTGCAGCGGCGGCCATTGGAGGGTGAACCAACGGCAAAGGAAGACCTTTCTCTCTCTGTCTCTCTCTCTCACTGTCCACTCTGCCTATCAAAAATAAAAAAAATAAAAAAAAAAAAAAAGAAAAATAATTTTTAGGCCGGCGCTGCGACTCACTAGGCTAATCCTCCGCCTGCGGCGCTGGCACACCGGGTTCTAGTCCCAATCAGGGCGCCAATTCTATCCCAGTTGCCCCTCTTCCAGTCCAGCTCTCTGCTGTGGCCCGGAAGTGCAGTGGAGGATGGCCCAAGTGCTTGGGCCCTGCACTTGCATGGGAGAACAGGAGGAAGCACCTGGCTCCTGGCTTCGGATCAGCACAGCGCGCCGGCCGTGGCGGCCATTAGGGGAGTGAACCAACGGAAGGAAGACCTTTCTGTCTGTCTCTTTCTCTCACTAACTCTTCCTGTCAAAAAAAAAAAAAAAAAAAAAAGAGAAAGCCAGGAGCCAGGAACTCCATCTGGGTCTCCCACGCAGGTGCAGGGGCCCAGGTACTTGGGCCATCTTCTGCTGCTTTCCAGGCACATTAACAGGGAGCTGGATCGGAAGTGGAGCAGCTGGGACTCCAACTGGCATGCCATTATGGGATGCTGGTGTTGCAAGCGATGGCTTAGCCCTCTGTGTCACGATGCTGGCCCCTATAATCAATGAGTGCTTGTTCAAATGCCACAGTTCCCTGAGACCGCTGGTGCTGGCTGTTAGCTGTGTCCAATACACCTCCCGCAAACATGTCTTGATAAGCATCTCTTTTTTTTTTTTGTTTATTTTACTATTTAAAGACATGTTTTATCATTAATTCTCACAGTACAACTCATTAAGGACAGAGGTCCTACACGATGATCAAGTGCACAGTGACTCCTGTTGTTAACAATTGACACTCTTATTTATGACGTCAGTGATTATCGGAGGCTCTTATCATGAGCTGTCAAGGCTATGGAAGCCTCTTGAGTCCACAAACTCCAACCTTATTTAGACAGGGCCATAAGCAAAGTGGAAGTTCTCTCCTCCCTTCAGAGAAAGGTGCCTCCTTCTTTGATGGCCCCTTCTTTCCACCGGGATCTCACTCACAGAGATCTTTCATGTAGGCCATTTTTGCCACTATGTCTTGGCTTTCCATGCCTGCAATGCTTTTTTTTTTTTTTTTTTTTTTTTTTTGACAGGCAGAGTGGACAGTGAGTGAGAGAGACAGAGAGAAAGGTCTTCCTTTGCCGTTGGTTCACCCTGCAATGGCTGCTGTGGCCGGCGCACCGTGCTGATCCGATGGCAGGAGCCAGCCATCAGCAGGGAGTTGGATCAGAAGTGGAGCAGCAGAGACTCGAACCAGCACCCATGTGGGATGCAGGCACTGTAGGCGGCGGCTTTACCCGCTGCGCCACAGTGCCGGCCCCTCTTGCCCATTCATTTACTACTTTATTCATGGGAGTGAAGGCGAAACTCCTAGCCTTTCCTCTGATATACGCGCAGATGCTGTGAATGTTTTTTCTTTAAGCAAATTTGTGGTTTGCTGATTAATTTTGGTCACTTTTTAGACCTCTGATTGTCGAACTTTTTTTTCTTTAAAGATTGATTAATTGCTTTGAAAGGCAAAATTACAGAGAGACACAGAGAGAAAGACAAAGAGATCTTCTATTCACTGGTTCATTCTCCAAATGGCCACAATGGCCGGAGCTAAGCTGATACGGAGCCAGGAGCTTCTTCTGGATCTCCCATGTGGGTGCAGGGGCCCAAGGACTTGGGCCATCCTCTGCTGCTTTACCAGGCCATGAGCAGGGAGCTGGATCGGAAGTGGAGCAGCAGGACTTGAACCTGTGCCCGTATAGGGTGCCGGCACGGCAGGTGGTGGCTTTACCCGAGAAGCCACAGTGCTGGCCCCTGTGGTGTTGAGCTTTCTGTGCCCAAATCTACAGACTCGTGTTTTTTTTTTCACAGTTTTCCATAGCTTGAAGCTTAGAGGGTCCTCCCTCGTCCAAAATCAACAGCCACCTACATTGTCTTTGTAGGTTTCTGATGTTTGGTCTGGTTTGCTGTGCTTTTAATACAGGTAACTAGTACTCCGCCTGGAGCTGATCTGTTGCCTGCTAACCGAGTTCTCCTCCCTGGGTGGCTAACCATCGCACTGCCATTCACCAAAGTGTGAAGTGCAGGTCTCTCCTGGTAGCGGGCTAATCTGCCAAGTCCGAGGTTCACCCTCATCCTCGCACAGACACCCCGAAACTGAGGGCCACTACTTCACTACTTTGCCTACTCAGCTCCTGGGCACTGAGGCCACGAACAGGAGAAGCGACCTCTCCGAGGACTCACGGAGACAGGCAGCCGTGTTCTGTCCCAAACAGCACGCCCCTCGTTTCTAACGGAGGAAGTTCCAGAGCCCGAGCCCACCGAGTGAAGCCGCAAGCAGACGGCTCCAGGATCCGTACAGATTAACCGCACACCAGGGAGGACACGGGGTGACCTCAGCCGGGCGGCCCTGGCACACGCGGGCTCCCTTCCTTGTAGCCACGCTCCGGGCACCTGCGCCAGAGGGGCCGGCTCCGAGCCACTTACCGAGTGCTCCTCAGAGTCGGACGTCTGCGATGAGATGATGGGGTTAAAGCTGGTTGGGGACAGGGGGCCCAATTTTTTCCTCATGGCTCGGATCTGAAGCAGTGCCCGGAAGGCTGTGAGGAAGAGGAGAAGCCGTGAGGGCGGCCCGCTACAGCGCCAAGGGTGGACAAGCACCCACACCGGAAGCCCAGTCGCCCCAGCTTGCCAGCCAGGCAGCAGCGTTCTGGGAGCGTCCTTCCTCACACCCGCCCTCCCCTGCCCGGCCCCCGGCCCCCCCGGGCGTGCGTACGCAGGCGGCAGATGGGGCAGTTGTTGGCCTGGTAGCGCAGGGTGTCCGCGCAGGTGTTGCAGAGGCAGAGGTGGCGACAGGGCAGAATCAAGGTGTCCCGGACGTCCGAGAGGCACACCACGCACTCGGCACTGTTGTCACTCACTTCGTCCTCGGCCACCTGGCGGCGGGGGAGACAGACCTGAGGCGGCGCCTTTGGGGTCCCCTGCTTTGCCCCCAAGGCTGAGGCAGGCAAGGAGAAGGAAGCTGGACTTGCTCGCGTGCCAGGAGCTGTCCACGCTGCGCCCAGTGCCGCTGGGAGCTGCCCACCTGCAGGGGAGGGTGGCGCGTGTGCCCTGGCCTGAGCCTCTGATTTCGGACAGAAGGCGCCTGGGCCAGCACTGGGGCCCAGGTAAGAGGGCAGCGTTCGGAGGACACCGGGTTGAGGAGAGCCCCAGGCAGACTCCCACACCTCCCCTTTCGCCATCTCCAAGGTCACGTGAGCGTAACTGGGAATGAGGAACAAGACAATACGCCTCGGGGCCCCCACGGATTCCAGAGGTTGGCCCCCAAATCCCGACCCTGGCTCCCTCGGGGACTCCCCCCTGCGTCCGGCGGATGACGCGCACCTTGGAGTCCTGGGTGTTGTACTTGTTCTCGATGCCGTAGATCTCCTGGAGGAGGTAGCTGACCCCGTCCACCTGGGAGCAGAAAAGGGCGTCAAGGACAGGCAGGCTGCCCAGAGATGGCAGGGGAGCCGCCCCTGCCGCGGGGACCGAGGACCGCGGATTCTCAGTGGGAAACACCCACAGGCCCGGACCAGCAAAGGATGCTTTTATCCACTGACGTTTCCTGCTTGAGAGGGAGAGAGTTTAATTCCCCCACCATCGCACCCCGGGGGAACGGAGCACCTCACGAATGCGACAGTCACTGTCCACTGCAGCTCAGCGCCACCGACAGCTGGGACAGCGTCCGCTGCAAGCGAGCCCTCTCGCTGCTCAGCCAACGGCTCCCGGCCCCACGCACGCTCCCTGCGCCGGGCTTGCTTCCCTGAGCTGCCCGCCCGCCCTTCAGCTCTGCTCCCGGCCTTCCCTCTCCTCCGACCTGCAGCTGCAAGGCTGGCTGCTGGGGCAAGGTTAGCGCCAGGGCTCTGGACACTCGTGCCCTTCTCCCCGGCTCGGGAGCTCAAAGTCCCCAAAGCCTTGGCCAACGGCACTGAGACTGGAAACTTATTCCAATTTTGATGTGTTGGCTGGGGCCATTAGGGTGGAGCCCCCATAAGTGAACCCTGGTGGAGTTATCAGAATTAAGGCAGAGGAAGATTGAAGCACACGCGCTCCCACCATCGTGACACAGCCAGGGTGGGCTCTGCTGTTTGGACTCTGAACCCCTACAACTGTGCGTCCTATAAATCGCTGTTCTCAGGTACTTGTTATAGTAACAAACAGCTGACTACTAGGGCTACCCCAGCCTTCCATCCTGCCCAGGCCTCTTTCCCCAGGACGTAACTCAGGCCGGCCCAGGGAGTGCCCATCTGCAGCCTCTGCTTCTCTTAAAAACTTGTGTGGGCTGGCGCCCTGGCTCACTAGGCTAATCCTCTGCCTGCGGCGCCGGCACACTGGATTCTGTCCCGGCTGCTCCTCATCCAGGCCAGCTCTCTGCTGTGGCCCGGGAGTGCAGTGGAGGATGGCCCAAGTGCTTGGGCCCTGCACCCCATGGGAGACCGGGAGAAGCACCTGGCTCCTGCCATCGGATCAGCGCAATGCGCCGGCTGCAGCGCGCCGGTCGCAGCGGCCATTGGAGGGTGAACCAACGGTAAAGGAAGACCTTTCTTTCTGTCTCTCTCTCTCACTGTCCACTCTGCCTGTCAAAACAACAACAACAACAACAACAACAACAAAACCACTTGTGTGTGTGTGGTTTTTCTTTTTTTTTTTTAGCAGGTTACATCCTAAACTTTTTTTTTAACGATAAATACATATTTTTTATTTGACAGATAGAGTTAGACAGTGAGAGAGAGAGACAGAGAGAAAGGTCTCCCTTCCATTGGTTCATCCCCCAAATGGCCACTACGGCTGGAGGTACGCCAATCCGAAGCCAGGAACCAGGTGCCTCCTCCTGGTCTCCCATGCAGGTGCAGGGCCCAAGCACTTGGGCCATCCTCTACTGCACTCCCGGGCCACAGCAGAGAGCTGGACTGGAAGAGGAGCAACCGGGACTAGAACCGGCGCTCATATGGGATGCCGGCGCCACAGGTGGAGGATTAACCAAGTGAGCCACAGCGTCAGCCCCAGCCTAAACTTTTTAGTAAAGATTTATTTGTTTATTTGAAAGTCAGAGTTACAGACACACACACAGGAGAGAGAGAGAGAGAGAGAGAGAGAGAGAGAGAGTCCTCTATCTGCTGGTTCACTCCCCAGATGGCCATAACTGCCAGGGCTTGGCCAGGCCAAAGCCAGGAGCCAGGAGCTTCTTCTGGTTTCCTACCTGGATGCAGGGGCCCAAGCACTTGGGCATCTCCTGCTGTTTTTCTCAGGTTATTAGTAGGTAGCTGGATCGCAAGTGAAGCAGCCGGGACGTGGACCGGCCGGCGTCCATGGGATGCTGGCATCACAGGTGGCAGCTTCACCTGCTCTGCCCCGACTCCCTGACAACTTGTCTTCACATGGTTTTCATAGTGGAAGGACACTGTCTACCAATCCATACTAAGGTAGTATTGGCCACCTTGGCCTCTTTAAGAGCGGGGCGAGTGCTTGACACGATGAATGAAGCAGGATTTCAGGTGTCTCCCCATCGCAGGGGGCTCCTCTGCCCCTGCTCCACAGCTCCGTGGGGTGACCATGCCAGGGCCACAGGCACCTCTGTCACCCTCATCCTGCAAGAGGGGACGTGCTGGCACACGGTGGGGAGGGGACGACCGGCAGACGACCTTGCTGATCACCCTGGAAGGGGGCGGGGGCCAGCACGGTTTGCATCTTAGTAAAGGAAAGGGGGTGCACTGGGCAGAGAGCTCGCTCTGATCAGCCCCGAGTCGGCTGCCTTGAAATGTTCTCACCCCGGCACGTTCAGTAAAAAGATCTCTCCCTAACCTAACGTCAGGACACAGATCTTGTTCTGCTTCTCAGCCCTTTGCTAACGGCTGCCTCAGGCCCGGCAGCTCTGGCCGCCAGAGACACCAGGAATCAGTGAATCCCCCGCCCCGCCCCCGGCCGCCCAAGCTTTGATGGAGAAAGACTGGGAAGGCAGGAGTGTCCTCCGATACTTACTACTTGCTTCTGCTTCAGGGGCTTGACACAGAAGGTCCCATCTGCGTGCTGGAATGAGAACAGGACGGTTACGGCCCACGGCCGAGTCACCTGTGCCCTCGGCACTCACACGGTGGAGCCCCAGAACCCGAGCGCTGTTGGGCCTCACGACTGTCCAGTCTCATGCTTTCTATGAGGTGCCAGACATGGTTCCGTATTTATTTTCATCTTTTTATTTGAAGGGCAGAGCAGCAGAGGCAGAGACCTCTCATCTTGTCTGCTGGTTCATTCCCCAGACGCCTGCAACAGCCATGGCTGAGCCAGGCTGAGCCAGGCTGAAGCTAGGAGCCGGTCTGGCACTCAAATCAGGGTCTCCCACGAGGGTGGCCGGGACCCAGTCAATGGGCCATCATCTGCTGGGCCCATAGTGCACATCAGCAGGAAGCTGCCTCGGGCACAAAGCAGCTGGGACTAGGCCCGGGCACTCTGATATGGGAGGCCTCACAACATGCCCCTCCCTCTCCCCACCTCCCATTTTAAGATGAGGAGGCAGGCGGAGGCCTTGGGGCTGAAAGTCAAGCAGCAGGTTGGCGGTGCCGACCCAAGGGAGCCCGGGAGTGGAGCCCTTTGGCCATCACAGCCTCCCACGCCGCACCGCGCCGCTGAGCTGGGGGCGCCGCCCACGAGGCATGAAGGAAGGGGCCGCCCACGAGGCACGGAGGAAGGCGCCGCCCGCGAGGCACGGAGGAAGGGGGCCGCCCACGAGGCACGGAGGAAGGCGCCAGAGTGACGGAGCCGCTCACCTTTTCAAAAGTGCCCAGCAGCACGTGGCAATGGCCAAAATACTCTGAAAGAAACGAAGGCACCGCGTGAAGAGGGCCAGGCGCACCCCCAGCGCCCACTCCCTTCCCGGTGCCCTGCGATCCGTCCAGGGCACCACGGCGGCCGTCGCCATGCAAGCCAGCACTTGGCACGTCAGCCCAAGGAGCTGCAGATCTCAGCCGGGCGGGGCACGGCGGGGGCCTTGGCCGCTGCCAGGGCTGCGTCACGGAAGGGCAGCGGAGGACAGAAATCGCCCCTACCGTCTCCTTCGTCCACCACGGCGTGCACCACCAGCGGGTAAACCTCGCGGTCCAGATCAAAGCCGAGCTGCAGGGCAAGAGAGGGGGAGAGGGCGTAGCCCGTGGAGACGGTGCCGCGACGCGCAGGGGGTGAGGTAGGCACTGTGCAGAAGGGTGTGCCTCATGCCTGCTCCTCACCCCTCCCCCCGCAGGGACCCAGGCCTGTTCAAAGTCTCATAGACTTAACACTGTCTGCACTGTGGGCTCCTTTCCTTGAGCAAGGCTTTTTCAAAGTCCTCTAGAACAAAAAATATCCACGAGGCTGGGCACATCCTGGATGCGCGAGGAGGCCACAGGGCTGAATGGTGAGCCCACCTCGGAGTGTCTGGACAGCTCCCCTGCCTTCAGCGGGGTCCCCAGCCCTTTGGCGTCCTCGTGTGGGGCCCTCACAGGGACAGCTCACCTCCTCCTCGGCCCACTCTGAGGGGTCCACGGTGTGAGAGGGCAGGCAGAACTGCTGGCACACCCCTCGCTTGTAGTGCACGGTCTCCGACTGCAGCCGGCTGTCTTTGGGAACGTAGCTGTTGAGAAAAGTGGGTGGCGACACAGAGGCTGAGACCCAGCCCGGACGCCGGAACGTTCCGCCACCTCGCGCCTGTTCTGTTGTCCGCGGACTCCGGCATCGCCGAGAGGCCTCCTGTCTAACCCGCTTCCCTCGCTCCTGCTTGGTGATGCGGAGAATCTTACCTGCTCAGGCCACGCCCCCACAGAGAGGCACCTTAGGGAGCCAAGAGCTGTGCCGCCATCTGCCAGTGCACCAAGAGGCACGGCTGGCACGGTCTGTAGGGAAAGGGCGGGGCTTTCTAGAAGGAGATCCAAGTTCAGGAAGCAGGTGGCACCTGCACATAGGACGCCGCCTCCCTCACACCTGGACCCGACCTCGGGGAAAGCAGTGGCTCCGCTGGCCTCCTGCTCTCACCTGGCAATGCCATTCTGGAACTCTTCGGTGGCCTGGTAATAGATGGTGATGGCCACGCGCGCGTCCGTGTCGAAGGTGAACTCGACGTTGTAGTGCACCTTGGCTTTGCCGGCGTCCTCTCCTGGGCTCTTCACCTCCTCGGCGCACCTAGACGGCCAGGAAAGACTCAGCGCCGCGGCTCGGGACCACGGTGCCCTAAGACGTGCCTTCTTTTTCAATCACTTCGCAAACACCCGGGGTCGCCACAGCGCTCGCTTGCGGCAAAGGACGTCCCTGCACGTGTGCCAGGCTGTCAAAATTTTTTTTTTAAATCAGAGTTGTTACTGGCATAGTTTAACAGCTTCCACAGACTTGTTAAAGCAAACGTGGGCCTGGCTCCTGCCCCTGCCGCCGCTCGGGCTGCCTCTGTCGGTCACTCTGGCCCTCATCTCACTTCCAAATTCCCTGTTCTGGCTACATCCTGAGCTTCTAGTTCTGGGCACTGTGAATTTCCTACTGTGAAGTGAGGGTCTCCTCTTTCCTCACTGCCCCACAGAGGGGGCTCCCTCCGGCCCAGTATGGCTGGGCCATGTCTCTCAGCCCAGTGCAGCAGCGTCCGTCTGGCTGTGATTACGTAAATTACAGCACTCACAGCGCAGCCGCCGAGGCACCCACGGTGTTTTCCTCTTCTGAATGACTTTTCCCTGCGGCTCATCTTGTCCTCCCTCCCTCCCTCCCTCCCTCCCTCCCTCCCTCCCTCCCTCCCTCCTTCCTTCCTCTTTCTTTCTTTCTCTCTTCTCTTCTCTTCTCTTCTCTTCTCTTCTCTTCTCTTTCTTTTCTTTCTTTCTTTCTTTCTTTCTTTCTTTCTTTCTTTCTTTCTTTCTTTCTTTCTTTCTTTCTTTCGTTTCTGACAGGCAGAGTGGACAGTGAGAGAGAGAGAGAGACAGAGAGAAAGGTCTTCTTTTGCCGTTGCTTCACCCTCCAATGGCTGTCTCAGCCGGCGCGCTGCAGCCGGCGCATCGCGCTGATCCGATGGCAGGAGCCAGGTGCTTCTCCTGGTCTCCCATGGGGTGCAGGGCCCAAGGACTTGGGCCATCCTCCACTGCACTCCCGGGCCACAGCAGAGAGCTGGCCTGGAAGAGGAGCAACCGGGACAGAATCCGGTGCCCCGACCGGAACTAGAACCTGGTGTGCTGGCGCCGCAAGGCGGAGGATTAGCCTAGTGAGCCACGGCACCGGCCTCTCTTCCTTTTTAAAGATTTATTTTGTTTATTTGAAAAAGCGACAGAGAAAGGTAGAGACAGAGTGAGAGGTCTTCCATCCTCTGGTTCACTCCCCAGTGGCCGCAATGGCCGGAGCTGAGCCAATCAGAACCTAGGAGCCAGGAGCTTCTTCCGGGTCTCCCACATAGGTGCAGGGCTCCAAGTCCTTGGGCCATCTTCTACTGCTTTCCCAGGTACATCAGCAGGGAGCGGGATTGGAAGTGGAGCAGTCAGGACTCGAACCGGTGCCCATACAGGATGTTGGCACTGTAGGCCAGGGCTTTAACCTGGTGCGCCACAGCACTGGCCCCTAGTATCGTTTTTCTCTTTCCTTTCCTTTTTTTTTTTTTTTTTGTTTAAAGATTTATTTATTTATTTATTTGAAAGTCAGAATTACAAAGAGAGAGGAGAGGCAGACAGAGTTCTTCTATCCGCTGGTTCACTCCCCAGATGGCTGTAATGGTCGGAGCTGCGCTGATCTAACGCCAGGAGCCAGGAGCTTCTTGCGAGTCTCCCACGTGGGTGCAGGGGCCCAAGCACGTGGGCCATCTTCTACTGCTTTCCCAGGCCACAGTAAAGAGCTGGACTGGAAGTGGAGCAGCCGGGACTTGAACCGGCGCCCATATGGGATGCCGGCACTACAGGCCAGGGCTTTAATCCACTCTGCCACAGCGCCGGCCCCAGTATCGTTTTTCTTAATTGCTTAGTTTTACTGGCAGTCACAGAGTCTGACCTGAACTCCTTGCTGGCTGAATCTCTCGGGAGACTGGATGCAGCGGCTGCATTCATTGTCTTCCTGAGGAGGTCCTGTCTGGCCCTGGCCCCCAGAGACCACCCAGGGCCTCTCCCAAACCCCGCCCCCAGAGGGGTGCCCCGCCCTGTAGGAGCCCCTGCTTCCTGGGCCTCCTGTCTCCCTCTGGCTTGGGCCGCTCTCCCACTCTGGTGGAGTCCATCTGCCGGCAGCTTCCTGAAAGAGGCCGTGCTGGGGAACGGGCGTCTGGGGGTTCCTCTGACCCGCACTTGGCTGAGAGCCTGGCTGAGCACAGACTGCAGGTGGGGGTCTCCTCTGTGGCCCCCGGCCCTTCCCGCTGGGAGACCCGGATGCCTCTGTGACCGCCTTCCTCCCGTCCCCGCTGCTCCCTGGAAGGTGGCTGTAGCGCACACCTCTGCAGCCGGCCGCCCTCTGTCTCCGCCTCTCTCCTCTCCGCTCCGCTCCCTACATTCCAGCTCTTCGGCCCACGTTTCTGTCGGCCCTTTTTTGTTTCATGAATGCGTGTGTCGCTGTGTCTGTGAGGTAGAAAGAGACTCCTCCCGCGTCTGGAGGCTGTCGAAGCTTCTTCCCGCAGGTGCGCTCCGGGGAGCGGTCTGTCTTGCTGGTGTGCTCCACCAGTCTTTCCTGTCACGGTCGCTCCTTATGCATCCGGGGTCTCTGGTTGTGTGCTCCCGTGTGAGAAATCTAGAACTCGGGCCGGCGCCGTGGCTCACTAGGCTAATCCTCCACCTTGCGGCGCCGGCACACCGGGTTCTAGTCCCGGTTGGGGCGCCGGATTCTGTCCCGGTTGCCCCTCTTCCAGGCCAGCCCTCTGCTGTGGCCAGGGAGTGCAGTGGAGGATGGCCCAGGTGCTTGGGCCCTGCACCCCATGGGAGACCAGGAAAAGCACCTGGATCCTGGCTCCTGCCATCGGATCAGCGCGGTGCGCCCGGCTGCAGCGGCGGCCATTGGAGGGTGAACCAACGGCAAAAGGAAGACCTTTCTCTCTCTGTCTCTCTCTCTCACTGTCCACTCTGCCTGTCAAAAAAAAAAAAAAAAAAAAAAAAGAAAAAGAAAAAAGAAATCTAGAACTCGGGGCTCCGAGTGCGCAGCAGGGTCTGGGGATCCTGGCGTTGCTGTGCCCGGCGTGCGTCCGTTGAAGCTGCAGTTCCAGCTCCCGCGTCCCCATCCAGGGAGGGCCACTTCCCAGAAAACACTGCTCCTCTCCCTGGACAGGGCCAGGCCTCCGACACGCTGGGGCAGAGTGGGAAGAGGGCGCCAGGCAGATCCAGCGCTGGCTGAACCCACCGTGCCCCACCCTCAGTGGCAGGCCTGGCCCCGAGCTGAGCTCGGTTCTGCCAGGGCAGGGGTGCTGGGTTTTTACCGCTCCGTGAGTCACCTGCCCGGCAGGCTCCCGCCCAGACTGCCAGTGACACCTGGTCACGTGAGCACGGGGTGGGGGTCTCAGCTCTCGCTTCCGTTAGCTCAGGGTTCCCACGTCCTGGGCCCACTGAGTCCTCTACCAATCAGCGCCCATTTCTAGCGTCTCAGACTTTACTGCTGTGCGCCTTTCCCACTCTCCCCGTTCCGGTGGAGCCTTTTAAAAGCACCTTTTCTTTGTTATTCAAAAGCAAAAGTAGAGGTTCGACCCTCCTGCTTTACCTGGCAATCTGAGAACGGGGATTTGTCCCAGTAATCTCAGACACACGGTGACAGCACCTCTCGCCCGGTGCCTGGGGACCACCGAGGGAAAAGGAAGGGCAGCTCCCGGCCTGAGGGAGAGGCCTGAGGCTCAGAGACCGGGAGCCTGGTGCTGGTGGGGCTCCTCCTCCGAGCGCCTCACGCTGCCCCGTGCTTCTCCACGGCGGGGGCTGGGGCCCCACAGCGGCCCTGGCCCTGGCCCTGGCCCTGGCCACTCAAATGTGTGCACACGCCTCTGGCCGGAGGGGACCAGGAGGACGGAGGAGCTGACAGCTGGCAGGCTCGGTGGATGGGAGGCCCAGGCTGCCCTGCCCTGCGGGGCCCGTGTGGGGCGGCCTCTGCACCAGTGTCCTTGGCTCCCTCGTGCCCAGGGCTGACCAGGGCCAGGGAGCAGTGTAGCTGGGAAACAGGAGAAGGCTTCCGGGACAAATGAAAATTCCTAAGACTGCGAGACAGCGAACGGAGCAGGCGTTACTCGGGGCTGGGTGTGTGGGGAGACGGAGAACGGCCCCCGACGGGCGTGGGGTCTCTGGAGTGGCGAGCACGTTCTAAAACTAGACAGCGCTGACTGTCCACTGCAGCGGGGTGGACATCTCAGGAAAGCTCTGTTAGAAAATCGTCAGATAGGCACCTCCTAGTGCTGGCCACACAAGCACAAAACGGCCTCTCAGCCATCCTTGTCCGCTCAGAGAAGCCCGGCCTCTGATGCGCCCCGACCACACCTGTCTGAGGGCGGCACTGAAGATGAGGAGTGCGCAGCCGGCCCAGGGCGCTCCCTCATCAGGGGAAGGCACGTGCGGTCGGGAATAGCAATGCAAGCAGCAGAGCGCAAGCTGTCCCAGGGTCACGCGTCCCACGTGCTGCGGGAGTCGAGCGCCCATCCCAGGGTCACGTGTCCCACGTGCTGCGGGAGTCGAGCGCCCGTCGCAGGGTCACGCGTCCCACATGCTGCGGGAGTCGAGGGCCCGTCCCAGGGTCACGCGTCCCACGTGCTGCGGGAGTCGAGCGCCCGTCCCAGGGTCACGCGTCCCACGTGCTGCGGGAGTCGGCACACTTCCCCCTCCTGCGGTCATTCCTCCTTTGAAAGCAATCCCACGCGCTGGCATAGACTGTGGCTGGACTCTGACCGCGGCCTGAGCAGACCCCGGTGCTGCCTGCCTGGGCCACCCTGGGCCACGCGCCTCTGTGTCGGGCGGAAGCGGCTGGGAGAGAACCCAGGGGGCAGGGGGTAGGGGGTGGGGGGTGGGGCGGGGGTCTCACCTGACGAGCCGCAGTGTGTCCTTCCGGATGTTGACCAGGCTTCTCAGCGTCTTCACAGGCTCTTGGGGAGGGGGCGCAGCGTAAGGAAACTGTCCGAGACAAGAGGGGAAGGCGACGTGTGTGAGACCCAGGACCGCCCCCGGCTGGGACCCGGCGACCCCGGCTCCCACGGCTGAGTCAGCTGGCGGAGGGTCGCACCGAGGGGCCGCCCTGCGAGTCAATCTGGCTTCCAAAGAGCTGGACTCATCTGCTTTCTCCATTACACGAAGCTTAGTGGGGTCAGCGCTCAAAACTTGAACTGACCGAAAGCTCCTTCTGAAGTCCCCAGTGCCCAGGGACAAGCCCCTGCTGAGTGATCACTAAGGCTTTCCCGTCTGCCCTGGGCTGCGGGGAGCCCGACCCCAAGCCACACGGTGTCCTAGGAATTTGGGGAGGGGAGATGGGGCAAGCAGAGCCTGGCGCGTACACAGGGCCACAGCGTGGGGCCTGCACACAGGAGAGCAGGCTCCCTGCAGCCAAGGTCAGCAGCATGGGCCGGGGCACGGCGGGGGATAGTGGGGGACAGCGGGAGACAGGGGGGCATGATGGGAGACAGTGGGAGACAGCAGGGCATGATGGGAGACAGTGGGAGACAGCGGGGCACGGTGGGGCACGTTGGGGGACAGCAGGAGACAGCGGGAGACAGGGAGCATGGCGGGGGACAGCTGGGGACAGGGGGAGACGGGGGCATGGCGGGGGACAGCGGGGCACGGTGGGAGACAGCAGGAGTCAGTGGGAGACAGTGGGGCATGGTGGGGCACGTTGGGGGACAGCAGGAGACAGCTGGGGACAGTGGGGCACGGTGGGAGACAGCAGGAGTCAGTGGGAGTCAGCGGGGCACGGTGGGGCACGTCGGGGGACAGCAGGAGACAGCAGGGCATGGTGGGGCACATCGGGGGACAGCAGGAGACAGTGTGGCACGGTGGGGCACGTCGGGGGACAGCAGGAGACAGGGGGGCATGGCGGGGGACAGCAGGAGACAGCGGGAGGCGGGGGGGCATGGCGAGGGACAGCTGGGGACAGGGGGAGACAGCGGGGCACGGTGGGGCACGGTGGGGCACGTCGGGGGACAGCGGGAGACAGGGGCATGGCGGGGGACAGCTGGGGACAGTGGGGCACGGTGGGGGATAGCTGGGGACTGCTGTCCCTCTCTCGTTCTCCGTTCAGATCTCTGGACTTGGGATTCTGAGTTGAGGACAATGAGGATATACGGAAGGGGGGAACAGTGAAAAATCTCATTGGGAATTGCTTTCAGAAGCTCAAAAATGATTTAAAATGTTTCCAGTATTCTGTCACTCGAATTTTTCGACATGTAATTGACTGAAAATCTGTGGTCTTTGTGGCTTTGTAGCCGTGGAGGGGCAGAGGCCACCCGCGGGGCTGTTGTGGCAGACTTTCACCGAGGGCGGCGGCGTGGGAAACAGCGTGAGTGTGTGCAGCGTGGCTGTAGCCCAGCTCTGGGCCACGGCGAGCGACACTTCACGTTTTCACGGATGGAGTAAACACAGCTGCTGCTTCTAACGACAGAGCAACGCAGGCTCCAGCAGAAGCCTTGGAAAACACAGCCAAGTACAAAACCAGCCATCACTCCCCCACTTATCCACGTGCGGGACCCGGCGTCCCTGTCTGCCTGTCCACCCTCGATGCGCTATTTCAGACTGCACCTACAACTCCAAGCCTCAGGTTCACTTGGAGAGCCGTGCGGAGGTGTCTAAGGCTTCGGCGCGTCCCACCTCACTCCAGTGGCCGGGCGGGGCACATCGCTGTCCCCGCGCGTCTGCAGGCTTGTTTGGTCACTGCCTTAGGACACGTTCCTGGGAGGGGAATTACTAGATCAAAGAGCAAGCATATTTTTAAGACTTTAGAGAACATTCTGCCAACTTGTTCTCCGGGAAGCTGACCCCGCTGGGCTCTGCGAGGAGCAGTGGGACTTTGGGTCTTTGGTGGAGGAACGCGAGATCCCAGTCCCGACCCCATCTGTGGGCCGTCTCCCCACCCCCACCTCCCTAGGCTGTCGGCTAAAGGAATTTAACACAATTTTAAAATAAGCTTAAGCAAAAAGTAATTAGGCAGGAAAATCCGGCACAAATGTTAGTCTATTCTAAAGCCAAAATAAATGACTTTGGGATTAAAATTTTTTTTCTGGAGTAGCAAATTTAATCATTTTCATTTGTGTGGGTACTTGGGAGTTATCCCTAACTCCTACCTGAGTTTACAAAAAGCAAGGCTTTCTTCCCCTCATTCTTTACCCTTTCTCTTCCACACCTCCCAAAAAGAAGACAAGAAAAGAAAAAGAAACCTCCAAACCTAGAATGTGATAACTGGCAAAGAACAGTCACTTGCAGTCAAAGCACGCATCCCTGGAACGCGCTGCTGACAAATCCAATCCCACACTTCCGTTCTCCCCTCCCACCGAGGAAAACAAGTGGACATCTGTCGAGGAGTTCCTGACCCTGCTCATAGGCCCCTACGTAGCAGAGTTTCTGGGCTGGTGGCCTCTCCCTCCTGTAGCTGGAGTCCACGTGCAACACTCCGGGCCGGGCATACGCAGAGATTTAAAATGGACAAGAGGGCCGGCGCTGTGGTGCGGTGGGCTAAGTCTCTGTGTCACCCACATCCAAACTGGAGCGCTGGTTTGAGTCCTGGCCGCTCTGCTTCCCATCCAGCTCCCTAATGGCCTGGGAAAGCAGCGGGAGACGGCCCAAGCGCCTGGGCCCCTGCACCCACGTTGGAGACCGCACGCACTTTCTGGCTCGTGGTTTTGGCCAGGACAATCCCTGGCTGTTGTGGCCACTTGGGGAGTGAACCAGCAGGTGGAAGACTTCTCTCTCTCTCTCTCTCTCTCTCTCTCTCTGCCTTTCAACGTCACTTGTCTTTCAATAGGATGGAGAAGGCAGGGTCCTGCTCTTTCAGGTAGATAACACAGCCACACAAATAACTGTGACGTTGAGGCAGACGTGACACAAAAAAAGCAAAATCAAAGGAGGTGATCACTCGAGCTCAGGCAGTCGGGAAGGCTGTGTGGGGGAGGCGGAATGTGACCTGGGACTTTAAAGGACAAATGGAATTTATAAATTCAGAGATGAGAGAGAAGGTACAGGACCAGTAAGCTCAGAAGTGAATGGAAGAAACGTTTCTCCGCTCTTAGAGCTGCCTCCCCTTCTGCGGTACACCAGTGTAGCTCACACCGCTCTCTTAGCTGCTTGGTCACCTTCCTTTTAGGAATGACCACGTACTGAGGGCTTACCACCTGCCAGGGACTACACAAAATATTTATTTGCTCATTTTTTGGGTAAATTATTAATGGCATTTTCTTTTTGTAATTTATAAGTTCTTTTAAGTTAATTGCAATCCTATTGTCATTTAAAATTATAAATGGGATCTTTAAATTGCCATGGAATTTAATGAAATAATAATACCTAAACATTGCTTCAAATGTAGAGAAATCTTATAAGTAATTCATAAAGGAATCATTGAACAGTTCAAAGTTCACTTTTTTTTTTTTACATGTTTATTTGAGAGGCAGAGTTGCAGACAGAGAGAGGGAGACACAGAGAGAGGTCTTCTACCTGCTGGTTCATTCCCCAAATGGCTCCCCAAATGCAACCCTGGAGCTGGGCTGATCCAAAGCCAGGAGCCAGGAGCTGCTTCCAGGTCTCCCACGTGGGTACAGGGCCCAAGCACTTGGGCCACCCTCCACTGCTTTCCCAGCGCATAGCAGAGAGCTGGATCAGAAGTGGGGCAGCCAGGATTTGAATCAGCGCCCACGTGGCATGCTGGGTGCTACAGGTAGAAGCTTAACCTACTAGGTCACAGTGCTGGCCCCACTCTTTTTTTCTTTGAAGATTCATTTCATTTATTCAGAGAGAGAGAGAGAGAGAGAGAATCTTCTATCCGCTGGTTCACTCCCCCAAATGGCTGCAATGGCAGAGTTGGGCCGGGCCAAAACCAGGAGCCTGGAATTTCATCCTGGTCTTCCACGTGGGTGCAAGGTCCCTAGCACTCGAGCCATCCTCCGCTGCTTTCCCAGATGCATCACCAGGGAGCTGGATCAGAAGAGGAGCAGCCAGGACTTGAACCAGTGCTCATGTGGGGTGCCGGTGTCATAGGCTGCAGCTTAACCCACTGTGCCACCACACAGGTCCCACTCATTGCGTTTTGTTATCAAGACATCGATGAGCACGTGTTTTTGTCCATCTGTGCGTCTTCAACACACACAGTACTGAGTTGGATTCAAGCAGCAGCATCTTCCAGTTTAAAGCCAGAGACTTCATTCACCTGCCTGCAGGCACGAGGGAAACGAGAGCAAACCGCTGCCCCGGCCCGAGAGGCCAACGGAGCCAGCACAGCTCCGCCCGGCCTTCCTGGAAGCCATGGCCGCCGTCGCGGCCCCAGGCCGCGGCACTCGCGTGAGTGCTGGCTCCCACTCACATCCGCTGTTTCTCCTTTCCCTGTGGCCACTGGAGTGTAGCGTCCTCGGCCTAGGGAGCGCATGGTGACCACAGGACCAGCGGGAGCCCGTGCAGGTGAGCCATCGGGAGGAAGCGGCCGCTCCCTTCTGCACACTTCGAGCCCCAGGGTGTGCGGGATGCAACGAGACACAGGAGCCCCGACTGGCCGTCAGCCCACGGCGGGCTTTTGGGAGGCGTCCCTGTCTCGCAAGCATCATCCTGCAGCGAATAAACTCTGACAGCCTTATGAATGATATGCAAATGCAGCTTCTAGAATGTTCTATGTCACTTTTCTAATGAAAACAGGCTGCAGTCGGGGACTAACAGACAAGGGCCAGGCTCTGCTCAGGGGTTTCTGGACAGGGCCGTGCAGGTCAGCACTTCTGGGACAGGGAAGCAGGCATCTCTCCCACCCGAGGAGCCCTGCATGGGGGGAGACGTGGTAACTGCGGTACCGGCCGTCACGCGTGGGAAGAGACTCACGGAGTCGCTGCCGGGCCAGGAGAAGCCTCGGTTTCCTGCTGCATTTTATGAGACTGTGGTGACCTGTGCGCAAGGCGCCACGCGTCCTCACTCCCGGCAAGCGTCCGGGTCGCTGGCGTCAGCACTCACGTTCACGTTGTCCTGCGACTCTCCCCACCGGCCGGCCTGGTTCAGAAACACACTCCAACTTCAAATTCTCAACACCGACAGGCACGTCTGCCGCGCAGGAGCGGGAGGGACGCAACGCACGGCCTGGGAGCCCGGGGGGAGTGGCAGGGCCTGGAGCTGACGCGCCCACTGCAAACAGAGCTGGGCCCTGCTCGGGTTCCGGAAGGCAGTCACGGCTCTGGGTGACAGCTCCGCGCTGAGGTGCCAGTGGGGACGGGAGTCCACCCAGCTCCAGGAGTGTGGGCTGTCCTGGGGCACAGCCTGTCCACGCCTTCGGTCTGTAACATCCGGACACCGACAGGACAGGGCCAGCGGCCGCGATGTCAGCCACAGTGCACCTTCCGAGAGGCTGGAAGTGCCACTGACGGGCACGGTGATTTCTCCTGGGAGTTAGTTTCCAAGAACAAAGACACCTGCCTGGGCGCTCGGCACCGCAGCCGTGGCCTGCACGCTGCACTGGGCCTGGGCAAACCTCTCCCGCCGCACTTGCAGGGGCCCTGACCGTGAGAGCCTGCCTTAGGGGCTCTGCTGTGTCCACACTGAGGAATCCCTAAGCTTCAAGCTCGCGATGGGCGCAGTCCCAGCTCAGCCAGGGCCTCGCCCGGCGGCAGCTTGTGCGTGTGCAGGGCGGGTCTGCTTCCGCGTTTTATCCTGGCTTTCACCTGTGCCTCACATCAGCAGCGCGCCACCTGGTGACCAAAAGCGGAACTGCAGTTTAGACTCATCTGAATGGGAGGGGGTGCACGTGTGTGTGTGTGTGTGTGTGTGTGTGTGGCGCGCGTGTGCACGTATGTCCTCAGTTTGTCTAGAATGATACTTTCAAACATCTTGTTAAACTACCTCTGTGTGCACAGCACATGTGGCATGTAGAACATCTTCCCCGGGGCCGGCGCCATGGTGTAGCCGGTGAGGCCGCCACCTGCGGTGCAGGCATCCCATATAACCACCGGTTCGAGTCCCGGCTGCTCCACTTCTGATCCAGCTCTCTACTATGGCCTGGGAAAGCAGTAGAAGACGGCCCAAGTCCTTGGGCCCCTGCACCCATGTGGGAGACCTAGGGGAAGCTCCTGGCTCCTGGCTTCAGATTGGCACAGCTCTGGCCCTTGTGGCCAACTGGGGAGTGAACCAGCAGATGGAAGACCTCTCTCTCTCTCTCTCTGCTTCTCCTTCTCTCTCCGTGTAACTCTGACTTTCAAATAAATAAATAAATCTTTAAAAAAGAGAACATCTCACTCCACTTTAAAAATCGGTGGGCCACTCCTAGCAGTCTACAGAAAGGATCACATCTTCTCACACAAGCGAAGGATGAGCTTCGATCCAAGGTGCTTCCAGGTCCTTGAATCCGGCTCGTTCTTCTTTGACGCCTGGTTTTCTCGGCTTCCTCTCTTCTCGGCCGGCCTGTGCTGGAGGCAGACCTGCGGGTACTTCCAGGCCAGTGAGGCTTCTGACATCCAGGCTGTGTCGGGGGCCACGTGTTAGGCGCCACGTGGGGACGAGAACGCCAATTTGCCCGTTGAAGCGGCGGCAGCCAATGACCTGCACTTACCCCCTCGCTAACTTCCCACCCAGTCCTCACGGGGAGCCAGCTGCCAGCTCAGACAGCCTGGGGTCGCGGGGCTGCCGCGATGCAGACGGGGGAGACGCCAAGGGTGCCACAGATGACCTTGAACGCACACGTGCCCTGTGCTCCCATCCAAAGAAAGCCAGGCGGGCTGCAGCCCATTTATAGTGTGCTGGCTTTGCTGGGCCTCCCGGCAGGAAGCACACACAGGACCGCGGCCTCACACCTAACCGTGACCTTCCCGAAAGATTTAATTAAGCAGTGAATTAAGCCACCGCCCAACTAAGCAGTTCTCTCAGCTCACCCTCGGAGGTGAGAAGAGAGCGGCGAAGCCAGCCCAGGGCAGAGCACACTGCATAAAACGGCCCCGGGCCGGGCCGCGGTCTCCGTGGACCCACCCTCTCCCGACTCCTCACCGGGGAAGCGGGGAGCGCTGAGACCAGGCAGCACCCTCAGGGCCACGAGGACACCTAATGCCCCTCCTTGGATGAGGACGGAAGCAGCCCCACACCCCCCGCCGGCTAACACGCCCCGGCCAGGTCACCTCTGCTTCTAGAATGAGAGCCCCCTTCCTGGGGAGGAGCTGTTTCTGGATGCCAGGGACGCTGCCTAACACCAGCGCAGTGCAAGCTGAACTCAAAGGGGAGTAGGGGGGCTTTGGGCAGAGCAGCCACGGGCACCCCTCCCCTGCAGCAAGGCGGGGGTTGCAGGGACTGCCACGGGCACCCCTCCCCTGCAGCAAGGCGGGGGTCACGGGACCGCCACGGGCACCCCTCCCCTGCAGCGAGGTGGGGGTCACGGGGACCACCACGGGCACCCCTCCCCTGCAGCGAGGCAGGGGTCATGGGACCGCCACGGGCACCCTCCCCTGCAGTGAGGTGGGGGTCGCAGGGACTGCCACGGGCACCCCTCCCCTGCAGTGAGGTGAGGGTCATGGGGACCACCACAGGCACCCCTCCCCTGCAGCGAGGCAGGGGTCACGGGGACCGCCACGGGCACCCCTCCCCTGCAGTGAGGTGGGGGTCATGGGGACCACCACAGGTACCCCTCCCCTGCAGCGAGGCAGGGGTCATAGGGACCACCACGGGCACCCCTCCCCTGCAGCGAGGCGGGGGTCATGGGGACCGCCACGGGCACCCCTCCCCTGCAGCAAGGCGGGGGTCATGGGGACCGCCACGGGCACCCCTCCCCTGCAGCGAGGCGCGGGTCATGGGGACCGCCACGGGCACCCCTCCCCTGCAGCGAGGTGGGGGTCATGGGGACCGCCACGGGCACCCCTCCCCTGCAGCGAGGTGGGGGTCATGGGGACCGCCACGGGCACCCCTCCCCTGCAGCGAGGTGAGGGTCACGGGGACTGCCACGGGCACCCCTCCCCTGCAGCGAGGCGCGGGTCATGGGGACCGCCACGGGCACCCCTCCCCTGCAGCAAGGCGGGGGTCATGGGGACCGCCACGGGCACCCCTCCCCTGCAGCGAGGCAGGGGTCATAGGGACCACCACGGGCACCCCTCCCCTGCAGCAAGGCGGGGGTCATGGGGACCGCCACGGGCACCCCTCCCCTGCAGCAAGGCGGGGGTCATGGGGACCGCCACGGGCACCCCTCCCCTGCAGCGAGGCGCGGGTCATGGGGACCGCCACGGGCACCCCTCCCCTGCAGCGAGGTGGGGGTCACGGGGACTGCCACGGGCACCCCTCCCCTGCAGCGAGGTGAGGGTCAGGGGGCCGCTCCTCTCAGACCAGCAGCCCTGGCTGCATCCGCTCCCAAGCGAGATCTTGAGACGCCTGACGCTATCTGTGAGGAGTTTCTCAGACGGACAAGAACAGACAGCAGTCACAGCACGCATTTAAAAACACGCCACTGCGGGGCCGTGCTGTGGCGCGGCAGGCTAAGCTTCTGCCTGCGACGCTGGCATCCCACATGGTGCTGCTTCGAGGGGGGGCCGCTCTGCTTCCGACCCGGCTCCCTGCCAGTGCACCTGGGAAAGCAGAGAGGATGGCCCAGAAATGACACAGAAATATCCCTTCTTTTCTAAGATTTATTTATTTGAGAAGCAGAGTTACAGATAAAGAGAAGGAGAGACAGAGAGAGAGGTCTTCCATCCACTGGTTCACTCCCCAGATGGCCGCAATGGCCAGAACTGAGCTGATCTGAAGCCAGGGGCTTCTTCCCAGAATCCCGTGTAGGTGCAGGGGCCCAGGCATTTGGACCATCTTCTACTACTTTCCCCGGCCATCAGCAGGGAGCTGGATTGGAAGTGAAGTGGAGCAGCCAGGACCCAAACTGGTGCCCATATGGGATGCTGGCGCTGCAGGCAGAGGCGTAACCCACTATGCCACAGTGCTGGTCCCACAGAAAGACCTTACATCCATTGGTTCACTCCCCAAATGCTTGCAACAGCTGGGGCTGGGCCAGGCCAAAGCTGGGAGACGGACATTCAATCCAGGTCTCCCGTGTGCACGGCAGGGACCCATCACCTGCTGCCTCCCAGGGTGTGCGCTAGCAGGAAGCGAGGCAGCTGGAACTTGAACCCAGGCACCTGGACACGGGATGCAATCTTTTTTTTTTTTTTTTTGAAGATTTATTTATTTATTTTAAAGTTGGAGTTACACAGAGGAGAGGCAGAGAGAGAGAGAGAGAGAGAGGTCTTCCATCTGATGGTTCACTCCCCAGTTGGCTGCAATGGCCAAAGCTGCACAGATCTGATGCCAGGAGCCAGGAGCTTCTTCCAGGTCTCCCACATGGGTGCAGGGGCCCAAGGATATGGGCCATCTTCTACTGCTTTCCCAGGCCATAGCAGAGAGCTGGATCAGAAGTGGAGCTGCTGGGACTTGAACTGGCACCCACATGGGATGCCTGCCCTGCAGGTGGCGGCTTTACCCGCTACATCACAGCGCTGGCCCTCAGGATGGGATCTTGATGGCTGCACCAAAGGCCACCTGACATTTGGATGTTCTAATGCCCCTGTGTATTTCCCAGATGTATTAAAACAGAGGTATTTTCAACAGGCCAATTACTAAGAAAGGCAACACGGCCAAAATCATTCCCATTCCCCATCTCTTTTTTTTAGATTTTATTTATTTATTTGACAAGTAGAACTACGGACAGTGAGAGACAGACAGAGAGAAAGGTCTTCCCTCTGCTGGCCCACTCCCCAAATGGCCGCAACAGACGGAGCTATGCTGATCTGAAGCCAGGAGCCAGGTGCCCCTTCCCAGTCTCCCACGCAGGTGCAGGGGCCCAAGCACTTGGGCCATCCTCCACCGCCTTCCCAGGACACAGCAGAGAGCTGGATCAGAAATGGAGCAGCAGGGTCTTGAACCGGCGCCCATACGGGATGCTGGCACCACAGGTGGAGGATTAGCCTAGCGCACCATGGCGCCGGCCCCATTTTTGTTTTTATAAAAGTAAGAAACTGTGAACTGGCCTTCTCTGTCCTATGAAAATATACTGACTCTCAAACTATCCATGTAGGGTGCAGGGTTAACTCCGGGAGGTGTCAAGTCCCTTTCTCATATTCTCAGAAGGAAAACATACTCTAAAGTCTACCAGGCCATAAATCCCAGTTCTGGATTGGGGAAATGAATACTATAATGGCAGACAGAACAGTGTTAGGCTTATAAGCCATGCAGTACAGACTTCAGAGCCCGGCCTGGTCCAGCTACTCCAGCTACGTATTTACAGACACAGCCCAGGAAGAAAACCACTACTCAATCAGCAACTTTAATAAGGTTTTATTTTTCCCATGTAGGCACTGGTTTAAGTCCCAGTCACTCCACTTCTAATCCAGCATCCCTGCTGGTGGCCTTGAAAAAGCAGTGGAAAATGGCCCAAGTGCTTGGGCCCATGCCACCCACATGGGAGACCTGCAGAAGCTGTTGGCTCCTGGCTTCAGCCTGGCCCAGCTCTGCCATTGCAGCCATCTGGGGAGTGAACCAGCAGATGGAAGACCTCTCTCTCTGTCTTTCCCTCTCTTTGGAACTTGGCCTTTCAAGTACATTTAAAAAAAAAATCTTAAAAAAAAAAAAAAAAGAATAAACAGGCACTTGGGGCCAGCATTGTGGCACAGTGGGTCCATATTGGAATGCAGGTTTGAGTCCCGACTGCTCTTCTGATACAGGTCTCTGCTAAGGCGCCCTGGGGACAAGCAGACCAACTACTTGGTCCCCTGACACCCATGTGGGAGACCGAGTCCTGGATGGAGTTCCTGGCTTGGGCCTGACCCAAAGCAGAGATGGTGCCACAGATAGCAATCCCTTGAAAGCAACGCATGCTGGTGTCTCCCAACACTGTTAACCTGGCTCCTAAGCTTATAACTCTCAGCCTGGCTGTCAGATCAAAGAGTATGTCATGCTAAAACACGGAATCTGTAAAGCACAGCACGGGACGGGCCTCGTGGCACCAGCATCCCACGTCAGAGTGACAGCGAGCCCAGCGGCTCTGCCTCTGATCCAGCTCCCTGCTAATGCACCTGGGAGGGCAGTGCCACTATGTGGGAGCCCCAGTCGGAGCTCCTGGGTCCTGGCTTCAGCCCGGCCCAGCCCTGGCTGCTGCAGCCATTTGAGGAGTGAACCAACCAAGAACTCTGCCTTTCGAATAAATTACATAAATAAATCTTAAGACAGAGCGAAGGAGGGAAGCAGAGTCTGCGACTGAGCAGGCGGCTTTAGTGGCTGGCTTCCAACGAGGAGCGAGGAAAGCCCTGCGAAGCATCCCACTGGTGCATCTCCAAACCGTCACGGTCACAAGACACTCGGGGAAACCGAGAGAAGGTCACGGACTGGAAGGGACGCAGGGGGCAGGGCAGAACGCTCCAGGGTGTCCTGCCCGGGCCCAGGAACTAAAAAGGGAATCAGTGGGCCCCAACACAGTGTGATTTCTTTTTCACTAGTTTGTGCCGGAGTCAGGCTCCAGTGTGGACAAACGCGCCACAGTTCTGTGATACGCTGACCTGGGGGGAAGCCAGGTGGAGGGTCTCCGGGAAGTCTTTACTCTCTCTGCAATTCTAAGTGTAAAACAACTTTCTAAAAAGTTCAGCGAGAGAAATGCTGAGATGGTTGGAAAGCCCAGATCTGCAAGGGCTGGGTGGGGGTGGGAGCGGCTCTGGGGCCACTGGTCGTGTGATGTGACACAAACTGCTTTGCCTTGCTCGGCACCCATTTCCTTATCAGTAAAAGACGGGGACTAACAGCAGCCTCCACTTTGTGAGACTGACGGTCCTTCCAGGAAAGCAGGTGGCACGCCAGGTGGCACGCCGGAGTTTAACACAAGGGCACACTGAGCTGACAAACCGCAGGGCTGGGTGCAGCGGGGAGAGGCTGGGAGCCCGGCTTCAGACTTCTGGGGTTGGGCGCATGCACGCGCGTGTGCACACACACACACACACTTCTGGGATGGGGTACTGTCACACACTGACTTTCAAATAAAGAAATCTTTAAAGAAAGGAAGAGTTACAGAGAGAGATCTTCCACGTGCTGGTTCACTCCCCAAATGGCCATGATGGCCAGGGCTGGGCTAGGCTGAAGCCAGAAGCCAGGGCACCAAGGACTGAAGCACTTGGGCCATCTTCCGCTGGTTTCCCAGGCATCAGCAGAGAGCTGGGTGGGAAGCGGAGCAGCTGGGACGTGAACAGGCACCCACAGGGGACACCAGCTTCACCCGCTGTGCCACAGCACCGGCCCCCTGGCACTTTCTGTTACGGCTTCTACTGAGTGCCTAGGCTAGCCACTTGATCTCCTCTCTTAAAATGATTTTGCAGGATGGATTAGCAGAGGCCGTGAACCTCTGCGGTTGTCAGGATTTAACATTTTCTTTCCGGCTAAACCAGGTTGTGTCCACAATCATGTTAACTGAACAGCACGGCTGGTTTATCAGCGCCGCCTCTTAAAGACACAGCGCGCGTCTAGGTAGTTTCTGTAGTCGCGGGGGCTGCCGAGGGGAGCTGTGTGCGCCCAGCCAGGTCAGGCTGCGTGATCCATGGCTTTGGCTTTCGCAGACTTTCTTCCTCCCACAGTCACAGGTTTTCGGTCTTAAACACAGCCTGACGACACCCGCTTCAATGCCCCGGACGCCATTTCTCCCGCAGGAAGCAGCTCAGAGCGGGGGCGCGGTGTCGCGGGGTGTTGCAGGTGTGTCCTCAGTGGGCCCGGGCTGCGCTGGGCTGAGACGCCGTGCGTGCGGAGGCCTCCAGCTCCGCTCGGTCTGGGGACTGACCCCTGCCGTAGACTGGACGTGGTTCATGTTCCAAGGGGTCACGCTGCGGCGGTGCGAGTCCTCACAGAGACTTTTGTGGAACAGTTTCATCAAGACTTCAGAAGGTGAAAAAGTTAACCAAATTTTTCTTTGAAATGTAACACCGCTAAGTACAGTTTCCCGTAGATGGGTGTACAGCAGGAAGCAGAGGCGAGAGTGCGCACACGTGGTTTCAGTATGTTTCAAAGAAATTTCGAGGAAATTCCTGTAACACGGTGTGGCAGGGCTTGACCGCGGGGCCACGGCGGCCTTCGCGCTCTGCCGTGGGAGGAGACGCAGGGCTGAACAGCAACCAACCCAAAGCTCAGGCAGCGGCAGGCCTTCCCGGTGGGCAACACTCGTGCTGTGAGGCTCCTTCCCCCAGCTCCTGCGACACCAACTCTAGGGGCCCGTGCTGTGGAGCAGTGGGTCAGGTCACCGCCTGCAGCACTGGCAACCATAAGGGCACTGGTTCAAGACCCAGCTGTTCCACTTTCAATCCAGCTCCCTGCTAATGCACCTGGGAAAGCAAGGGAGGATGCCCAGTCGCTTGGGTCCTTGTATCCACACGCGAGACCTGGAAGAAGCTCCAGGCTCCTGGTTTCAGCCTGGCCCAGCCCTGGCCATTGCAGCCATTTGTGGAATGAACCAATGGATAGAAGATCTCTCTCTCTCTCTGTCTCTGTCTCTGTCTCTCCCTCTCTCTCTGCAACTCTGCCTTTCAAATAAATTTTAAAAAATAAATCTCAGAAACAGGACCTGTCCATACCACATCCATGTTCTTTGCAGCCAAGTGTGTACGTCTCTGACCTGGGAGGTCAATGCTAGACGGCAAGACTCATGTTGGAACCAACTTTATGCCTCTTGGAGGGATCAGAGCAGCATGTGGAGACAAACTCCACAGAAGGAACGTGGGGACAATAAGATCTCCAGAAGAGCAATGCCTGAGCCTTGGGACTCCCCAGGTCTTTAGCATCGGCCCCTAAGACTAAACGGCAGATGGGGGAGGCTGGTGTTCGGCGTGGCAGTTAGGATGCCCCGTGAGGAGCCAGCATCCCACACTGAAGGGCTTGGGTTCCTGGCCTGCCTCCCCTCCTCCTCCAACCCAGCTTCCTGCTCATGGACACCCGGGGGGCAGCAGAGGATGGCTCACGCACCCGGGTCCCTGCCAACCAGGTGAGAGGCCTGGATTGAGGCTCGGGATCCCGGCTTTAGACTGGCCCAGCTCTAGCTATTGAGGGCATCTGGGGAGAGAACCAGCAGATGGGAGTGCGCACGTGCTGCTCCCGCTCTCGGTCTCTCTCCTTTTAAATAAATAAATAAATATTCAACATAAATAAATGAGACTGAAAAATGGCGGACTGGTACATAACTGCTCGGGAAATGACAGAAACGCAGACGCCCACGTGTCTTCCAACCTGTGGTGCAACACTGATTCAGCTCACCCGGGCGTAAGAGCCCACGGCCGAGCCAGGGAGCTGTGTGCGGGACGAGGACGAGGACGCAGCGAGCACAAGGCCACAGCGGGGAGACCAGCTCTGGCCCTGGCTCTTCCCTTGACACGCGAGATGTCGGGCAAGCAATCGAATGTCCCTGGACGCCGAGCTCAGGGTCTGCAGGCTCCGTCTCTCTTACGGTGACTAAAATGCAAACATTTTGAAAATCACAGAGGGTGCCTGGTGCCGCAGCTCACTAGGCTAATCCTCTGCCTGCGGCACCGGCACCCCGGTTCTAGTCCCGGTTGCTCCTCTTCCAGTCCAGCTCTCTGCTGTGGCCCAGGAATGCAGTGGAGGATGGCCCAAGTGCTTGGGTCCTGCACCTGCATGGGAGACCAGGAGGAAACACCTGGCTCCTGGCTTCGGATTGGTGCAGCACGCCGGCTGTAGTGGCCATTTGAGGGGTGAACCAATGGAAGGAAGACCTTTCTCTCTGTCTCTCTCTCTCTCTAACTCTGCCTGTCAAAAAAAAAAAAAAATCACAGAGGGCTAGCAGAACACAGGTCATCATGAGATCAGCAGTGGTTCCCATCAGCGACTCTATCTTGCAAGGCCATTTACGTTCTTGGACAAAAACAACACACAAATGAAGTATAGGCAGTCCGATAAGCCTCTCTTGTGCACAAAGCCCAAAGCAGCTGCAGCAGATACCTTTGGGCATCCTCGCCTGGTGTGACCTGGGAGAACTTTACCAGCTGTCCCGTACGCTACTGGGAAACTGTGCACCCACCCACCGGGACGCTCGGCAGACAGCGGAGGCCTCTGTGAGGCCCTCGGTTGACAATGGAAGACGCCGTCTTACCCAGAGCGAGAGTGCAGCGGGCTCTCTTCCTGTCTGTAGCAAGCCTGCACCACGATCCAGCACAACCAGGAGCCGAGGAGAAACCGAAGTGCAGCCTAAGACACCGCTGGTAGAGCAGAGGCCCTCGCACCCGCCACCGGGGATCGGATCACTGCCCTGTACTCCCACGGCCCCGGCCACACACAGTGTCTGGGGGACCCGTCCACAGAGACCCCGGGACTAGGGGTGAGTAGGCCTCAGGAGGAACCGCAGCTCTGTTAGCCACTCCTCCTTTCCAAGACTGCCCTTTGTTGTGGAAGGCCGGCTTTGTGGAGGCGTGACTACCACACAGTAAAATCCACCCTTTCTAAGTGTGCCGTTCTGTGGATTGTGACAAATGCACACAGCAGCCCCGTCACAGTCAGGGTAAAGACACCTCCCCACCTAGTGCCCCCGCCCCCGGGCCCACTGCAACCACGGACCTAAACCTCCCCACGGCTTTGCTCTTTCTGGAATGACAAGACGCGCTCTTCACAATGCTTAAATAAAACCATCAAAGGCCTTATCAACCGGCACGGGACACCGTGCACACAATTGCCAGGCGTGCGTTAGGGCCGGTGTCTCCTGGGCCTGAGCCGCTCTGCTGGCTCAGCTCAAAATAGGATGCTTCTCAGGGAGACGCCAAGGGGCCTCTTAAACCCAGGGACAAGACCTCGTCTCCAGTCGTCCCTGCAGAAATGCCTGCTGTCCTTGTCTGTGGCGCAGTGCCAGGCACAGCCAGGACCTCCCTCAGTCTAGACGCGCACCTGGCATTGAGGGAACAGGCACCTCCGAAGCTGGCACTGAGCGCAGATCGCTAAGGAGAGTCTGTCACCCTAAAAGGCTTGACTTTCAGCAGCGCGTTCCTGCCCCTCCAGCCACACGGTGTGGTCTGGGCAGAGGGAGACCCTGAAGGCTCGCCGAACTCTGTGAGAGTCACACAAGAGCTCCCACACGACAGAGGACCGCACAGAGAGCATCCAAGGGCTCGGCCAGCAGCTGAGATGACCGCGTCCCACGCTGGAGTGCCGGGGTCCAGGCCCTCACTCCACTCCTGGCCCCAGCAGCCTGCTCGTGCGCAGCCCGGGAGGCAGCGGGTGATGCTGTAAATGGCTGGGTCCCCGCCACTCCCATGGGAGACCTCCATTAGCTTACTGCCGCTGCTAGTTCAGCCTGGCTCAGCCCCAGCAATGTGGGCATTTGGGGAGTGACCAGTGGACAGGAGCTCTCTGTTTCTCACTAACTAATTAACTAACTATTTTAATAAAAGGAGCCTGTGTGGGTCTGGCGTCGTGGCGCAGGGGGTTAAGCTGTCGCTTACGACGCCAGCATGCCAGGTGAGTGGTTCGAGTTCCAGCTGTTCCACTTCTGACACAGCTTCCTGCCAAGGCACCCGGGACGGCACAGCGTAGCCTGACTATTTGGGCCCACACCGCCATGTGGGAGACGCAGGTGGAGTTCCAGCCTCCTGGCTTACACTTGGCCCAGCCCTGGCCACTACGGCCATTTGGGGAGTGAACCAGTGGACAGAAAAATCTCTTTCTCCCTTCCCCTGTGTATGTAAAACGCTGCCTTTCAAATAAATGAATAACCTTTAAAAAACAAAACCCTAAGTCCCGCGGTGCCCCAGCTTCCGCGCGCACAGGTTGAGCAATCTGGAGAAGCCAACGCGAAGGCTTAAGGACCTGCTCCCAGCAAACACAGAGGAAACACACGCGGCCACCTCTGCTTCCTTCTCAACTCCTCCCAAAACGACAGGAAGGAGACGGAAAGGGGGAAATGCATGAAAATACAGAACCGAGAGGACGGGGGAGGAGACGGCACCGCGTTGGGAGCAGAAACAGGCCCAGCCCCGAGGAAGCTGATTCCGGACAGACGAGGCTGGCATCCCGACGGCAGGGCGCACGCAGGCACAGAGCTCCAGCTCAGGGGGCTGCGGGGGTCGGGGGGGGGACAGAAAGTCTGTGCAGAGCATTTATGCTCTGGGTCTTTCCCCAGATACCGCTAGCCAGGAGCCCACCCGTCTCCCCTCTGGTAGAAGGCGGGACTGGATGTCCACCGGGGCGTAAGCCAGGGGGGCTGCCTCGGGGGGCCCCAGGCACAGAGTGCTGGCGCAGGCGCTCTTCTGGAGACGGCAGGGTGGGCAGAGTCTCCACACGGAGGCCTGGGGGCACCTGCTCAGCCCCTGCCCCGCTCGCCTCCCGGGACACTGGCCGTTCTGCTCAGCCACCGCCTCGGCTGGAGACCAGACGCGGCCGCTGGCTGCACGGCAAAGGTGCTGCTGCCATGCAGTGGGAAGCGCTGCTCCCCGGCTCCCGGCTTCCGATCAGCGCGGCGCGGCGCCGGCCGTGGCGGCCATGTGGGGGGTGAACCAACGGGAGGAAGACCTCTCCTCTGTCTCTCTCTCACTGTCTAACTCTGCCTGTCCAAAACAAACAAACAAACAAACAAACAAAAAACCAAAGAAACCAAAGCTGCTGCTGCTCAATACGAAGACAGAGCCGTGCTCGGCCCCACTTCAGGGCGCTCGCCAAAGCCGGCTCCGAGGGTCGGGCCCTCACACTGAGCCTGCCCTGCGGATTCCTTCGCCGGCTCGTGGAAAGCGCCAGCACAGAGAAAACCGGGCACTGCAGTGCTGACAGGCGATCCCTGCAGGGCGCGGCGTGACCAAGGACTGCACCTCCCTTGTCACTTCCCGGACACGCGAACAGGGACACTAACGTCTGCAGACACGCTGACACCGACACTTCCCCAAGGAGGATCCAAACGGCCCGAGAAACACACAAAAAGGCGCCTGACCTCAGCATTCTGGGAAAATGGAACCCCCCACACCCACCCCGGGAACAGCTAATACACGAAAGCCGGGAAACAGTGGGTGTGGAGACCCCAGCGCTGCTGGTGGGAGGAGAGCGGATACAGTCATCCTGGAAAACTGCTCTGCTGTATCCACGGCGGGAATTCCACCCCCGGCAGAGTCCCAGCGGGTGTGCACACGCGTACGTGGCAGCATCACGGCGGCACTGCTGTACAGCTGACAGACTGCCCCCTGCCTACCAACACGACAGGGCAAGCAGGAGCACCCACGGAGGCGCCCTGTGCAGCAGTGGTCTCTCTTCCTCAGCGCTGAACGCAACGAGACAACTAAATGTCCACGACCCCTGGGGCCGGCGGTCCAGCGCGGCAGGTTAAGCCACCGTCTGCAACACCAGCATCCCGTATGAGCGCCTGTGTGAGCCCTGGCCGCTCCACTTCTGATCCAGCTCCCTGCTGATGAGCCTGGGAAAGCAGCAGATGACGGCCCAAGTGCTTGGGACCCTGCACCCACGTGGGAGACTTGGAATAAGCTCCTGGCTTTGGCCTGGCCCAACCCTGACCATTGCAGCCATTTGGGGAGTGAAGCAGCAGATGGAAGATCTTTCTCTCTCTCTATAAAGCTCTGGCTTTTGAGTAAATAAATAAACCTGAAGAAAAGAGGTGAAATGAGCCATGAGAGAGTGTGTGGGAGGCTCCACTTTAACACAAAGTTCAAGGCAGGACAGAAGTCAGAGCTGACTGTGGCCTAGGAGCAGGGCTCGTGGAGGGCTGGCGTGTGCCGATCCCAGAGGTGCACCACCTTGTGAATACCAGCGGTGTACGCTCTGTCCCTTTCAGAGTACCTACTGTACTAGAACAGACACCAGTTTAAAAAGACAGACCAGCCCTATGTGAGGGGATCTAGCATGGTCTCTAAGACTCGCTAGCAGATTAGAAAGCAAGGGCGGGGCCGGCGCCGCGGCTCACTAGGCTAATCCTCCGCCTTGCAGTGCCGGCACACCAGGTTCTAGTCCTGGTCGGGGCGCCGGATTCTGTCCCGGTTGCCCCTCTTCCAGGCCAGCTCTCTGCTGTGGCCAGGGAGTGCAGTGGAGGATGGCCCAAGTGCTTGGGCCCTGCACCCCATGGGAGACCAGGAAAAGCACCTGGCTCCTGCCTGCGGATCAGCGAGGTGCGCCGGCTGCAGCACACCGGCCGCGGTGGCCATTGGAGGATGAACCAATAGCAAAGGAAGACCTTTGTCTCTGTCTCTCTCTCTCACTGTCCACTCTGCCTGTAAAAAAAAAAAAAAAGCAAAAAAAAAAAAAAAAAGAAAAGAAAGCAAGGGCGGAGGGTGCGCGGCAGTGCAGGTGAGAGCTGGTGCCGTCAGGGCTCTGCACCCATCCCTCAGCTGCTGGCTACCGAGAGCTGCCCCTTCTCCAAGAACAGGGAGGCAGGGCCACCCAGTCCAAGAGAGAGCTCCTGACTCCCCTCCCCCATATGCCACCCCGGGTGGGGCAGTCAGTACACTGCAGGGCAGGCAAGGCCCGCCCCTTACCCAAGACGGGGTGGCCACGCGGTGCAAGCCTGAGTCCTGCCGAGACCCCACCATCGCCAGGTCTCCTCCCCTGCCCCGGTGGGCTTCTCTCTGTGCAAAGCGCTCCCTTAAGGAAGATGCCCAGCCAGGCCTTGCTCCCCGAGAACCTCAGCTAACCCAGCTGCTGCCGAGCTGGCCGAGGACGTGGTCTCCATGTGTGGGCTTCTGGGGGTGGGCCACCCGTCAGCCAGATGGCACTGGGTGGGTGGAGGTGGCGGTAGGCCTGTGGTGAAGGGGACAGCGACACACGGCAGCTCACTGCACTGGTGCTGTGATGCCCCCAGTAGAGGCGGCGTGGGGGGAACGTAAGAGCAAGGGCTGGTTCCTTGGTGGCTGTTATGAAGAGCCATCGCTCACCCAAACAGCAAAACGGCAGCCTCAGCCACACAAAGCCACCTCCGACAGCTAAGCCTCCTTTGGTGACACTGGAAGACACGCATCCCCCAAACACACAGGACTGAATTAACACAGGCAGAACTGAGAAAGGAGGCTTAGCTGTCAGCCTGGGCGCGTCCACTGTGCTGAGGTTACAGACCTCACGGGAAGTGAGTTCTGAGACCTGAGACGGGGACGTCTGTGGATTTATGGCAGCACCACGGACCCCAGACCCCTGGGCCTGCACGACTCACTCCCTCTCCTTGGTCACGGTCCCGGGGAGAAGGCCACCCTGCCTGGGTCAAGTGCCTGACAAGACAGCACGCGCCCTGCAGGGAAACCGCCCCCACGTCTTCACTGCTGGCCTTCAGAGCACAATTAGAGCCACGCTCGCGTCACTCAGCTGGGGCCTGCGGGGCCTGCTAAGAGAGGGGCTTCCAACGGCAGAAGCCGCGGGGCCTGGCTGGCGCGGGCACTGGCAGGACCCAGAAGGCACAGGAGTGAAAGGCTGTGTTGACGTCAGACGCTCCCACAGGACACAGAGTTAACACTTTGGCAGGGGCCCCGGGTCTCACAGGCGCTGGGGGGGGGGGTTCTTGGGAGTCTGGAGCAGTGAGGGGCACACTGAGCGGTTCCAGAACGGCCTCAGAGGTTTTCAGAAGTTCCAAGGGCTGTGTAGAACACTGGGACGGGGCTTCCGTGGAACATGGCAAAGCCGCCGGTCAGCCGTGGCCTGCAGGGGGCACTCTGACTGCCGAGGCCCAGCGTCTGCCTCCTACGCTGGTTCCCGGTGCGGATTCTGCCTCGCACATTGGTGTCCTTTCAGTAGCTTCAACCCTGAAAGCCAGACCTTGAAGTCCGCGTGACGGACAGGTGGATGTGTGACCGCCGTCTTACGTCTCCGAGCCACGGGGAGACCTGACCGAAGCACGTGGCGTCCTTCTGCGGTAACCTCGGCCACTACAGCGACTCGGGCGAAAGGAAGACAGGAGCAAACTTGGCCGACGCCTTCCTACCTACGGATTTTCGCTTGCTTTTCCTCAGCGGATGACGCGCTGTGGACGTGGTTTCGTGTCAAGGGACGCAGGTCCACTTTGTTTCTGGACAGCAGTTCATGGCACAGACACACTGTTGGATTTAACATTTCCCCTCTCGCCATCACTTAGACAGTCTCTAGGTTTTTACTGCTCTGAGTAATGCTACAATATCATTCCTGTAAAAGGCATTCAGAGAAGTGGGCCTAAAGGCACGCACTGCTAAAAATTGAGTCACTATCGCTAAACCGAAGGCCCCGAGCAAGTGCAGCACAATTATACAGTGAGAAGAAGACAGCATACAGGCGGCTAAGGATCCAGTAACCCAGCCCAACACAACGCACACACATGCGGCCTGCACAGGAACCAGGGGTCTGTCCCCACCTCGGGCCTTTGGGCTTTGTAACAGGTAACAGGTGTGACAGGTGTGAGCAACAGGTGTGAGCAGCCACTGCCCTAGGGAGGGGCAGCCCAGCCCTCCGCGCTCCGGGCTGCCCTGGTCCTCTCTCTTGGAGTTGACAGCCAGCACGGCCTGCCCTGCCCGAGCTCCCTCAGGCAAGGGCTAGTTTTTCTTTCTTTCTTTCTTTCTTTTTTTTTTTTTTTTAACAGGCAGAGTGGACAGTGAGAGAGAGAGACAAAGGTCTTCCTTTGCCGTTGGTTCACCCTCCAATGGCCGCCACGGCTGGCGCACTGCGCTGATCCGATGGCAGGAGCCAGGTGCTTCTCCTGGTCTCCCATGGGGTGCAGGGCCCAAGCACTTGGGCCATCCTCCACTGCACTCCCTGGCCACAGCAGAGAGCTGGCCTGGAAGAGGGGCAACTGGGACAGAATCCGGCGCCCTGACCGGGACTAGAACCCGGTGTGCCAGCGCCGCTAGGCGGAGGATTAGCCTAGTAAGCTGCGGCGCCGGCCTAGGGCTTGGGGGCCGATGTTGTGACACAGCAGGTGGCAGTTATAGGAGTGGAAGTCCCAGCTACTCTGCGCTGCTGACCAGCTCCCTCACGAAGGCGCCTGGGAAGCAGCAGATGATGGATGGCCCCAGCGCTCGAGCCCCTGCCACCCACGGGGGGACCCGGATGGAGGTCCTGGCTCCTGGCTTCAGCCTGGCCCTCACATGGATGCTCCGGCCATTTGAGGAAGGAAACGGCAGATGGAAAACCTCTGTCTCTGTCTCTCTACCTTTCAAACAAATAAATCTTAAAAAAAAAAAAAAAATAGTTTGCTCTTTCGGCACACATGTGAGTGAAGTGTTTAACTCACAGAAGATGGACTTAGCACCACTTTTTGAGGTTCCTGCATCAGAGAGGGAAGAAAGTTCCTGGCTCAGGGGCAGGAGGAGGAAGCAGGGCTACAGAACACACGGGTGCGCGTGAACCCTCAGGGGTGAGGCTGAAACTCACCCACTTTCCCTCGGAGAGCAGGGGAGGGTGGGGTGTGGACCTGAGCTACCAATACCGAAGAGTCCAGGCAGCGCCAGACTCGCGACAATCCTCAATCCACCAAGCCCGTAACTGACTTGGAGCCGTGGCAGGCGTTTAGCTCAACGAAACAAGACTGAACTCCATAAAGGGGCACAAACAAGCTACACAGCTCTCCCACCACCAAGGGACGGCTGGGGCGGGTTTGCCCGGCGTTGTACGAAGGTGGTCCACCGGCCCCTTAGCTCCGCTACAGACACCGGGATGGTGAGACCTCCAGAGCCCTGCTCCTCCTGCCCCCACAACCACGGGTGGCCGCGGAGGTGACCAGCTCGAGGGCAGCGAGCCTGCGCGCAGCCCGCTTGGCTCCAGCAGCTCGCGGTGGGCACCTTCCCGAGTGACTGGCATTCCTCCGAAGTCAGAGCTGTGCCCGCTCCACCAGCGGGTAATCTGAGCACCCGAGTGATGGACTGACCGAGGTTACGAAGAGTTTAACGGTCAGATACAAATACAACTTGCCATCTCGATCCCAGCTCTCTTCCACTGCTTTTCTGCATAAACACGCACTCCAGTGTCCTTAAATCTGACCCTGAAGACTTAATAATGAACTTGGCTTGGCGGAGTATCTTCAGCGACGTGTGAATCCCCAGTGCTCCAGTAAAAGTGCAGCCCAAGGGACAGCTCGGGAGTGACGTCCAGTCTCCCACTCAGAAACGGCAGGAAATGCCACAAGCCCCAGAAGCCAGGACGCCGGGGCACGTCTATTTTAGAATAACAATTTGTCTCAATAACTTCAGCGCCCACACCGATTCCCTCTGGAAAGGGGAGCTGCTGTCGCCGCGCGCTGCTGATGGCTTTAAAAGGCCATCCTCGCTCCTCTGTAACCTGACGCTGCTTTGCTGACCCCAGCCGGGTTACTAGAGAGTGGACGTCAGTCTACACAGCAGTCCCGGTCCCTGGGCCTTCCCTAACCAAGCATGTCAAGTGCGGTCAGGGCAGAGCCCAGAGGTCAGCTCGGCAGATGGAATTACACACCGACTCGGGCTCTCTGAAGAGATCCCCCAGGAAAACATATCACTCCCACTGGCTCCACTTTTAGAACTCGACCCACGTCTCAAACTGTACCTGGTGCGCTACAAAAACGGATTCGCGGACAGGAAACGGGCAGAGGTCCCAGAGGCACCTGCGCTGGTCAGCAGCACGGGCAGCGGCTCAGGCTTTGGAACCAGCCAGCTGGGTAGAAGCCCTGATCCGGCCCCTCTGGGCTCTGCAGCTTATGTAACCTCTCGCACGTCAGGCCTCCAGCCGTCACACGGGGCCTTCTGCGTTAGGGTGTGCAGGCAAAACCAGAGAGCAGGGTGGGTGCGGAGTGAGCTGCGAGGGTTACACGTTGCTATCACTGTGGTCAGTGAACAACGCCCGTGGGAAGGAGGGAGTGTGCTAGCTCCGTCGGCACGCGCCTCTGTGTGGGGCGTCGGATCCCTCCGTGTGCTTCCCTAACACGAAACCGTGGTGTCTTCTGCAAGCAGTTGTTCACTACAGCCCCAGGCATACTGAACGACTGCCAGCTACAACAGCAACAGACACGCCAACGTCGTGCTCTTTGGGGAAAAAATAAAGCCTCAAATTTAAGGCCAAGGCTGCGGCACTGTGCTTCAGGCAGAGCTCGGTCACCCAGAGGCCTGCACAGAGGTGCGGACAAAGCAACTGAACCGTGGCAAGGCTGCCAGCCAGAAGAAACCTCAAAACCAGCTCAGGGAAGCACTTGCTTATTTTAAGATAGACTGTATGGCCTGAAAAGGCCAAAACACGTTTTTTAAAAATATATAAACTAATCTGACATCAGAGGAAGTGAAAAAGATAAAGAAGGAAGCATGCAAATGTCTAGTCCGTGTCAGAATCAAGAGCGTGAGCTGACTCCTGGGGACTCCTAAGACAGACCTCTCTCAGCGCTAGGGCCACGGGGTGGTACCAGGAAAACCCAGGGTGCACACGTGAGGGGCAGAAGCACAAGGGGCTCTGCATTTGAAGCGTTACTGCTGGCTGAGACGAGGGCTCACCCAGACAGCAGTGATGGGGCTGGCGCCGTGGTGCAGCGGGTTAACGCCCTGGCCTGAAGCGCCGGCATCCCATACGGGCGCCGGTTCGAGTCCCGGCTGCTCCACTTCGGATCCAGCTCTCTGCTATGGCCTGGGATAGCAGTGCAAGATGGCCCAAGTGCTTGGCCCCTGCCCCCACATGGGAGACCCGGAAGAAGCTCCTGGCTCCTGGCTTCGGATCAGCTCAGCTCCGGCCTTTGTGGCCAATTGGGGAGTGAACCAGTGGATGGAAGACCTCTCTCTCTCTTTCTCTCTCTCTGCCTCTCCTCTCTCCATGTAACTCTTTCAAGTAAAATAAATCTTAAAAAAAAAAAAAGGAGGAAGACAACAAGATAAACGATAAGGAAATTCACCTCCATTAAGCCCCACGATGGAAGACCATTGCCAATGTTCCTTAAGAAGCAATTTCTCGCCGGCGCCGCGGCTCACTAGGCTAATCCTCCACCTGTGGTGCCGGCACACCGGGTTCTAGTCCCAGTCAGTGTGCCGGATTCTGTCCCGGTTGCTCCTCTTCCAGGCCAGCTCTCTGCTGTGGCCCGGGAGTGCAGTGGAGGATGGCCCAAGTGTTTGGGCCCTGCACCCCATGGGAGACCACGAGAAGCACCTGGCTCCTGCCATCGGATCAGCGCGGTGTGCCGGTCGTGGCGGCCATTGGAGGGTGAACCAACGGCAAAGGAAGACCTTTCTCTCTCTCTCTCACTGTCTAACTCTGCCTGTCAAGAAATAAATAAATAAAAATAAAAAAGAAGCAATTTCTCCTGCCTAACACATTTTAAAAATTATTTATTTATTTATTTGAAAGTCAGAGTCAGGCCAAAGCCTAACTGTCCGCTGCTATCCCAGGTGCATTAGCAGGGAGCTGAATGGGAATTAAGCAGCCGGGACTCAAACTGGCGCCCATACGGGATGCTGGTGTCGCAGGCAGCGGCTTTTACCTGCTACACCTCAGCGCTGGCCCCTGCCCAACGCTTTAACTGCTCCCCACCTCTCCAGGGAACGGCCCGTATATGCCTTTGCCACCTTGTTCTGCCCTGGGCCAGGCTGCCTCCCTGACTGGTTCTGGGTTTATTCCTGCTGCGTGTCCCCAGCTCCCATCACCGCACCTGGCACGCGGTAGTTGCTCGGCAAATATTTGCCGATTCGCACTCGGGCCTGCACTCTGGGCCTCGTTCCTGCAAAACCTCTTTCCCGAGCCCGGTCAAACGCAGCCATTCCTCCAAGTTCCACTCCTCGTCTTCTCAGCACCCTTCTCTCCCACACCCAAGTCCTCCACAGGTGGATCCCTTCAGACCGCCACTGTTGGCGCCGCACGTCTTGTTTAGAGGTTTTGCCAGCCCCCACCAACGAGTCTCTTCAGGAGGGCAAACTATTCTGAGACAGTGAGAAGCAGTGGGAAGGTCACTGACCGTGGCCAGGCACACCCAGTCCGAGGACTTCTGAAAAACGGATACGGAGCGCTTGGGACGGTGCCTGGAGCACAGGACGCGCTCACGCCCTGGCTGCTCGCCACGGCCACTGCTCGGCTCCCGCCGCTCAGCCCGCCCGGGGGTCTTCCTGAGGAGCCCGAGGGCCCTCCGTGGCACACAGCAGCCACCACCATCCAAAGCCTGGTTGCTGGCTGCACAGATGGGGCTACGCACACGTCCCCCGGGGTGAGCCGAGACCTGGTATCTCGGGTGTCCAGGGACTCTTCCTCGGTCACTCACTCAACAGGTTTCTCCTGGGCCTGGCACACAGCAGTAACACGGCCCCTGCCCAGCGGGACTTACGTTCTAAAGGAGAAGGCAGACAACAGGAACAGAGAGACGAATGCAAGTGTGGTGCTAAGTGCCACGAGGAGGAGAAGTGGAACACCCAGGCGGAGGCCGGCAGCAGGGCTGCGCCGACCTCAGGGTGACCCACGCTCACCCTCACCGCCTCCAGGAGCCCTTCTGCAGGTCGCCTCCGGCCCCAGGCCCCCGGCATAACCAGCGGCTGTGGTCTGGCTCCCAGGGCCCCTCTCAGCTCAGACCGAGCTAGACTACGGAACCAGCAGCGCCCGTTTGCCTCTGGGAGGAGGCTGGGCCTGGCGCTTTGGGCCCCGTGGAGATGAAGCGGTTACAGCCGTACCGCGACGGGCCTGTTTCCCAGGAAGTTCAGGTCGCTGTTCTCGCCAAACAGGTAGCCTTCAGGGTGCGTCGAGTCGAACTTCTCTCCTCCCATGATGAAGTGGTTGGCAAAATAGCTTCCTAGAGAAGGACAGACAAACGCCATCAGGCAAACAAACGGAAACCACACAACCTAGCGAAACCTGCCAGCCCCTCAAAACAGAGAGAGAGAGCAGTTCCGACCCCACAGGGTTGGCGTCTCCTGATTTGGGACAACAGCACAAAATCTGGCAGGGAAAACCCAAGATAGCAAACATAGACTGGATGCTTGTTTTCCGTTTCACATTCTTGCGTCCTTATCGTTATCTGTGATACCATCAGCTCAGACCACGAGGTTCCACGACGCCCACTAATGAACACACATACTAGTATTCTGTCGCTCATTTTCTTCCCCTTGAATCTGAAGTAATTGTTCCAAGCATTTGAGAATGCTAACCACGGGTGTGAGCACGTGTAACACACGTGTGTACACTTCTCTTCGCCTGGATTTCCATAAGCCAGCTCACACCTACACGCATAAGCCTCAGTTCCCACCTGTCTACTTCTGTTCCCCCATAATCCTCTGCAGCGAGGGTTCTTCACACTTTAGGTTACTGCTAAACACATGACTGTGTCCTAGGAAATTGAGAATTCAAACAGCATGGCTGCCCTGGCTTTACCTACCAAACACCACACAGGCCCTAGGGAGCTGAACCGGCAGATGGTTAGGACTGTGAAAGGTCACACACACCCTCAGCTCTGCCTCACCCCGGGCTAACGGTCCCGGCAGGTTCCCTGTGTTCCACTGTCACCGGCCAAGCCAAGGCAGGGCTGCTGCCCACACAATGCCATTGCCAGCCAACATCAGCAATCAAGGGTCAGAATTCGGGGGCTGGGGGGTTGGGGAGGGTTGTGCCAGGATGCGACGGCACTGGTAAGTCTCCGAGGGAGGCCGAGGGAAGCCTGGCGGTGCCATGCGGGTGAATGCTTCTGCCACACACTGGTGTGACCCAGCTCTCCTGTGAGGGCGAGGGGCCCCGGGGAAGCTCACAGCACACCCTCTACCAACCCCTCCCACTCCAGGTCTCAAATCAGCACAAAGGCTGTGAAAGGGCAGAGGCTGGCTACATAAAAACTCCCTGTCGGCTGCAATTTCTGTTGAAGACTTACAGCAAACTGAAAAATGAGGGCGGGCGCTTCCAGCCTGCAGAGGAACCATGGGAGGGGAGGCAGAGAGGAAGGCTCTGAACAGAGACAGAACCTGACGTTCATTTCCTACCCATGGAGCTTGAGTCTGGAAACATCTATTAAAAGAAACAGTGTGGGTAAAACCCCTCACCACAAAGCCAGGCAAGTCTTGAACTAAACAACAAACAGGAAAACATGACCAAGGGAGGGCAACAGAGCCCAAATCGAAGCACCTCCAGGGCCCTTGAAAGATACCCATCGGACCCGAAAACACAAGCAGCAGCCGTCTGCATCGATGCCGTGGTCAGCTCGTCCTTTAGGACAGCTGGAGTATCCATTATTTATGTCCAGCACTTGCTGGGCCCATTTTCCAAGTGCATAATTTATAGAGAGGGGAGGTGCCTCGTCGCTCACGGGAGACGCCGCCTGCTCAAATAATCTCAGTACTTCCCGGTGAACCTTAGCAACCCAGCTCTGCCCAGTAGGGGCTGCAGGCTTATCACACGGCGGGGGAGAGCAGAGAGCTGGAGGTTTCACACTGATGGGTGACGCCCGGTGATGAGTGGAGAACCGGGAGAAGCGGGAGCTGTCCAGGTCGAGCTCCGTGGGAGTGAGGGACGTGGGCGGTGAAGGGAGCGTGTGGGTTGGCTTACAGGTGCACTCGTGACCTGGGCTGAAGGGTTAGGCCAGGTGACAGGGTTCTGCTGGGAATGCCATTTCTTGGCCGCAATATTAGAAGAAATGAAATGATCAAGAAAGATATGGACAGCTAATTGTAGTTCCATCCTGCCTCAAAAATCAAGAATACTGGGGCCGGCACTGTGGTGCACCTGTGGTGGCGGCAGTGTCCCCACGGGAGTGCTCCTTGCTAATGCCCGGGGGGCAGCGATGGTCCAAGCACTTGGGCCCCTGCTGCCCACGTGGGAGACCCGGATGGGGTTCCCGGCTCCTGGCTTCAGCCTGGCCCCGACCAAGCTATTGCAGCCATTTGGGGTGAACCAGCAGACAGAAGATCCTTCTCTCTCTCACTCTGCCTTACAAATAATAAAGATAAAATAAAATTCAGTGTAGGCAACTTTTCAGAAAAATATATTGCATGAAGTAGCAGCGATAGCTGCACAGGTGACAAACGTCCTGATTTCTGGTTAAACTGACTCTAACGCTCAGTGATTCTCTGACAACTCTCTTCGCTAAACTTTTTTGGAGATAAAATGGGCATATAGGAAATGTGAAAGACAGTGTGAATTAAGGTAGAATAAGCTCCCCAAACCCTCATCAGTTACAAAGGAAAAATAAACTTGAGATAACCAAAAGTCTTATTTTTCCTTTCTTTGAAACAGACCCTGCCACCAACTTGGCCTCGATTAGACTGACGGGAGAGAGCAAGTCAGACATTCACAGACTCAGTGAGCTTTCTGTCCGTCTGCTCTTCCGTCTCTGAGGGGACGTCAGGGCCCCCCTCTCGGAGCTGCACTCCGCAGAGCCCACGCCGAGCCCAGGACTGTCCGACAGGAAGATGCCTCCGGGGCACTTGTGCACATTTTTACTCGTAGACACGTGAGCTGTACTCCCCGATCAGAGACGGCGCGGAGGAGGAACGCCACGAAAACACGCCCTCCCTGTTGTCAACAGCAGACAACCCGGCACCAGCGCACAGACTGCACTCAGCTACGACTTCTCAACCAAAACTCAGAATTCTCTGCAGGCTTTCGGGAGCCACACTTACACAGATCTCCAGAATTACATTTAAACTAAAGACGTGAGTGGGGTGGGGGTGGGGGTGGGGGAGGACTCGTGTTTAGTGAGTTCAGAGTTTCAGTTTTGCAAGATGAGAAAGTTCTAGAGATTGGTTGCACAATAGTTGGCATTACTGAACTGAACACCTGAAAATGATGAACACAAACTGAATGTTAACTTTTTAAAAATAAATCTTAGATTGTGGCTGGTGCCGTGGCTCACTTGGCTAATCCTCCGCCTGCGGCGCCGGTACCCCAGGTTCTAGTCCCAGTTGGGGCACCGGGTTCTGTCCCAGTTGCTCCTCTTCCAGTCCAGCTCTCTGCTGTGGCCCAGGAAGGCAGTGGAGGATGGCCCAAGTCCTTGAGCCCTGCACCTGCATGGGAGACCAGGAGGAAGCACCTGGTTCCTGGCTTCGGATTGGCACAGTGTGCTGGCCGTAGCAACCATTTGTGGGGTGAACCAACAGAAGGAAGGCCTTTCTGTCTCTCTCTCTCTCACTGTCTAACTCTGCCTGTCAAAAAAATCTTAGATTTTATTTATTTAATTGAAAGGCAGAGTTACAGAGAGAGAGAGGAGAGACAGAGACAGAGACAGACAGAGAGAGAGATCTTCTATCCGTTGGTTCACTTCCCAAATGGCGGCAACAGCCAGGGCTGTGCCAGGCTGAAGACCGGAATCAGGAGCTTCTTCTGGGTCTCCCATGTGGGTGCAGGGGCCCAAGCACCCGGGCCATCCTCTGTTGCTTTTCCAGGCGCATTAGCAGGGAGCTGGATCAGAAGTGGAGCAGCTGGGACTTGAACCGGCACCCATACAAAGTGCTGACTTTGCAGGCAGCAGCTTAAGCTGCTATACCACAATACCAGCCCAAAATAAAAAAATCTTTAAAAAATCCTAATTAATAAATTATCAATCTACAACCACTCACCCTTGAAAATGACAGTAAAATACACACCCAGTGCTGGAGAACACAACAAAATGATCAACACACACACACACACACACACACACACGCACACATCATCTCCTGCTGTCCAGCGTGCACACCAGCAGGAAGCTGGATCTCAAATGTGAAATAGCCACAGCTCAAACCAGGCACTCCCATAGGGTAGCTTGACCCCCCCCCCACACATATGCACACTTTCACACACACACACACACACACACATACACACTCACACATCAAATGTTAAAGCTTTAAGAAGAAAACAGACCGGCTCAAGCTGTTAGATCCGATCACCAGTTTGTAGGACACAGTGTAGGATGTCGTTAATGACAGTTCAGGAAGGCAATCAGAATTCAGCTGTGGAAAACTCCACAAATGACAAATGACCGGGTTCTTTTAATAATACACCATGGTTGGGGCTGGCGCTGTGGCACAGTGGGTTAAAGCCCTGGCCTGAAGTGCCAGCATCCCATATGGGCAATGGTTCGAGACCCAGCTGTTCCACTTCCTATCCAGCTCTCTGCTATGGCCTGGGAAAGCAGTAGAAGATGGGCCAGGTCCTTGGGCCCCTGCACCACATGAGAGACTTGGAAGAAGCTCCTGGCTTCAGATCAGTGCAGCTCCAGCTGTGGCGGCCAATTGGGGAGTGAACCAGCAGATGGAAGACCTCTTTCTCTATCTCTACCTCTCTCTGTAACTCTTTCAAATAAATAAATAAATCTTTTTAAAAAAATAATACACCATGGTGGAGGATAGTAAAACAGCAAATCTGAAATGCAGATTTCACTGTAATCAACACACATTCCACAGTACACAGTCAGCAAGACCCACGTGCCTTCACTGGTCTTCCAACGTCACTGGGAGAAATAACATACAAGGAAGCAGTCAACATCAAAACCATAGGGTTTCACAGACGTACTATTCACAATAGCCAAAATACCCCAACTATCCCCCGACAAGTGTAGGGACAGACAAAATGCGGTGTGTCCACGGACGGGAATACTGCTGGCCAGAAAAGGAGTGAGGCACAGAGATCAGAACGACACGGTGAACCCTGGAAACACTGCTGAGTGAACGAAGCCAGACACGCACCGGTTCAAGTCCCCGCTGCTCCACTTCCAGTCCAGCTCCCTGCTAATGTGCCCGGGGGGGGGGGCAGCAGAAGATGGCCCAAGCGTTTGGGCCCCTGCACGCACGTGGGAGACCTGGAAGAAGCTCCTGGCTTCTGGCTTCGGATCAGCCCAACTCTGGCTCTTGCAGCCATGTGGGGAGTGAACCAGTGGATGGAAGACCTCTCTCCCTCTCTCTCTCTCTCTCTCTGGTTCTCCCTCTATCTCTGTAATGCTGCCTTTCAAATAAATAAAATAAATCTTTAAAAAAGAAAAAAGTGGGCCGGTGTTGTGGCATAGCAGGTAAAGCCGCTGCCTGCTGTGCTGGCACCCCATATGGGAGCGCTGGTTCGAGTCCCGGCTGCTCCATTTCCAATCCGGCTCTCTGCTGTGGCCTGGGAAAGGAGTAGAAGATGGCCCAAATGCTTGGGCCCCTGCACCCACATGGGAGACCTGGAAGAATCTCCTGGCTCCAGATTGGTGCGGCCAATTGGGGAGTGAACCAGCAGATGGAAGACCTCTCTCTCTCTCTCTGTTTCTCTCCCTCTCTGCCTCTCCTCTCTCTGTGTAACTCTGACTTTCAAATAAATAAAGAGATCTTTTCTTTTTTTTTAAGCCAGACACAAAAGGTTCCACGTTTATGAAATGTCCAGAATTGGTAAATCCACAGATCCAGAGTTGTACACCCAGAGAGAAAAACAGACTAGTGGTTGTCAGGAGTTGAGGGAATGTGAAAATGAAGAGTAACTGTTTAACAGATACCTAGTTTTGTTGTATTTTAAAATGTATTTTTATTTAATTTACTTGAAAGAGGAGAAGAGAGAGGGAGAGAGGTCTTCCACCTGCTGACTCACTCTCCAAATGCCCGTGCCCGTCAGGCTTGGGGCAGGCACAGCCAGAAGCCTGGGTCTCCCAGGTGGGTGGCAGGAACACAGTTCCGCAGCCTCTACCTCTCAAGGTGTGCATCAGCAAGAAGCTGGGTCAGAGGCAGAGCCGGGACTCAAACCTAGAGACTCGGACATGGTAGGCAGGTGCCCCAGGCAGCGACCTTGCCACTGCGCCAACGCCTGCATGGCACCTGAGGTGACGCGAAGGTCGCAGAACTAACAGAAGTGGTGGCTATGCCACACTGAGGATGTACACATGGTCGGTGCGTGACGTTCACCTCGATACAAAGACGCATGATACGAGGAGGAAGAACTTGGTACGAGTCAGGCTCTACTGAGGTCTTTCCAATTTTAGCTTTACTTTTCAAGTACGTATTGTCACAAGACACAGAACTTCACCGAAATTATCCCTCTTACACGTCACCTGTGAGAAAGGTGCTCCTCACACCCATTTCAGTAGAGGAGGCTAAAGACCGCGCTCAGAACAGCAGAGGTGAAGAGAGGCGGCGTCTGGCCCGTTCCACGTCCCCTGACCCTGACGTGAACTGTCCACCACCTGACCGCCAAGAGGAGCAGCGGACAGGGTGTGAGGGGGCCTCTCTGGGTCCCTCTGTGTGTGTGTGTGCGTGCGCGTGCACACGTATAAATGTATGTGCACACTTAGGAAGTCTATTGTCTTGTGGAAGACGAGCCAAGCATCCGGGACCCCTCACGACACGAACATCTTTTTTTTTTTTTTTTTTTTTTTTTGACAGGCAGAGTGGACAGTGAGAGAGAGAGACAGAGAGAAAGGTCTTCCTTTGCCATTGGTTCACCCTCCAATGGCCGCCACGGCTGGCGCGCTGTGGCCGGCGCACCGCGCTGATCCGATGGCAGGAGCCAGGTGCTTCTCCTGGTCTCCCGTGGGGTGCAGGGCCCAAGTACTTGGGCCATCCTCCACTGCACTCCCTGGCCACAGCAGAGAGCTGGCCTGGAAGAGGGGCAACCGGGACAGAATCTGGCGCCCCGACCCCGGTGTGCCGGTGCCACAAGGCGGAGGATTAGCCTAGTGAGCCGCGGCGCCGGCCTCAAACATCTTCTGACTTCTCCTCTTCCTGCACTGCAGAGGGGACAAAGGGACAGTGCATCCGACGACGGAACGCTCAGCCAGGTGAACTGCAGGCTCTTTTCTTTTTTTGTTCTGGCACAGGCGAAGGAGAATTGTAAATCAGACCCTTTAGTCTCAAAAACGTTTTGTTTCCCGCCTCAGTGGCCCTGTGATGCAGGTCAAGCCTCCGCCAGCAGTGCTGGCATTCCAAATGGGCACTGGTTCAAGTCCCAGACGCTCCACTTCTGATCCAGCTAGTCAGAATTAGAGAGAGGGAGGTCTTGCGTCCGCTGGTTCACTCCCCAGATGGTCACAAGGGCCGGAGTTGGGCTGATCTGAAGCCAGGAGCCTCCTCCAGGGCTCCCACGTGGGTGCAGGGGCTCAAGCACTTAGGCCATCTTCGGCTGCCTTAGCTGCTCATTAGCAGGGAGCTGGAGTTGAAGTGGAGCAGCCGGGACTTGAACCGGTGTACATATGGGATGCCGGCACTGCGGATGGTGGATAAACTCACCACGCCACAGCGCCGGCCCCGACCCCAGTTAACATTTCAGGGAATGCTCCTTCAGGAATCCATCGTGATAAGCAGACGCACACAAGTGGGCAATCCTATACCTGCTCTGTGTAACCTGCGTTGTGTGCCCAGCGTTTTTGACATCTTTCCTCACAGACAAATGTGGAGTGACGTTGACTCTTGACCACTGCATAGCATTCTCTCGTCAGGTTTTTTAAAACAGGTTCCCTATTGATGGACATTCACACAGGGTGTTTTCAAACGAGGTCTTGAAACAGTCATGCGCGGCTGGTTCCGCGTGGCCTCTTAGCTGAGACGGGAAGTGCGCTTTGTGTCGGGGTCTGTGTGTAGGGTTCCTGGAAACTTTGCTGGACTCCAGGAACTGTAGACTTGTCTCATGCATATTTAATTAGTCCTTGCAATCTCTCTTACCGGCATTCAGGGTCAGGATCAGGTTTAGCCTTGTGTTGCTGCGCTTACTCCTCTCTGAGGGCTTTGGAAAGCTGGACAGTAACTGTTTATGCGTTGAAACCACAGCATGTTCTCGCTTCTTTTTAACCTAGGTTTGGAAATCTCTTGGCTTTATTTGTAAAAATATGAAGATGGGCAGTGTAGTTCCTGCATTTTTGTCTTTTAAAGATTTATTTACTTGAAAGGCAGATTTATAGAAAGAGAAGGGTAAAGACAGATCTTCCATCCGCCAGTTCACTCCCCACATGACCACAACAGCCAGGGCTGGGCCAGGCCAAAGCCAGGAGCTTCACCCAGGGCTCCCAGGTAGGAGCCCAGATTTTTTGATAACGGGACTGGCATTGTGGCCTAGCAGGTTAAACTGCAACGCTGGCCTCCCACATGAGTGCCAGTTCAAGCCCCAGCTGTTCCACTTCTGATACAGTTCTCTGTGAATGGCCTGGGAAAGCAGCGGAAGATGGCCCAAGTCCTTGGACCTCTGTACCCATGTGGGAGACGTGGATGAAGCTCCTGACTCCTGGCTTCACCCTGCCCCAGCTCTGGCCATTGCAGGTATTTGGGGAGTAACCCAGTGGATGGAAGCTCTCTGTCTCTCCCTCTCTTTCTCTGTAACTCTGCCTGTCAAATAAATAAAACAAATATTTAAAAAATTTTAATAGCTATTTTTCAAAACAACAAAAAGCAGGTAAAGATCATTTTAATATCTTTTATTTACCTCAGTATATTGGGAATGTTTTCAACATGCAATCAATACAAAAATGATTATGGGGGCCGGCGCTATGGCCTAGCAGGTAAAGCCACCGCCTGCAGTGCCGGCATTCCATGTGGGCGCCAGTTCAAGTCCTGGCTGCTCCACTTCCTATCCAGCTCTCTGCTGTGGCCTGGGAAAGCAGTGGGAGATGGCCCAAGTCCTGGGGCCCCTGCACCTGCATGGGAGACCCGGAAGAAGCTCCTGGCTCCTGGCTGCGGATCGGCACAGCTTTGGCTGTTATGGCCAACTGGGGAGTGAACCAGCAGGTGAAAGACATTTTTATCTCTCTCTCTGTGTAACTCTTTTAAATAAATAAATAAATAAATCTTTTAAAAAATGATTATGGAGCTGTCTATTTTTTTTTTGTCTGGGTGTTCAAAATCTGGAGCACATTTGCTGCTGCTTTAGCTCATCACAGGTGCGACCAGCCACTTTCCAAGTGCTCTGTGGCCGCACGTGGCAGGGGCTACCATCCCGGACAGGGGAGTCCCGGGCGCTAATCCACAGTAGCATCAATACTTGCTGGATCCACAGAACTCAGGGGAACCCCAGGGGAACTTGTACCACACTGCGGGAGCCACGTCCTGTTAATGGTGACTTCTGAAACCAGAGCCCCAGGTCAGTGGGCTGATTCCAACTGTCCACAAGGAAACACACAGCTGTTTGTTCCTAACAAGTGGATGAAAAGAAAACTCTCAGAATTTACTATCTCACATCGCAGTGAAATTACAGACTGCTCCAGATTCCCCAATTATGCCTCAGTGAGACGGTGCGGCACTTGTTCCTGAGCCACTACCACTGTCACACCAGACAATAAGGGACAGTTAAGCCCACTCCATTCTGCCACCACTCTGTATTTACGGGTGCCCTAAACGTCAACAAACAGAAACTCTAATTTTAAAATGACTTTTATTTCCAGATCTGTGCAATTACTGAGCTATGCCTGACTACAGGGACAGCCTCGGGGTGGGGTTTAGATCTCTAAGTGACAGTAACTTACTTGCTGTCACAACACAATTCCAAACCAAGGACTTGAAACTTTCTCGTCATGGAGACTTCGTTGTTTTTTTTTTTTTTTTTTTTTTTAATTTCACGGATAGAGTTAAACAGTGAGAGAGAGAGAAACAGAGACAGAGACAGAGAGAAAGGTCTTCCTTCTGTTGGTTCATCCCGCAAATGGCCGCTACAGCTGGAGCTGCGCTGATCCGAAGCCAGGAGCCAGGAGCTTCTTCCTGGTCTCCCACGCGGGTGCAGGGGCCCAAGGACTTGGGCCACCCTCCACTGCCTTCCCGGGCCACAGCAGAGAGCTGGACTGGAAGAGGAGCAACCGGGACTAGAACCCGGCACCCATATGGAATGCTGGTGCCACAGGCGGAGGATTAACCAAGTGAGCCATGGCGCCAGCCCCCATATTTTATAAAGGAAACAAATGTTGGGTTTGAGCCACTATCTCATGCTTGTAGAAGTTTTATTGCAAGGCCTGTAATCAATTATCCTGTGCTTTTCTTCATTCAGTTTATAATATAATAATCAAAGAAGAGCAAGCATTTGGCACAGCAATAAGGACACCACTTGGGGCACCTGCACCCCACCTCTGCTCCCGATTCCAGCTCCCTGCTGACGTGCACCCTGGGAGACAGCAGGTGATGGCTCAAGTCCTCAGGTCCCTGCCACCCACGGGGGAGACCTGCCTGGATTCCAGGTTCTTGTCTTCAGGCTGGCCCAGCTCTGGCTGTCTCGGGCATTTGGGAAGTGAACCAGCAGTTGGAAGATCTCTGCCTCTCTGCCTTTTGGACAAATTAAAAATAAAATTAAAAAATTTTAAAGCACAAGTTCTATTTAAAAAATATTAAGCATCCTGTCTGTGAATGAAAAGTATAATTTACTTTTAGACTAACAGATCTAAAAGCTTGATTGTTGGGGCTGGCACTGCGGCGCAGATGTTTAGGTTGCTGCTCGTGACGCTGGTCTTCCACGTGGGATCACTGATTGCAGTCCTGGCTGCTTGACTTCCCACCCAGCTCCCTGCTAATGTGCCTGGGGAGACAGCGGATGGAGGGCCAAGTGCTTGGGCCCCTGCACCCATGTGGGAGAACCGAACGCAGCTCCAGGCTCCAGACTTCAGCCTGGCCCAGCCCTGGCTGCTGCAGTCAACTGGGGAACGAACCAGTGGAGAAAAGAACCCCTCCCCCACTCCCGTCCGTTGCTCTGCCTTCAAATAATAAATACATAAATAAATTTGTTAAAACCTTGATTGTTGCAGAAAACGGGATTATATTTTAAAATAACCTCACCCGAGGCCATTGCTGTGGCGTAGTAGGTTAAGCCTCTGCCTGTGGCGCTGGCATCCCATATGGGCGCTTTTGTGTGAGTGTGTCCCAGCTGTCCCTCTTCTGATCCGTCTCTCTGCTAATGGCCTGGGCGGGGAGTGGAAGAAGGGCTTGGGCCCCTGCACTCACGTGGGAGACTCAGATGAAGCTCCTGGCTCCTGGCTTCAGATCAGCCCAGCTGTGGCCGTTGCGGCCATTTTGGGAGTGAACCAAGGGATAGAAGATCTCTCTCTCTGTCTCTCTCTCTGTCTCTATATAACTCTGCCTCTCAAATAACTCTTTAAAAAAAGTAACTTCACCCAAAGTTAAGATATGGGGAGATGTGCTATGTGAATTCTATTAGGTTTTCATGTATTTGAAAAATCCATATGACATTTCAATAGCATACTTTAAGGTTTAGGTCAAAAAATAAGAAAAATTTTCCCCAAACACCTCTATTTACCTCAATTCTATAATGCTAGAATGCTGGCTTTGTTGTTCCTATTTGCATTTTTTTTAAAAATATGCCCTTTGCAAAGAGACTTCATGCATCAAAGTATGTAATTTTACAAACTGATAGTCCCACTCGGCTCCATGAGAAGTACTCCTGCTATTAAGGATGGGGGTGTGGGTGGCAGTGGTCAAGATGCCACTCGGGTGCCTGCACCCCCACTGCAGTACCAGGGTTCAAGTCCCAGCCCTGCTCCTGACTCGCTTCTGGCTAAGGCTCACCCCAAGGGGCAGCACGTGGTGACGGCTCAAGTACTTGGCTCCCTCCCACTCGTGTGGGAGACCTGGATGGCGTTCCCAGCTCCCAACTCCAACCTGGCCCAATCCTGGCCCCTGGGGGTATCTGGGGAGTGAACCAGTGGATGGGAGTTATCTTTCTCTCTGCCTCCCAAATAAAAATGAAAGAAATACCAAGAAGCTCTCTCTGCCACGGCTTAACCTCCATCTACCCACCGCCTATCATTCACCCTCTGTCCTCCACACCCAGCAAGTCCTGGAATCTTTACAATCATTCCCAACACTCGACCGAAACTGCTTCCCAGGACTCCAAGCCAGCGGTCCCGTCCCACACCTCGTTCACAATAGGAACACTCAGCGAAACTCAGCACTCCTGTCCGAGCTCTTTTCCCTTTGGCTTCCAGAATCCCTGACAGCTCTCGGTCTCCTTCTACTTCTCTGGCTCTACTTTTCCACCCAATTTTGCCAATAAACACCAACTTGTCTCTAAGAGCTCATTTCTGGCCCCAACCCTCGTCTCACCTCCCTCTCCCTGCCCCTCACTGAACCAAAACAAAGACCTTGCCTTAAACCACAGCTGCATTTTATCCTGATGCCCCCAGCGGTGTGACCTAGGAAATATTATTTAAACTTTTTGAGCTTTGCTTTATTTGTAAAATGGAGATAATACTACTTCTTTCAAAGGACCGACTTGTTGGGACTGAGTAGAATCCCATGTGCTTAACATCCGGCCAGGCCTGGTGGGCCCTGACACTCGCTGGCTTCTCCTTCCCATCCTCCATTCCCAAACCTTTGTCTCCAATCTCTCTGTGGAGCTACACTCCAATCTTCTTGTTTTAATTTTTAAAGATTTATTTTTATTCATTTGAAAGACAGAGTTAGAGAGAGAGAGAGAAAGAGAGAGAGAGAGAATGGTCTTCAATTCGCTGGTTCACTCCCCAACTGACCACAACGGCCAGAGCTGAGCTGATCCGAAGCCAGGAGCCAGGAGCTTCCTCCGGGTCTCCCACACGAGTGCAGGGGCCTAAGGACTTGGACCATCTTCTACTCTTTTCCCAGGCCACAGAAGAGAGCTGGATCGGAAGTGGAGCAGCTGGGACTTGAACCGGCGCCCAATATGGGATGCTGGTGCCACAGGCTGAGGCTTTAACCCACTGCGCTACAGTACCAGCCCCTTTTCTACTATTTTTTTTTTAAATATCAATTTTATTTGAAAGGCAGAGTCACAGAGTGAGAGGAAGGGAGAGACAGAGAGACAGAGAGAGAGACAGAGATAGAGACAGAGACAGAGAGAGAGAGAGATCTTCTGCTCATTGAGCTGGAGGCAAAAACGGGATATCCAGATGAAAAGATGAGGCAGGTGGCTTAAGATTGGAATGTAGGGGGCCAGCGCTGCGGCGTAGTTGGTTCAGCCACCACCTGCAGTGCCAGCATCCCGTATGGATGCCAGTTCGAGTCCTGGCTGCTCCACTTCCAATCCAACTCCCTGCTAATGCACCTGGGAAAGCAGTGGAAGCTGGCCCAAGCCCGAGTCTCTGGGCCCCTGCACCCTGTTGGAGATCCAGATGAAGCTCTTGGCTCTGGCCCTGTTGCAGCCATCTGGGGAGTGAACCTTTCAAGTCAATAAGTAACTTAAAAGCGAGAGAGGGCCGGCGCCGCGGCTCACTAGGCTAATCCTCTGCCTTGCGGCGCCGGCACACTGAGTTCTAGTCCCAGTTGGGGCGCCGGATTCTGTCCCGGTTGCCCCTCTTCCAGGCCAGCTCTCTGCTGTGGCCAGGGAGTGCAGTGGAGGATGGCCCAAGTGCTTGGGCCCTGCACCCCATGGGAGACCAGGAGAAGTACCTGGTTCCTGCCTTCGGATCAGTGCGGTGCACCGGCCGCAGCACACCAGCAGTGGCGGCCATTGGAGGGTGAAAAGGAAGATCTTTCTCTCTGTCTCTCTCACTCTCTCACTATCCACTCTGCCTGTCAAAAAAAAAAAAAAAAAAAAAAAAAGCAAGAAAGAGAGAGAGAGAGAGAGGCTGGAAAAGATGACTTAAGAGCCGATACAGCTCCCCGGCTGAAGAAAAGCTTGGGGTTAACCACGCTCATTATTCCTTTGGGGCCACTTGTGATTCTGCCCACACATCTTTAGTAAAATCTACACTTTGAATACTTTTACGTGAATGAAAATTTTTGGAGGAATTGAAAGACAGACTGTCACATCCGCTGTGGGCAAAGACAGCAAGCTGGTGTCCAGGACACACGAGGGCCCCAGCTTTAGTCCCCTGGGAATTCCCAGACCTCTTGGGAAGGATTCTGGGGGAGGGGGGAGGCTCGGTCTCATTTCCCTGGATGCTGAGGGGCAGGCGAGCCCCAGCTGACTTTAGGACCCACTCTAAAGCCGTTTCCGCTCCAGGCACTCAGTTCTGCCGGTGGTGCCTCATTTCTTCCAACACCCAGGCCACAGAAGGCCCGGACGCACTGGCTATGCGCTTGGTGCAAAGCATCCTGGGCAGGACCTGGAGCTGTCTGCAGGCTGGGTCACAGAGGTCGCCGTGTCGGTCTACACCAAGGCCTGTGCCCCCCGTCTCCCCAGCCACCACTTCGCCTCCTTTCTCTCTCTCTCTTTCCTTCCTTCCTTCTTCTTCTTTTTAAAAGATTTATTTCATTTATTTGAAAGACAGAGTTACAGGGAGAGGTAGAGAGACAGGTCTTCCATCTTGCTGGTTCACTCCCCAAATGGTCCCAATGGCCAGAGCTGAACTGATCCGAAGCCAGGAGCCAGGAGATTCCTGCGGGTCTCCCACGTGGGTGCAGGAGCCCAACACTTGAGCCATCTTCTGCTGCTTTCCCAGGAGCATTAGCCGGGAGCTGGATCAGAAGTAGAGCAGCTGGGATTTGAACCAGTGCCCATATGGGACGCCGGCGCTTCAGGCCGGGGCTTTAACCCGCTGCACCATAGCGCCAGTCTCAGAGAATCACATTCTACATTAAAAGATTTACAGCTCCAAAGCTTAAAAATAATTTAATTTGAATCACTTTTAGAGATAAGTCTTTCTTAAAACACCATTTGGTTCCTCTCAATTTTAGCTCAAATTTCCTCTCTATCTTTCTGGAACTTTCTGCCCCAACTAATCTATTCATCATTCTCGAAACCCGTCCGGAATATCTCAAGCTTCGGTCATTACTAATACTCCTTTCTACACTGGGCTGTTTGAGGGTTCTGCCTTCAGAGTCTACACCCAGAACCCAGTCCTTAGTGATTATACTCTTCATTTTATTCTAAAGTCATAAACCCCTCTGTCCTTTTTAAACAGCTTTGTATAGAAAACACACAGCATAAAAATCCATCCACGGTACAACTCAATGGTTTTGGTAACGTCACCCCAACCGGGTCCACCACCCCTGGCTACCATCGACTCCAGCGCAGCTCAGCCCGAGGCCACGCTGTCCTGCCTCAGATCTCTACGAATTTGCTGCTTCCGGCCATCTCGTAGAAACAGGCTCATACAGTGCATCTGGCTTCTTTCACTTAGCCTAATATTTGGAAGTTAAGTCACGCCGAGCAGCACGGACCAGCAGTCCACTCCTTTAATTGGCTGAACAGTGTTTCACTGAGTGAATACGCTGCGTACTGTCTGTCCAGAGTGATGGACACCTGGATTATTCCCAGTGTTTCTGGCCACTGGGAGCAATGCTGCTATGAATATCTGTGTGCGTGTCTGCTTCTAGACATTCTCTATCTCTTCGGAACGGATCATAGACGCGGACCTGCTGGGTGAGGTCAAGACTGCCCAGCCCTGTCCGCACTGGCCGTGGCATTTTACATTCCCCTCGGCAACTCACAGGGATTCAGAATCTTCTGTGTTCTTGTCAACGTTTGATGGTATTTTTAAAAATTCCTAGCTATTTTCATTTTATTTGAAAGGCAATGATGGCCGGCGCTGCGGCTCACTAGGCTAATCCTCTGCCTTGCAGCGCCGGCACACCGGGTTCTAGTCCAGGTCGGGGCGCTGGATTCTGTCCTGGTTGCCCCTCTTCCAAGCTGGCTCTCTGCTGTGGCCAGGGAGTGCAGTGGAGGATGGCCCAGGTGCTTGGGCCCTGCACCCCATGGGAGACCAGGAGAAGCACCTGGCTCCTGCCTTCGGATCAGTGTGGTGTGCAGGCCGTGGTGGCCATTGGAGGGTGAACCAATGGCAAAGGAAGACCTTTCTATCTCTCTCTCTCACTGTCCACTCTGCCTGTAAAAAAAAAAAAAAAGAAAGAAAGAAAGGCAATGAGAGAGAGAGAGAGAGAAAGAAAAAGAGAGAGGAGAAAGAGAGGAAAGAGATCTTCCATCTGCGGCTCACTCCCCAAATGCCTGGAGCCAGGAACTCCACGTAGCTCTCCTGCGTGGGTGGCAGGAACCCAAGTTCTTGAGCCACCATCTGCTGCCCCAGGCACATCAGCAGGAAGCTGGGTTGGAAACGGAGAGACTGACCCAGGCACCCATCACTATGGGATGCTGGCATCAGAGCAGCACCTGCCCCTGCGGTGCCACAGTGCTCGTCCCGGGACCCGAGTCCCTGAGCCATCAGGGCTGCCTCCCGGGGCACGCGGTAGCAGGAAGCGGAGCCCAGACCTGAACCAGGCGCTCTGATACGGGATGTGGGGGTCCCGGGAGGTGTCCCAATCGCTGCACCAGACTCCCAGCACAGCACTGGAATCCTTTCTAGCTGTCCAGTCAGCAGAAGCGGTACAACAACGCGTTATCACTGTGTTGCCGTGACTGCTGACGCTGAGAGCCGTTCCACGTCTTGTTGGCCACTCCTGTATCTTTCCTGGTGAAACGCCTATTTAACTCTTGTCCATTTTTAAATCGGGCTGTCTTCTTAGCAGAGTTGTAAGAATTTTTGATATATTCTCGATACAAATCCTTCATTTATAAACGTTTTTGGTTTTGATCTGTAAACACTTCTTCGAGGAGGTGGCCTGCCTGTTCATTTTAATGTCGTTTGAAGCACAGATATTTTTAATTTGAAGAAATCCAATATGTCATTTTTTACCTGTATGAACCGTGCTTCCAGGTCATGTCTGAGAACTCCTTGACCAGTCCTAATCAAATAAATGTCTCCTCCCAGGTCTTCTTCTGGGGGTTTTAGTTTTAATTCTTGCACTTAGGTCCACGGTCCATGTTTTTTAAGGAGCTTTATTGAGACATAAGTTACATGGCATGCAACCTGCCTATCTCGAGTGCACAGCCCAGCGGTTGTCGGTTTATCCCCCGTTACGTAACCGTTCACCACTATCTAATTTTAGAACAATTTCATTACCTTAAAAAGAAACCCATTAGCAGTCACCTCATTTCCTCCTCTCCCCCGTCCCTGGCAGCCTCTAATCCACTTTCTGTCTCTGTGGATTTTCCTGTACTGGACATTTCATATAAATGGGATTATACCAGAGATGGCCGCCTGCATCTGGCTTCTTTCACTGAGCAAAATGTTTGCAAGATTCACCCAAGCATGGTGGCACAGATCAATTCTTCATTTTTTTTTTTGACTGATGAACAACGTATCATTACATGGATTTACCACGTTTTATTATTTGTACCACTTGTCAGCTGGTAGGCATCTGAGTTATCGCCACCTTTTAGCTACTATGGACATTCACATACAAGTTTTTTTGTGAATGCGTTTGTCAGCTTTTGGGGAGTGGCACTGCCGAGTCATATAACTGGTCACTTGAGGCGCTGTCAGTGGTGCCCAGTGGCTGTACCACTTTACATTCCCCTCAGCGGGCCGTGCGGATTCATTTCTCTGTATCGTTGTCAACACCTGTCACCACTGTACTTTTGATCACAGCCATCCAGGTGGGCTCTAACTGTACTTTTGATCTGTTGTTTCCCGATTGGCTGATGACACTATGCATCTTTCCATATGCTTATTGTCCACTGTACACCTGTTCTGGAGAAACGTCTATGCAAGTCCTTTGCCCCCCCCTTTTTTCTTTGACAGGCAGAGTTAGACAGTGACAGAGAGAGACAGAGAGAAAGGTCTTCCTTCCGTTGGTTCACCCCCCAAGTGGCCTCCACGGCCGGTGCGCTGTGCCAATCCGAAGCCAGGAGCCAGGTGCTTCCTTCTGGTCTCCCATGGGGTGCAGGGCCCAAGCACTTGGGCCATCCTCCACTGCCTTCCCGGGCCACAGCAGAGAGCTGGACTGGAAGAGGGGCAACCGGGACAAAATCAGGTGCCCCAACCGGGACTAGAACCCGGGGTGCCGGTGCCACAGGTGGAGGATTAGCCAAGTGAGCTGCGGCACTGGCCCTTTTTTAAATTGGGTTGTTTTTATATTGAGTTTTGAGAGCTCTTCATATAGTCTAGACACAAATCTCATCATGTGCATGATTTGCAAACGTGTTCTCCCAATTTCTGAGTGGTCTTTTCTCTCTGTGGCCCACTTGGAGTTAATTTTGGTGATGTGACAAAAGAGTTTGCATTTTTTTTCTTGTTAATACTCAGTTGTAGCCGGCGCCGCGGCTCAACAGGCTAATCCTCCGCCTAGCGGCACCGGCACACCGGGTTCTAGTCCCGGTCGGGGCGCCGGATTCTGTCCTGGTTGCCCCTCTTCCAGGCCAGCTCTCTGCTGTGGCCAGGGAGTGCAGTGGAGGATGGCCCAAGTGCTTGGGCCCTGCACCCCATGGGAGACCAGGATAAGTACCTGGCTCCTGCCTTTGGATCAGCGCGGTGCGCGGCCACAGCACGCCAGCCGCGGCGACCATTGGAGGGTGAACCAACGGCAAAGGAAGACCTTTCTCTCTGTCTCTCTCACTCACTGTCCACTCTGCCTGTCCAAAAAAAAAAAAAAAATACTCAGTTGTCCCAGCATCACAGAGGTGTCTTGGCACTTTCGTCAAAGTCGGCTGACAATAAATAAAAGGATTTATTTCTAGCCTGTAATTCTGTTCTACTATATTTTGTTATAAACTGAAAATACCATACTGTTTTGATTACTGTGGCTTTATAGTTTTTTAGAATAGAGTAGCAAAAAATCTAACTTTGTTCTTTTTCAAAATTTTTTGGATATTCTATATCCTTTGCAGTTCCATACAAATTCTAGGACCACCTGGCCAATTTCTGCAACACATCCTGCTGGGATTTCGACGTGGAATGCATTCAGTTTTTAATCAGTCTGGAGAACGCCAGCTCTTGACGACACTGAGTCTAGCAGAGGCAGGCGTCTGGCACAGCAGCTACCAACCGCTGGGGACACCCACGCCCCGTATCAGAGGCCCAGCTCCACTCCAGTCCTAGCTTCCTGCTATGTGCACCTGGGAGGCGGCAGCGATGCACAGGTAGTGGGGCTGCCACATGGAGCCCCAGATTAAGTCTGGCTTCTGGGTTCAGCCTGGCCTAATGCGGCTATTTGAGGATTATTTTTTAAAACATTTTTATTTTATTTGAAAGGCAGAGTCATAGAGAGAGACAGAGACAGAGAGAGACAGAGAGGGAGGTCTTCCATCTGCTGGTTCACTCCCCAGATGGCCACAACAGCCAGAACTGTGCCAATCCGAAGCCAGGAGCCAGGAGCCTCCTCCAGGTCTCCTACTCGGGTGCAGGGGCCCAAGGACCTGGGCCATCTTCTGCTGCTTTTCCCAGGCCACAGCAGAGAGCTGGATGGGAAGTGGAGCAGCCAGGACTCCAGCCAGCACACACACGGCATGCTGGCACTGCAGGCAGCGAGCGGCCTTACCCACTATGCCACAGTGTCGGCCCCTATTTGAGGATTGAACCTGTGGATGGAAGTACTCTCTCTGCATTTCAAATAAATAAACAGGTTAAAAATATTATCTTGTAATCAATGAGCATGAAAAGTTTGTATTATTTAGTTTTTAAAATTTCTTTGAAGCTTCAATCTTGACAATATTTTGGAATTTTCAGTGTATCAGTCTTATACTTCTTTTTTTAAGTTTACTCCTAAGAATTTTATTATTTTTTGATGCTATTAGGGATGAAAACGTTTTTATAATATCATCCTCAGATTATTGCTTGTGTTTAAAAATACAATTGATATTTGTATGCTGTTCTTGTATCTGCAACCTACCTAATTTATTAGTTGTAGGAGTTTTTGTGTGGTGTGTGTGTGTGTGTGTGTGTGTGTGGAATTCTTGGTATTTCCTACAGAAGGAACATGCCATCTGTGAATAAACATGGTTTTACTTATCACTTTACAAGCCGGATACCCTAAACATTTTTTAAAGTCCGTATTGTGCTAGTTAGGCTCTTCAGTACAAACACCCAGGGGCGGAAGCAGACATCCTCGCCCCGCCCCGCCCCGCCCCTGGAATTATCAGGAAAGCACCCGGTGCTTCACAGGGAGTACAACGCTCTTCACGGATACCCGCTACCACGTCAAGAAGCTCCTTCCTGTCCCTAGTGTGGAATTCTCACGTCCATCGATGTTGGATTTTGTCAAATGTTTCGCCTGCATCTTTGAGATGATTCCATGCTTTCATTCTCCTATTAATATGGCATATTAACACTGACTGATGCTCAAGTCAACCTTGCATTAAACCATCCTTGCATTCCTGTGATAGATCTCACTTGGATATGGACTATTCTAGATTTAAAAACATTTTTTTATTTGTTTGAGAGGCAAAGAGAGAGGGACAGACAGACAGAGACAGAGAGAGGATACTCCCATCTGCTGGTTCACCCCCAAACACCAGCAACAAAGAGGGGGCTGAAGTCAGGAGCCAGGAACTCAGTCTCCATCTCCCATGTGGGTCACAGGGATCCAAGTGCTTGGACCACCACCTGCTGCCTCCCAGAGTCTGAATTAGAAGGAAGCTGGAATTTAAAGTAGGGCCAGGACTTGAACCCAGACTCCCCAGTGTGGGACACAGGTATCCTACGTGGTAGTTTAACTGCTAGCCCACACACCAGATCTTACTCTGCATCCTTATTTCTGTAGGCTTATCTCTGACACTAAATGATAAGCACTGAAATTTTGGAAGGAGTATAATTTTTAGACAATGATTTTTAAGAACTATGTAATCTGAAATTTTGTTTCACATGTTCACAGAACAAGAACTCATTCAGCAGCTCCAAACTCAAGTTTAGCACCTAGTTCCCAAGAATAATTGAGATTGTTAAATTTTATACATCAGGGTTGGTGTCGAGGCACACGGCTCAAGCTGCTGCTAGCAACACCAACATCAGAGCGCTGGTTCAAGTCCAGGCTGCTCTGCTTCTGATCCAGCTCCCTGCCAACATGCCTGGGAAGGCAGTGGAAGACAGCCCAAATACTTGGGCCCCTGCCAGCCACGTGGGAGACCCCCAGTGGAGTTCTGGGCTCCTGGCTGTGACCTGAACCAATGGCTATTTCAGCTATTTGGGGAGTAAAGCAGCAGATGTAAGATCTCTCTCTCTCTCCCTCTCTCTCTGCCCCTCCACCTTCTGCCTTTCATATAAACAAATAAATCTTTTAAAAAGTTTAGGATGTCAACTTGGCTAGGCTAGGGTGCCCAGTGTCTGTCTAGATGAGGGACTCTGGGGGTCAGCGTCCGTATCTGGGACTTCAAGTTAAGGAGACGACCTCGGACGACGTGGATTAGGCCTCATTCAATCATGCACAGGCACGGAGAGCAAGAACTGAGGTTTCCCAGTGGGGAAGGATTCTGCCTCAAGACGTGATGCACCGACCCTAGCTGAGCGCCCAGACTGCTGCCCTGCCCACCTCCGCACACACGCGCTGGCCCCTCGGAGTGAACCGCTGCGCGCAGCCCTCACCGGCCCAGCCAAGCAGCTCACATCATTCACGCTTCCTTCTACGGCCCAGGTCGTCCTGCCGGAGGCAGCCGGCTCCAGGGTTTCTGTCCCTGCTCGCCTTAGGCACCAAAATCTCCGAGCAGCTTGTGGGTCAGGCTCTGCGTACTGTGCCTACTTGATGCAGGTGCTCAGTGATGCACATTAATGGTAGCAAAAGGAGAAAAGAGATGCCAAGGAGCAAAGACAAAGTCGCTGTACGGGGACATCAGAGTCCCCGGATGCTGAGACACAATCACTCACAGTGACGGCCGCCCAGGGCTCCCCGACCCACGCAGGCCTCTGCCGGGGGTGACGCCAGTCCTGGTGTCAGTGATTCCACGGCCCAGCAAAGGGACCAAGTATCCAGAGCCCTGAAGACAAGGGTGACACAGCCACATGTGGACTCAGCTCCCACTCCACCCTCACTGGCCAGCAGCGGCCGAGCACAGGCCGCGCCGCCTGACACCTGGCAAACGACGCAGTGTTGCCTTGCTTCTCCGAGGGACCCACGAGTGTGCTGGGCAGAAGCTTCCAGAACAAGCTGCGGAGTGGCTGCCCCGTGAGACTGGAGAGAGTCCCGGGGGCTCGGGAGGAGCCTGCCTCAGGAGGTGGTCGCTGAGACCAGAGCTCGTCCCGGCCGCGCTCGCCCTGGCAAGCACCTCGGAGGAGTGCGAGGAGGCGCGGGAAAACCCAAGCCCAAGAAAAGGCGACAGCCCGGGAGGCTCCTCGGAGGACAGAACGGGAGAACCGTCCGTCTCTTCCTCCAAACCCAAGAAAAAGGAGGAGTTGGTTAGCAGTGATCTGCAGGGGACAGGGCAGCGTGGGCCCCCGAGGAAGGAACCCTCAGCCCAGGAGGAAGTGGCGCGGTGCAGCAGGAAGGTCCCCGAGAGAAAGAGGAGAAGCCAGGCCGCGGTGGCCCTGAAGCCACGCGGGCAGCGAGAGCAGCGCGAGAGACAGCAGCAGCTCCACGGAGCAGCCCCGGAAGAGCAGCAGACACTCCCTGGGGAGGCTGCCCGGAGCCACCCTTCCCAGCCCACGTCCTCACCCCGGTAAAAACAAACTACACGCACACACACACACACACACACATGCACATGCACACATGTTTGTGCACACACGCGCACACATGCACACACCCACACGTGCGCACACACATGCACACACGTGCTCACACGCACACACACATGCACACACGCACGTGCACACACGCATATACCACACATGCACACACACATGCATGCACGCACACACATGCACACACCCGCACACACGTGCACACACACGCACGCACATGCACACATGCAAACACATGCACATGCACACGCGCACACATGCAGACACACGCACATGCACATGCGTGCACATGCATGCACACACGCACACACACACGCACGCACACACCAAGAGGTAAAACCGGGTCTGGTGTTGTGGCACAGCAGACTGGGCTGCCCACGGCCAGTCCATGTCCCGGCTCCTCCTGTTCGGACCCAGCTCCCTGTCACTGTGCCTGGGGAAGCAGCAGAAGATGGCCCAAGCGGTTGGGCCCCTGCACCCACGTGGGGTTCCTGGATCCTGGCTTTAGCTTGGCCCAGCCCCAGCCACTGCAGCCATTTGGGTAATGAAGCTGTGGATGGAAGATCTCACTCTCTCTGTCTTTCCCTCTCTCTCTAATTTTGCTTTTAAGAAAACAATAATTATTTTAAAAATAAATAAAAATTTAAAAAAGTGAAACCAATCAGTCTGTTCTCAACAAAGTATAAATAAAGATTTATTTTATTGATGTGTCTACTGCTAGGCTAAATGCCCACCGCCCCCCCTCAGTAGCATTCTGAATTTCTCTAAGAGGCTTACGTCTCTAGACTTCAGAATAACAAATTATTCCTGTTTTCCAGTTTGCTAAAATTCCATGAGTCTTACAGAGAGCTCATGGGAATGAGTATTGTGAATAAACTAGGCCTGGATTTCAAAACCTTTGATACCACAACAGAGTGACCTTCTGATTCTGTTCTCCACTAACTCCTTACAGTTGGCACAGAAACTGGCAGAGGTACTGATTTATTTATATGAATTGGATTGTCTTTATAGTTTGCAGATTCCTTTCTGGATAGAGAGGAGAGGTCTAATGTCCCTTATCGACATGGATGTGCCTGCCAGAAAGCAAAGCCACATCTCTGCTGGACAAACGGATGGACGTGGGCATGTAAAGAAGCAAAGACCTCAAGACAAGGATCAAAAGCACGTATGGTATCTAGCTCAAAAAGTGCAAAGGCAGGAGGGCCGGCATGTAGCCCAGCGGTCAGGATACCCGCGTCCCACGTCAGAGCAGCTGGGTGCGATACCTGGGTCTGGCTCCTGACCCCAGCCTCCTGCCAACGCAGACCCCCGAGAGACAGCAGTGATGACTCGTGGGTTCCAACCACCCACGTATGAGACCTGGATTGTGTTCCTGGCTCTGCGCCCTGGCCTGGCCCAAGCCTGGCCTTTGCAGGCATTTGCAGAGTGAGCCCGGAATGAGCCAAATGATGGGACTGCTGTCTCTCCCTCTTGCCTTTCTACTTCTCAGATAAATAAATGGAAGATTTTAAATTGCAAAGGTACAACCAAATGCAGAGCTATAAATTGCTTTCTATGCTAATGCAGAAATACTAAATTGAAACTAACTCCTACCACAACTTCTGTTACTTAAATGATTAATAATCACACATTCATTAAAGCTAAAAGTCATCAAGAACACACGTTTACCATTATTCATTGCTGCATTCTTTGTAATAACAAAATACTGCAAAGAAATTCGAATACTCATCAACAGACTATGTATGGGGCCAGCGCTGTGGCGCAGGGGTAAAGCTGCCACCTACAGTGCCAGCATCCCATGTGCGTGCCGGTTCAAGACCTGGCTGCTCCACTTCTGACCCAGCTCTCTGCTATGGCCTGGGAAAGCAGGAGAGGATGGCCCAGGTCCTTGAGCCCCTACACCCACACGGGAGACCCGGAGGAAGCTCCTGGCTCCTGGCTTCGGATCAGCACAGCTCTGGACATGCAGCCATCTGGGAGAGAACCAGTGGATGGAAAATTCTCTCATTATCTGTCTCTCTCTGCCTCTGCCTCTCTCTAACTCTGTCTTTCAAATAAATAAATAAATCTTAAAAAGCGACTGTAAAAACATAGCGGCACATGCACAGAATATTATATAGTCGTTAAAAAGAACAGCTAAACTCTCCAACATGGAGGTAATGTAAAAGCAGCACCAGTGACTCCGAAATAAAAAGAACGAGGTGTAGGCGTTAAATGGCACACTGTGCCGTCGTCAGACAAGGAACGCCAGGAGAATCCCAAGGACACCCAATGTCTACACAGGGGTGTGGGCTCAGGGTACCAGGTGTGAGAGCAAGACTTTCACTGGGGCTGGCGCTGCGGCTCACTAGGCTAATCCTCCACCTGCGGCGCCGGCACCCCGGGTTCTAGTCCCAGTCAGGGCACCGGTTCTGTCCTGGTTGCCCCTCTTCCAGGCCAGCTCTCTGCTGTGGCCCGGGAGTGCAGTGGAGGATGGCCCAGTGCTTGGGCCCTGCACCCCCATGGGAGACCAGGAGGAAGCACCTGGCTCCTGGCTTCGGATTGGCGCAGCTCCGGCTGTAGCGGCCATTTGGGGGGTGAACCAATGGAAGGAAGACCTTTCTCTCTGTCGTCTCTCCCTCTAACTCTGTCTGTCAAAAAAAAAAAAAAAAAAGAAAAAAAAAAGAAAAAAGACTTTCACTGGAAACCTTTGCAGTTCTTTGAGACATTGAACCATGTGACTAACTTCTTAAAAAAAAAAAAAAACAAATAATTCTAAATAGCCACCCACTTCTATTACATCAAAGGGGGGGGGAATACAAATCAAAGTCCTAGTATGTTCTCAAAAATATTTAAATGTTTCAAGTTCTATGTGTGTACCAAAAAGAGTTTCAGTGTGGGGCTGACGTTGTGGGTGGCAGGTAAGTCGCCTGAGATGCCAGCATCTCATGGGCGCCAGTTGAGTCCCGGCTGCTCCACTTTTTTTTTTTTCTTAATTTATTTGAAAGGTGGAGTTAGAGACAGAGGCAGAGAGAGAGGTCTTCCATCTGCTGGTTCACTCCCCAAGATGGCTGCAATGGCTGGAGATGCCCTGGTCCAGCGATCCAGGAGATAGGCGTTTCCTCCAGGTCTCCCATGTGGGTGCAGGGGCCCAAGCAGTTGGGCCATCTTCCACTGCTTTCCCAGGCCATAGCAGAGAGCTGGATCGGAAGTGGAGCAGCCGGGACTCCAGCTGGTGCCCATATGGGAGGCCGGCACTGCAGGCGGCAGCTTTAGCAACTACGCCATAGCACCGGCCCCAGGGCTGCTCCACCTCTGACCCAGCTCCCTGCTAACGGCCTGGGAAAAACAGAAGATGCCCTAAGTGCCTGGTCCCCTGCCACCCACGTGGGAGATCCAGAGGGAGCTCCTGGCTCCTGGCTTTGGCCAGATTAGCCATATGGGGAGTGAAGCAGTGGATGGAAGATCCCCCACTTCTCTCTGTCTTTCCTCCTCTCTCTCTGTACCTCTAACATTCAAAAAAATAATTAAAAAAAAGTTCCAATGAAAATCAAAAACACAGAGAAGATAAAAAAGTAATTTCTGGTCGGCCCCGGGACCATCCTCAGAGGGAGAGGTGACAGACTCCCAGAGGGTTCCCTCTGCATGGCACCCAGACTACACGCATGTCCCAGCAGTCACCTGGAGAGAGCGGACTGTGCTATTGGCTTTGCTCCACGGTCAGCACCCAGGACAAAGGCCACTCTGTCTGGTGCCTCCACAGGGACAGGCCCCTGAGCTGTGTTTCTGCCACGGAACAGTCCCCTATCAACAAATCATCGGGGACGAGTTCACGACCCAATTCCCTGCGAAAGCCCCAGGGGTAGGTGGTGTGGCGGAGCACTCTGGCTGGATGACACCGGCCGCACCAGTTCCTCTCTCTGGGTCTCTGCTCGTGCCAATGGGCAGGCAGCGAAGGTCTGCGACACTGAGTCGTCTGAAGACCCAGTCGACTTAGAAACGGGGGGAGGGGGAGCCCCCACGCAAGGCCACCCGCATGCACAAAGGCTGCTGGCTGGGACAGGGACGTTCCGATTCCTACTTTCTGCATTTTTCTGTCAACATAAATGACTTGGTCCACTCTCGGTGAAGATTTCCCTCACGTGCAACCCCGGCTGGAAACGATTTACGGAGGCAGAGCCCTGGCGCAGTAGTTAAGGCGCTGCTCGCAGCACCAGCATCCCCTGTGAGTCCCAGCTCCACTCCCGAACCCAGCTTCCCGCTAACGCCCACCCGGGGAGGCCGAGCAGCTGGTCTCAGCCCGCCACGTCCCTCCAGGACGGAGCTCCAGGCTCCCGGCTGCAGCCTGGCCCAGCCCCAGCTGTTCCGGGCTTTAGGGGGAGAGAACCAGAAGATGGAAGATCTCTCTCTCTCTGACTTTCAAATAAGTGATTTTTAAAATGAGTTATAATTAGGGAGCTTTTGAAAGACTGGCAGGGTGGAGAGGACTAGTTAAGCCATAGGCACGGTGTGGGGTGTGTTAGTTAAGGGGAAGTTACAGCTGGGTCCTTCAGCCTTTGCTGTCACCATACAAGATGCGCACTTGAACTCACATCCCCAGGGAAGAGCCTTCCGGACACTCAGCTCTGCCACCTCCCTCCCACAGCAGCAAACTCTTCAAAACGCCCAGCTCAGCAAACGGCTCCAGATTCCCACCGATGAAAAAAAACCAAATGGTTTGAGAAAACAAAAACAAAAACAAAAACAAAAACAAAAAACACCATGGTTCCGCTGCGGATTTTTGTCCATTAAATCACAGAAGGCAGGCCTTCTTCAGCCCCGACTCCACGCGGGTCCCGGCTTCATCCGGCGGCGGCGCCTCACTACACCGCACTGGCTGGCACAGCCACAGCAGGAAACGCGGCTCTGGCACGCGCTGGGCTGGGAGGCAGGCTCACCTGGCAGGCGCTGGGCGCACCGCTGAGAAGCCAGCTCACCCCATTAGCAAGTCTTTATTGCACCCAAAGGAGACCGGGCCGGGCTCCAACTCCCACGCCTCACTGCAGGATGCCCCAAATCCCCACCACATCCTAAGCCAAGGAGCTGCTGGGAGCCCCTCCCAATTACAAACGAGAAGACCAGCAGCTGGGGCCGGCGCTCTGACCCACTCAGCGCCACCACCTCGGTGTGATGTCCCCTCTCCCACCTCCAAAACTGACGACACAGCCCATAACAGAGCGCTTCTGTGCCTTAAACAAAAGCCCCTGTCCCGTCCCAGGGCTGTCCCCACTGCAAAACCCAGGCGTGCAAAAGGTCACTCCGAGGGGGCCCTGACACTCAGCCACCCCAAACATTTCCGTCCAATCACCGACCCGCCTCGTGACAGCCCCCCAACCCGCAGCCCGCACCCTCCCGAGGTGCGGGAAACCCGAGAAACCCGACGCTCGCTCGCTTCTCCACAGGCCCCGGCTGCCGCAGTCCAGGGGCAGCACCTGGCGCAGGTGCCTGTCAGGGAGCCCAGGCCCCGCGCGCCCTGAGCCCGCGAGGGCTGCGGGACCCGGCGCGGGGAGGGGTGTCGGTGCGGGGCGGCCGCCGCATCCGCAGTCCCTGTCGCAGGCCAAACCACGCCGGGGGCTGCTCACGTGCTCGGGCGCGGGGGCTTGGGGACCCCGGCAGGCCCCTAGCGCAGCCCCCTCTGCTAATTCGCCCAGGGCCGGAGTGGGGGGCGGGCTCGGCCTTCCCCCCCACCCCGCTCCGGGACATCGCGGCCCGAGCCCCCTCCGCTCCCCAGCTCCCCTCGCCGCCCGCGGGCCCTCACCGGACTTGGGCGGGTAGCGGTACACGGAATTGGACGGGATGTCCACCTCCTCCACGCCCGCGTGCTGCCGGCTCGTCAGGGCCCCCATGGCGGCTGCGGCTGCGAGGCTCGGCCCGGCCCGGCCCCGGCGCCCGCGCCGCCCTCCGCGCCTCACCGCGGCCGCCCGTCCCGCGGCCGGTGCGGGGGTCGGCTGCCCGCCGCGAGCGGCGAGGCTGTGGCCGCTGGGGCTGCGGCGCTGCGGCTGCGGCGGCGGGGAGCCCCCGGCGCAGCCCGCACCATCCTCCGCCGGGCACCGCGGCGGCGCCTCTGCCGAAGGGGCTGCGGGACCGGGCCGGGGGCGCCGCCGCCGCCTCAGGCCGCGTGATGTCAGCGGCGGCTCGCGCGCGGGGACCGCGGCGACCCAGCCAATGGCGAGGCGGGGCGGGAGCGCCCGCGCGGCGCGGGCCAACGGGCTGCGAGCTGCGGCAGGAGCCGGCGGCGCGTGCCTCGCGCGGGGACGTGGCCGAGGGGGCTCGCGGCCGGGGGCTGCGCCGGGCCAGGCTCCAGGCCGACCCCTCGGCGCCGCCGGTGCGCTCTGCCCGGGATGCCGCGCGGGGAGCCGCCGCTCCTGCGGCCCGGAGCTCGCGCGCCTTTGTCCCAGACCTCGGAAAGCGTCCGCCCCCGTGGCTTCCCGGCCCCACCCCTGGGCATCTGCCCGGTCAGCCGTGCACCACCGCGCACAGCCGGGCCCTGGGGACAGGGGCTCCCGGGTCCCCACACCCCCCACCCCCGCCCCGCACCCCGGTCGGAGCGATTTCAGGAGCTGCAGAGGCGCCCGCACCTGCACCTCCCGCGCGCCGCCCAGCCCGCGTCCCGGGGGTCGGTGAGCCTGGCGGCCACTGCCCCCGCGTGGGTCTCTCCAGAGCGCACGCGCCCTCGGACGGGCTCGTGTAGCCCAAGTTAGGAGGGCGGCGACTCGAGATGCGATCCAAACACTCGGGGCCCTGGACACTGACCAGCAGGCCCGCGAGCCACGGAGGGCAGCCCCCCGGTGAACGTGCGCTCGGGCGGGCCAGGACGTCACTCCGCAGCCTAATTACAGACACTTGCGTTTCCAGCCTTCGAGTTCGCTGGAGGGGCTGGTGTGTTCTTCCTTTTCTGAGCGGGCGCACGGGGCTCTGAGCCCTCTTGGTTGCGTTTGGAAACCGGCTTCGTGCGTGGAGCCCCGCTCTGTCCTGGGCATGCTGCTTCCAGAAGTGGCCGGCAGGCCTGGTGGTAACATTGCCTTGGCTTTGCCCGAGGTTCCCAGAGCGGCAGGAAGTCTTCCCTGGGGTTTGTATTGACTGAGGCTGAGGTGGGCCTGAGCTACAGGGCAAGCCCCCGCCACCGGGTAGCCTCTCCCAGGCACCAGGGCGCCTGGCTCTAACCGCTAGGCTTCCAGGCCACCTTTGGGAGGAAGCTCCAGGAGGAAGCTGGTATTGGAGGCTACAGGTGACAGACAGACATGGAGAACCCAGAACTGCCTCAGAAGAGGCCTGCAGCAGCTCCTGGTGCCTTGTCTTCCGCTGTGTTCACAAGTCTTTGTTCGCCTCAGCACTCGGTAAAAGGTTCCTCCCTCCCCTGTCTGAGTGTATCAGGGCCTGGGAGGTCCCTCTTCCTACCCAAAGACAGACGCGGTCACAGCTCAGTCCTGCTGCGGACGACAGGCCTCACGCCCACCTGCCCCGCCCGGGGCACCGCACGCACTATCAATATCCCGCCTCACGGCTACAGAAAGAAGGCGGTGAGAGCGCTGGGCTTTGAGTTGGACAAATCAAGATGATGACTTTGGACTAAGCCCTGAGAATCTCTGTCTCAGTAAATCCATGTCTGGAAATAGCATGCCCACTAGGCTGTGGCATAGATGCAGTAGGGTAGAGCCAAGAGGAGACCCGGTGTTGGGGGCCAGCCCTGTGGCGCAGCAGGTAAAGCCATCGCCTGCATGCCAGCATCCCACGTGGGTGAGTCCTGAGTGCTCCACTTCCAATCCAGCTCCCTGTACCTGGGAGAGCAGCAGAAGATGGCTCAAGTCCCTGGGACACTGCACCTGCGTGGGAGACCTGGAAGAAACTCCTGGCTCCTGGTTTCGGATCGGCACAGCTCCAGCCATTGCAGCCATTTGGGGAGTAAACCAGCGGATGGAAGACCTCTCTCTCTCTCTCTCTCTCTCTCTCTCTCTCTCTCTTCCTCTGCCTTTCAAATAAATAAACGAGTCTTTAAAAAATAAACAAACAGAAAAAGAAGTGACAGGGGCCGGCATTCTGGCACAACAGGTGCCAGTTGGAGTCCTGGCTGCTCCACTTCCAAGTCAGCTCCCTGCTATTGCACCTGGGAAAGCAGCGGAGGATGGTCCAAATATTGGACCCCTGCCAACCACATCGGAGACCCGGATGGTGGATGGCATTCCAGGCTCCTGGCTTTGGCCTGGCCCAGCCCCGGTTGTGGATGGCCATTTGGGAGAGTAAACCAGCAGATGGAAGATCTCTCTCTCTCTCTCTCCCTTTCTGTCTCTCCCTCTTTCTATATATGGTCAGAGAAGGGGAGATATGGAAGAGAAAGAGATAGAAGAGATAGGAGGCCGGCGCCGTGGCCCAACAGGCTAATCCTCCACCTTGCGGCGCCAGCACACTGGGTTCTAGTCCCGGTTGGGGCGCCGGATTCTGTCCTGGTTGCCCCTCTTCCAGGCCAGCTCTCTGCTGTGGCCAGGGAGTGCAGTGGAGGATGGCCCAGGTGCTTGGGCCCTGCACCCCATGGGAGACCAGGAGAAGCACCTGGCTCCTGCCATCGGATCAGCGCGGTGTGCCGGCTGCAGCGCGCCGGCGGCAGCGCGCCAGTGGCGGCCATTGGAGGGTGAACCAATGGCAAAAAGAAGACCTTTCTCTCTGTCTCTCTCTCTCACTGTCCACTCTGCCTGTCAAAAATAAAAAAAAAAAATTTAAAAAAAGAAGAGATAGGAGCTAGTTCAGAAAAACTTCGAGATCCAAGAGTTTCTGTGCATGAATTTAGAGTCCCACAGTCTACAAAGCAATCCCCTGGTGTGACAGTTTGGAAAGAGGACCTCAGCCAGAGCCCAGAGCCAAGGCGAGAACAGCAGCAGCTGAGCTGTTGGAGCAGCCGGCCCCGGAGGGGCCCAGGCCTGCACCCCCCTCTGCTTCTTCCTCGCCTCCACGTGGCTGTCTTGCCAGAGAGCTGGGCTGAGGACAGTGCCCGAGGGAGCGGATGGCCCAGAAGAGAGGAAAAATCCAGAAGTAGCTGCCGCCAGGAGAGCCGTAAAAATGCTTTTAACTTGAGAACTGGCCTGGGGAGGGCTTGCACAGCAGACCCGGGAAGCGGGAAGTGACGTGCGCAGAGCGTGCCTGCTGTGTGCCAGTCAGCTTGCAGCTTCCTCTCCGTCCCACACTGGGGAAAATCGTGGCAGAGAAACCCACCGTGTAAGGGTCTCAGGGGTCTCTTCTGAGCATCTGTGGAAGGCAGGGGGTGGTAAGCACCAACTGTTGTATCCGGTGACAGCCCTTCTTCTCAACCCGGGGTCTCGGGGACAAAGGAAAAGTGTGGGACAACTCCTGGGTCAGCCGGGTCCTTGGAGCTTTGAACTTTGATCATTTCGGCTGCCCTCACTGAGGCCTCCATGTGCTTGGCCACCTTGCGACGCGTGCGCTCATTTCCGCGGATCCCTGGCGCAGGCTGGAGCGGGCGAGCCTGCAGGTGGCAGTTGGCAGCCACTCACTGGAGGCCACCGGTCCCCAGGCAGCCGCGGTGGGGCGGAACCTGCTGCCCCAGGAGAGCTGAGGGCCCAGGGACTGGGAGTTGGGGCCCCGGCTTTCCTGAGCAAGCTCTGGGAGATAGGGCCCAATCAGCCCTGATCCCTCTCTCAGTCCTTGGCCTGTGGCCTCAGTGGACTAAAGCCAAAACCACCAGCAGAGTTTCACATCCTGCTGCAGATCCGCGGTGAGGCCGACGCCAACCGAGGGGTCTGATCCCAAATGCCTCGGGAGCCCGCACGCGGTTCCTCGGGCAACGCAAGGCTCTGTGCTGAGGAAAGGAGCCCTGCACGTTAGGAAGTTGGCGATCGGGCTCTCATGCTTCGCTCCTTGTCCAATGTGAAGCCCTCATTGTCCGTCCTGTCCTCAGCTGTGGGCCCCTAACAAAGGAGAACTGTTCAGATGGCTGCAAATTCCAGCTGGGCTTGGAGCTTCCGACTCTGCTTTCAAGTACAGAGCTAAATGAAAGGCGACGTTTGCACCACGCAACGTGCCGGGGGCCGGGGGCCGGGGGCCGGGGCGGGGAGTGCGGCAGCAGCATCACCCCGGCGCCTCCCCGCCCGCCCCTGGTTCCGGCCCCATGGCCCAGGCGTCTGGCATTCGGAGGAATGACGCTATTCCGAGTTACCATCCGGGCTCCTGGTTTTGCTCATGGAAAACTCTACTGTGCGTGCCCTTCTCATTCCTGCCTGCCAAGGTGAACCCCACTCGGCTGGGATCCTAGGGAATGCATGGAGCCACTGAGAGCCACAGCCTCGGGCAGCTCTTATTTCTAGAAGGCCTGTTGTGCGTGCGCTGTTTTCTGTATAATTCATTCGGAGCTTCCGTGCAGGCCGTCCCAGCCTTCGAAGGGCATCTTAGGAGTCAAGCAGAGCAAGATTTAAAACCCAGCTCTTCCACCACTGGCTGTGTGTGCTGGGAAAGCCCCTCAGCCTCTCTGAGCCTTGGGTTCCTCATCTGTAAATGGGCAGGACAGCAGCAAAGAGCTGTTTGAACATTAAGTTAGATCCGCCATGCAAAGCCCCAGGTGCTCTATAGAGGATACTCACAAAGATTTATTTGCTTATTTGAAAAGCAGAGTTGGCTGGTGCCGCGGCTCAACAGGCTAATCCTCCGCCTGTGGCGCTGGCACACCAGGTTCTAGTCCCGGTCGGGGCGCCGGATTCTGTCCCGGTTGCCCCTCTTCCAGGCCAGCCCTCTGCTGTGGCCAGGGAGTGCAGTGGAGGATGGCCCAGGTGCTTGGGCCCTGCACCCCATGGGAGACCAGGAAAAGCACCTGGCTCCTGGCTCCTGCCATCGGATCAGCGCCGTGCGCCGGCCGCAGCGCGCCGGCCGTGGCGGCCATTGGAGGGTGAACCAACGGCAAAGGAAGACCTTTCTCTCTCTGTCTCTCTCTCTCACTGTCCACTCTGCCTGTCAAAAAGTAAAAAATAAAAAAAATAAAAAAAAAAAAAAAAAAGGGAAAAGAAAAAGAAAAGCAGAGTTAAAGGAGCCAGTGCTGTGGTGCAGTAGGCTAAGCCTCTGCCTGCAGTGCCGGCATCCCATATGGGTACCAGTTCGAGTGCCGGTTGCTCCACTTCCAACCCAGCTCCTTGCTGATGGCCTGGGAAATGCAGCAGATGTCCCAAGTGTTTGGGCCCCTGCATGCCTGTGGGAGATCTGGAAGAAGCTCTTGGCTCCTGGCTTCGGATCAGCCCAGCTCTGGCTGTTGTGGTCATTTGGGAAGTGAAGCAGCACATGGAATACCTCTCTCTGTCTTTCTTGCTCTGTAGCTCTGTCTGTTACAGAGAGAAAGGGAAAGACAGGTTTTCTATCCACTGATCACTCCCCAGATGACCACAGCGGTCAGGGCTGGGCCAGGCAGAAACCAGGAGCCAGGAACTCCCGCATGGGTGGTCTCCCACGTGGCTGGCAGGGATCCAAGCGCTTGGGCCAGCTTCCACTGCTAGCAGGGAGCTGGCCTGGAAGTGGAGCAGCCGAGACTCCAACTGGCACTCATGGGATGCCAACATCACAGGTGGCAGCTTAACCCGCTGGGCCACAACACTGGCCCCAGTGATAATTTTTTTAATTAAAAATTTTTACAAAGTGGTTGGATCCCCAAAAATATTTCTTAACATTAGAACTTCAAGATCTCAGGGCCAGGAAGGATGTGTGCAGCCCTGCTTCTATCAGGCAGGTGACAAGCTGAGGTCCGTGCCCCTCAAGGAACACCCACCCTTCCCTGCCTGTCGGGACTCAAAATCCCAAGAACCCATGTACCCTGTCACATGTGCAGAGGCTGCTAAAGGGACAGGACAAGGCGGCCTGTCCCCCCTTGCTTCTCTCCGAAGTGCAGCAGGTGAGGGCCCTGCACTGGGAGTGACTGGCCCCTGGATCAGCGGACTCTAGACATGAGATGGGGGTGAACCCACGAGTCAGACGCTGTCTGTCCTTGGTAGCTTGTCAGTTGCTAACTAGAGGGAACACGCCAGACAGCGTCCTCCGGGAGTCTCGCCAGCCGGTCCTTGCAGCACTAGCAGCTTGAAATTGGCCGTGATGGGAGGATTTGTGCTGCAGAAACCACCCGTGCTCCCAGTCAGGGGTCCCCCAGCCCCAGAGCCAGTGCTCAGTTAATAGACAACTATTTAAATGAGTGTTAAAGAATGATCATTTTAGGCCGGCGCAGCGGCTCAACAGGCTAATCCTCTGCCTGTGGCTCCGGCACACCAGGTTCTAGTCCCGGTCGGGGCGCCGGATTCTGTCCCGGTTGCCCCTCTTCCAGGCCAGCTCTCTGCTGTGGCCAGGGAGTGCAGTGGAGGATGGCCCAGGTGCTTGGGCCCTGCACCCCATGGGAGACCAGGAGAAGCACCTGGCTCCTGCCTTCGGATCAGCGCGGTGCGCCAGCCGTGGCGGCCATTGGAGGGTGAACCAACGGAAGGAAGACCTTTCTCTCTGTCTCTCTCTCTCACTATCCCCTCTGCCTGTCAAAAAAAAATGATCATTTTATGTTAACAAGTTTTAGTTTAAAAACAAAAAAAAACTATTGGTATAAAAGTAGAGTGACAAAGAGGGAGAAACAGAGAGAGGGAGATACTTTGTATCCACTGGTGCATTCTCCAAATGACCACAGTGACTGGGCCAGGTTGAAGCAGGAGCCACGAACTCCATCCGGGTCTCCCGCGCGGGTGCAGAGGCCCCAGCACTTTGGCCGTCGTCCACTGGCTCCCCAGAAACATGAGCAGGGAGCTGGATCGGAAGCAGAGCAGCCAGGACTCGAACCAGCGCTCCGGTATGGGATGCTGCAGCCACAGGCTGTGACACGACCTATCAGGCCCCCACGTTGGCCCCCAGAAAAATCACTTTTGAGTAATGGCTCCTCCGAGCACTTTCATGTGTGTTTCTCTCTTAATCTTCAAAACAACCCTAGAAGGTGAGTGCTACTATTGCACCCATTTCCCAGATGAGGAAAACCCAGGTTGCAGCATCTGGGGGGTAATCCAGGGACAGAAGCGCCCCTCCCCTCTGTTTCTCAAAGTAAACAAAGTGCTGAGTCTTACCCACGGGTGCCTGTCTGACCAGCCCACGGGGGACACCTGTCCGTGTGCCAGGCCCGCTGGCCACCACGGGAGCAGAGTGTTCCTCTCTGGAACAATGCCCGTGACAAAAGGGCAGTGCACTGGGACTTCTCTGTTGTTCCGTGCCCCACGTCACCTTCTCCTCGACCCTCCCCACGCTTCCCCGCCCACTTCCTCCGCCCTATCTCCTGGTCTGCCTGAGAGCTATCTGCCCCTCAAGCCAGGGAGTCAGCTCAGCACCGACCCAGGGCTGGCACGGCAGCTGCCTCCAGGCCTGGACAGACTCCGTCCCCGTGCTAACCCCTCCTGGTGGCGGGACTGTGCACACAGCCTGGTCAGTGGGCCAGCTCTGGTCTGGAAGCTCCCGCGGGTGGGGCGTACGGCTCTCCCCGGCTGCTCCTGGGCTGACGCCCTGGTGATGTGGCACGTTCTGGTGGTTTCCCAATTGTCTTGTGTACAAGCCCACGTGCCTGTGTTCCGTAAATACTTCCTTCCTCTCCGTGCACAGGCTGCCCTGTGTTTATTAACACTGCTGGATCTGAAGAATCATCGGCGCAGCTGGGGCTCCTAGGGTCCGGAGCCTGCTCTCCGACGTGGGCCCTGAAGGTGGCAGGGGACCTGCCGCTGCCATGTGTGCAAAATGGTTGGGGGCTTTATTTGGAATTCCAGGACTTGTTTCTCTCTCTCTCTCTCTCTCTCTCTCTCTCTCTCTCTTTCATCATACCCTAACTTCCTGTATTCCAGAAATTTTCTGAAACCACAGCATTATCTCACCAGAAACTCAACTTTGTTTAATTAAAAAAGTTTATTCTTTTTTTTAAAGATTTACTTAGTTGAAAGTTAGAGTTACACAGAGAGAGAAAGAGAGGCAGAGAGAGAGAGAGAGAGAGAGAGAGAGAGAGAGGTCTTCCATCGCTGGTTCACTCCCCCAATTGGCCGCAGTGGCCGGAGCTGCACCGATCCGAAGCCAGGAGCCAGGAGCTTCCTCTGGGTCTCCCAGTGGGTGCAGGGGCCCAAGGACTTGGGCCATCTTCTACTGCTTTCCCAGCACATAGCAGGGCGCTGGATCAGAAGTGGAGCAACCGGGACTTGAACTGGCACCCATGTGGTATGCCAGCATTGCAGGCCACGACTTTACCCACTATGCCACAGTGTCGGCCCCTCAATAAAACTTTATTACACCTGAGCATAGCCGTGTTTCAATAAAACTTTATAAAAGCAGGTGGTAGCCAGAAGGCTGTGGTTTTCCAACCCGTCTACAAGAAAACCGAGGATTCCAACTCTGATCGTAAGGACACTGCCCAGAGAGCGAATTTTCTTGAGACCCAAATTGCAGCCAACTGACTGAGTGAGCAATAAAACTCCAGGATTTTATGCCACCTCGATACAGCTTAGCATAATCTGATGAATCTGAGAAGTCTCTGGGCCAGCTCGGCAGCATGTGTCATGGTTCCTGGATAGCGGAAATGATGCCTCCATCATGTACGCCTGCGTTCCCGGCACTTGTGTTCCCACCCCGGCCTAGCCAAGCTCAGCACCACACCCACCCCTCTGCCTCCCCGCCGAGGCCCGAGGGGGCCTTGCTCTGGCTTGCACATTCCCTTTCGCAAACATCCCCTTTGTGCTGACCCAGAGCCTTCCCGGCTTCCGTCTCCCCGTTCCAGGGAGCCGTCCTGGACTATCCCCGATGTCCTGTGATTGCCGGTTTGGGCCACGGTCGCTGTGTGGACCGTGGGAAAGAGGAGAGCTGAGCTCACCCGCCAGGGCTGAGTGGAGGGAGGGACTCAGCGGCCTTCGCCGTGGAATCAGCTCCACGCTCCGTGTTGGGAATGCACAGGGGCGGGATTCGGACGTGGACTCACGCAGACTCGAGGGTTAGGAGTTCTGGCGAGGAGGGGCTGCACCTGCGGGAGGTCCTTCAAGGAGCTTCAAAGCGACTCACCTTGGGATGGCAAGGTGCTTGTTGGGTTTTCTTCCAGCTGTGCTATAGGTCATACACACGCTTTGGGGGTGGTATATTTCCACAAAAAAGGCTCATCAGTAGGAAGGCTGCCCCAAACCTTGCTGTCAATGTCCACCACAGTGACAGGCCCCAGAGGTGGGGCAGAGGGGTTCGCCGAGATGGTTGGACAGAGGTTTTCTCCTCCCGTAAGGGAAGAACGTCAGACGTGAGGCCAGGGTTATGGCACAGCGCGGTAAGCCGCCGCTTGTGATGTCACCATCCCACATGGGAGTGCTGGCTCGAGTCCCGGCCTGGCTGCTCGGCTTCCAGTCCAGCTCCCTGCTAATACACCTGGGAAAGCAGCAGGTGATGGCCCACGTGGGGGGCCCCTGCCTCCCATGTGGGAGGAGACCCAGACGGTTCCCGGCTTTGGCCTGGCCCAGCTGTAACCATTGTAGCCGTTTGGGAAGTGAACCAGTGGATAAAATCTCTCTCTCTCTCTGTCTCCCCTTCTCTCTGTCACCCTGCCTCTCAAATAAATACATCTTTTTGAAAAGGGAAAAAGAAGTACAGATGCGAGAGACGGGCAGGAAGCAAGCGAGGGGGGTTTAGCGAAGGGAACCACCTGGCATCTCAGTAAAGGGCTGACGGATCTGTGGGTGTGGGCCCACCTCGCTCCTCCCTGGATTTGTGGGTGTGGGCCCACCTCTCTCTCCCCCGGATTTGTGGGTGTGGGCCCACCTCTCTCTCCCCCGGATTTGTGGGTGTGGGCCCACCTCGCTCCTCCCTGGATCTGTGGGTGTGGGCCCACCTCTCTCTCCCCCGGATTTGTGGGTGTGGGCCCACCTCTCTCTTCCCTGGATTTGTGGGTGTGGGCCCACCTCGCTCCTCCCTGGATCTGTGGGTGTGGGCCCACCTCGCTCTTCCCCGGATCTGTGGGTGTGGGCCCACCTCTCTCTCCCCCGGATTTGTGGGTGTGGGCCCACCTCTCTCTCCCCCGGATCTGTGGGTGTGGGCCCACCTCTCTCTCCCCCGGATCTGTGGGTGTGGGCCCACCTCGCTCCTCCCCCTCTCCCCTCCCCCTTCCTCTGGGGAAGTTGCTGGCCTTTCTGGGTGAGGAATTTGCAAACTTCCTCCCAGGGCTTTTTTTTTTAAAGATTCATTTATTTATTATTTGAAAGTCAGAGTTACACAGAGAGAGGAGAGGCAGAGAGAGAGAGAGAGAGAGAGGTCTTCTATCCTCTGGTTCACTCCCCAGTCGGCTGCAATGGCCGGAGCTGCGCCAATCCAAAGCCAGGAGCCAGGAGCTTCCTCCAGGTCTCCCATGGGGGTGCAGGGGTCCAGGCACTGGGGCCATCTTCCACTGCCTTCCCAGGCACATTTGCAGGGAGCTGGATGGGAAGTGGAACAGCCGGGACTTGAACTGGTGCTTACATGGCATGTCAGCATCACAGGCAGTGGCTTAACCCACTGTGCCACAGCGCCAGCCCAGACTTTGGCAAGAATCTTGATGTATACGTACTGGGCTGCTTCCAAGGTGGAGTCTACTTTTCTTCCCTCATTTCATGTATGAACTTCCCGTGTTTGCTCTTCCGCCCCTCTCACACATGCATGTGCCCTCCTGCCTAACAGAGCGGCTCTGACCCAGGCCTACCGGTTCCTGTCGCACAGAGAAAGTGCTTGGAAGTCCCGAGTCCAAGCAGAAAGTTGGGGGCCCCTGAGGAAGTGGACCCCGTGTCCCTCCCATGTCTGGCCAAGTGTCCTTGGACAGGGTTGCCAGGACCCAGCTGCCGTAGCCACACCTAGCCCCTGGAGCAGCTTATCACGGGCTGACAGGTACGGGACAGAGCGTCCAGGCCAGACCGCTGCTTTTGGGAAATGCCATTAACCGTGCTGGGAGTGGTGTGGCCTTTGTCCCTTGGGAGGCATGTGACATTTGGCAAAAAACCTGGTCTAAACCAGCCTGAGTTCGCCATCACCTGGGGACTGGCTATGACCTTCCTGCTGCAAGCTTGTGTGTCTTTTGGGGCGAGCTGAGGGCGAGGCAGAAGGTGACAGTGAAGAGTGCTGCCCCGGAAGCAGACGCCTGCGCTCCCCTCTCGGCCGCAGCCTGGGCCAGCTCAGTGGCCTCCGGCAAATCACTTCAGCTCTCTGGCCTTGCTCTTCGCATTTTTAAAAATTTTTTATTTTTAAGATTTATTTATTTGTTTGAAAGGCAGAGTGACACAGAGACAGGGAAAGACAGAGAGAACAAGTCCTTCCATCCGCTGATTCACTCCCCACAACAGCTGGGGCTGAGCCAGGCGGAATCCAGGAGAGGAGCTCCATCCAGGTCTCCCATATGGGTGGCAGGAACCCGAGTGCTTAGCCATCTGCTGCTGCTCTCCCAGGTGCACTAGCAGGGAGCTGGATCGGGAGCCAGCGTTCAGATAGCAGATGCCTGTGTAGCAAGCAGCTGCCTAACCGTCTGTGCCACAACGCCAGCCCCACAGGTTGTATCCAACAAAGAATTCAGCAGACCTGGGTCCCTAGGATGTTCTCAACAGGAGTCCTTCTCCTCTCCCGGGGGACCCAGATTGCCCAGGCAGCCGAGCAAAGGAATAAACAAAGAACGGTGCTTCAAGGTGGCCAAGAGAGTAGAAAGAGCAGAGATTTGCAATGAAAAATGGCAGCAGGGGGTCCAGCCTTGTGGTGCAGCAGGTAAAGCCACTGCCTGCGATGCATCCCATATGCGCAGCGGTTCGTGTCCCAGCTGCTCCACTTCTAATCCAACTCCCCGTTAATGCTCTGGGAAAAGCAATGAATGTGGCCCCTGCCACCCACACGGGAGACCCGCATGAAGCTCCTGGCTCCTGGCTTTGGCCTGGCCTTGCCTTTGTGGCCACCTGGAGAGTGAACCAGCAGATAGAAGATTTCCCTCTCCGTCTCTCCCTCTTTCTCTCTAACTCTAGTGCTCCAAAGTCAATTAAAAAAACCCTTAAACAACAACAACAACAAAAAAAAAAAAAAAAAGAAAGAAAGGAAGAAAAAGAAAATCCAGGTTTTGTTAAACAAACATTACAAGTCTGCAGAGGGAGAGCGAAACCCTGCCTCCACTAGCACCCCGGGCCCCCAATCCAGCTGCCCTGTGGGCCCAGGGCTGCACATTTGGAGTCGTCTTCTTACTCTCCCTCTCCCTCTCCTCCTCTTAACACCTTTCTGCTTCTCAAGGCCACAGTGTCCTTCGTCCTAGCATCCCGAAGCAACAGTAGGGAAATGAAAAATAAGGACTAGGTGGGGGCCGGCCTTGTGGTGCAACAGGTTAAACCAATGCCTGCAGCACTGGCATCTCACGTCGTCGGAGCCAGGTTCAAGCCCTGCTTGCTCCACTTCCCATCCAGCTCCCTCCCTGCTAAAGCACCAGGAAGGCAGTGGAGGAATGGCCCACGTGCCTGGGCCCCTGCACCCACGTGGGGGACCCGGATGAAGCTCTTAGCTCCAGGCTCTTTGGCCTGGCCTAGATCCGGCCATTGCAGGCATTTGGGGGAGTGAACTAGGAGATGGAAGATCTCTCTCTATCTCTCTGTCTCATCCTCTCTGTTACTCTGCCTATCAAATAAATAAATCTTAAAAGAGAGAGGGGGGAAAATGGTTAGAGGATTAGCGGGAGGAATGGAGGGGAGGCATGAATGGTGCTGGATCTCATCCCAGTGCCGGCCACCCGTCAGCTGGGGGCTGTGCAACCTTGAGGGCTTCCACGGCCTCTCTGAGCCCCTCCCTCAGCTCCCGTGCGAGGGGCGTTGGCCAGGAACAGGAAAGGCGGAGGAACTAGATGCACTGCAGAGATGGGGGCTGGGAGGTGCCCACCCTGGCAGCCCGGTGAGCTTTACCGATCCGGGCAGCAGCTCGGCGGCCAGTGTGGGGCTAACGGCTGCCTGCCTCCAACACTTGCCGCAGTGTGGCCCCGGGGAAACCTCTTTCCTCTGTCCCCTAGCTGCCTCACCTGGGCAATGGGACGCAGGAGGGAGACGAGGGGGAGACCTGCCTTAGAGGCGCCCGGCCAGCAGCAGCTGCGGGTGTTCGGGGCTGACTCAGGGACCTGCCTTCTTGCTCGCTCAGGCGCTGGGTGGCGGTTCCTTCTGCTGCCCACTGATGTGGCCATGTCCTTGCTGAGGCTCTCCGGTGTTTGAGATGTTATGAATGGGCATGTTTTCATTGCTGTTTTACGGGCTGCACATTATCCTCTCAGATTAAAATAATAACACCGTCAGTTAATAGCACCTTGGGCTCGGGGAGCCGCTTTCATCCCGACAGCTCAAAGCCCTCTACAAACATGACCTCATCCATGCTCCCTGCACTCCCAGGGCAGGGCCACTCCCAGCCCGCCCAGCCCTTCGTCCCGGGCCAGAGTCTCAGTGTTGTGAAGCACTTCCACCTCCCGCACCCCAGGTCCCAGGCGGGACTCTGTCTCCCCCCCGCCTCCCCCACACAGAGGAGAGGCAGCACCCGGCTTGGGGGTCCTGCCCTCTGTGCGTCTCCAGGTGCCCACAGCTGTGCCCGGCAATTGGTAAACATTCAGTGAACTCGTGGGCTGAACGGCCTTGATGTCTAGGAAAGACCAGACGTGGTGATTTGGGGCCCTCCTCTTCCTTGAGAACTGGTTAATTAAGACAGAAGTGTTGGGGCCGGCGCTGTGGCGCAGTGGGTCAAGCTGCCACCTGCCATGCTGACCAGTTGAGTCCCGGCTGCTCCACTTCCCATCCAGCTCCCTGCTAATTCGCCCAGGAAAGCAGCAGAAGATGGCCCAAGTGCTAGGGCCAAGGTACCCATATGGGAGACCTGGATGTAGCTCTTGGCTCCTAGATTCTGACTAGCCCAGCCCTGGCCATGGCAGCCATTTGGAAAGTGAACCAGCAGATTTCTCCCTGTCTCTCTGTCTCTGTCTTCCTCTCTCTCTGCCTTCCAAATAGATGAAATAAATCTTTAAAAATTTTTGTATTAATATAAAACAGAACAGATTTTATGCTTTCCATAGGTGGTCTTTTTTTGTTTTTAACTTGCATCTGCTGTTTTATTCCCCAAGAGGCCGCAATGGCCCGAGCTGGACTAGTCATAAGCCAGGAGCCAGGAGCTTCATCTGGGCCCCCGAAAAGGGTGCAGGGGCCCTAGGACTTGGGCCGTCTTCTGCTGCTTTCCCAGGCGCATTAGCTGGGAGCTGGATGGGAAGTGGACCAGCCGGGACTCAACTGGCGCCCATGGGCGATGCTGGCACTGCCAGTGGCGACTTTACACACTATGCCAGGACACCTGCCCCAATAGAAAGAAAGAAAACGCAAAAAAAATAAATAGATAAGCCAAGAGGCTCCTGGTAGACATTGTCCCACAGCCAGAAATGTCTCGGCTGAGGCAGCCCCTGCTGCACCTGCCCCTGGCGTGTTGACACCTGTGGCCGGGAGCCCCTGGTGCCGGCACCGGCTCGTTCTGGGGCTGCTCGTGACCGTGCGTGCCGCCAGTTGCTCTCTGTGTTCTCAGCTTGTACTTCCTGGAAGGGAGTGGCTCAGTGGTGCAATCAGTCCTCCGTACCCGTGCACTCCACCGACTGCAGACCGAAAATATTTGAAAAAAATATTTGAAAAGCCGCAGCTCTTCCGCACCCGCACAGCGCCTTCCCCACGGTCGTTCTGCAGACAGACCATTCAACAGCTACTCGCACCGCGTTTCCATCGTGTGGGGTGTGATGAGTCATCTGGAGCTGAATTAAAGCACACAGGAAGGTGTGCGTGGGTTCCGTGCCAACGCCACAGCCGTGTGCACACGGGCGGGGCATCTAGAGATTTTGGTAACCTTGCTGGTAGCCTTAGGGCGTCCTGGAACCCACCCCTGCCCTCTGCTCCCCCCCCCTCCACCATGCTGGGGGACCACTGAGCCCAGCCCTGCAGCCACACCCACGGCCCCAGCTCAAGTGCACTGTGGGGCATCCAAGTGCAATCGCTGGGAGACCAGGCAGGCAGGCTGCTCAGAACAAACAAAACAAACAAAAAGACAGCTAAATGGGACTCATTACGACGCCTGAGGCTGTTTTTCATCAGTACACAAACACTGCTTGTAGTCTTTTCCTTACTTACAGTCTTTAAAAATACAGCCATGTTTTCCTAGATGGGGAGTTAAATCCACTTTAGGCAAAGTCAAAAGAGAATTATGGGGCCGGCGCTGTGGCATAGCTCTCTCTCTGTGTGGCCTGGGGAAGCAGCGGAAGATGGCCCAAGTGCTTGGGGCCCTGCACTCACTCACGTTGGGGTCCCGGAGGAGGCTGCTGGCCCCTGGCTTCTGATTGGCCCAGCTCTGGCCATTGTGGCCATTTAGGGAGTGAAGCAGTGGATGGAAGACCTCTCTTTTTCTGCCTCAGCCTCTGCCTCTCTGTAACTCTGCTTTTCAAATAAATAAATCTTGAGAGAGAGAGAGAGAGAGAGAGAGAGAGAGAGAGAGAGAATCGTGGTTGCTTGCTTCTTACCAGCTTCCTGTTTGGCAGACCCTTTGCTGGTCAAAACACACCTGGCATTAGTAACTCAGACCAAAAGCTTGCTAAGTCATCCTGAAACAGAAACTCTTCTCTCGGCATGGGTGGGATGGAGAGACTGGTCCCAGCATCCCTGTGGATACTAGAATCTGCAGATGGTCCCTTCTATAGAATGGCCTGATATTTGCATATAACCCATGCACATGTTCCCATAGCTTTAAATATCTCTACATTACTTAAAATACAATGCAAATGCTACGTAAATAGTTCTTATACTGCGTCTGGGGAATAAAGTCGATACAGGTTCAGCACAGATTCACTTCTCAAACATTTTCTGCATGCTAAATCTATGTACGTGTGTGTGCGTGCGTGCGTTTACGTGTCTATGGGTGGGGGAATCCATGGAGACCCAGGCTTTGGTGAAGCACACATCACAGATACGGAGTGATGACTGCTTCTGCCCTCCTAGCCCCCCCTGCTCTGACCCCACTCTGCAAATACCTGGTTCATGTCCCATCCCCTGCCCGGAAAGTGGGAAGCTCACCACACGTAAACAACAGCTTTTCTGTTTGTTTTGAAGATTTATTTGAAAGGCAGTTACAGAGAGGGAGAGAGAGAGAGAGAGAGAGAGAGAGAGAGAGAGAGAGGTCTTCCATCCGCTGAATTCACTCAAATGGCCACATGGCTGGAGCTGAGCTGATCAGGAGCCTCTTCCTGGTCTCCCACGTGGTGCAGGGGCCCAAGCACTTGGGCCGCCTTCTGCTGCTTTCCCAGGCCACAGCAGAGAGCTGGGTCAGAAGTGGAGCTGCCCAGACGCCACCCAGCCATCACAGGTGCTGGCAGTGCCGCCCACAAGCAAACGAGGTTTTGAAGCGCTCTGGTTGGGGCTGGCGCTGTGAGGTAGTGGGTGAAGCCGCAGCCTGCCATGCTGGCATCCCCTGTGGGCACCAGTTTGAGTCCCGGCTGTTCCACTTCTGATCTAGGTCCCCGCCAATGGCCTGGGAAAGCAGCACAAGATGGACCAAGTGCTTGGGCCCCTGCAGCCACGTGGGAGACCTGGATGGGGCTCCCGGCTTCAGACCAGCCCAGCTCTGGCCGCTCTGACCATTGTGGCCGTTTGGGGAGTGACCCAGCCGATGGAAGATCTCTCTCTCCCTCCCTCCTTCTCTCTCTGAGACTCCGCCGTTCAAATCAATTTAAAAAATTTTTAAAGTGCTGGGGTTGAGAGCAGTACTGTGTAGAAACACACTTTTTATTTTTAACGGGAAAAATGAAAACTGCAGTTGAGCCAGCCAATGGAAGGGGGGAGATTCCTCCTGCTCGAGAAGGCGACTTTTTCTCTTGCGGTCACGTTGACTGTGCGTGGACACTGGCTCCCAGCCCAGGCCGGGGTGCCGGGGTGCGGGGCAGGCAGTGCCCACCTGCCGTACCCGCGACGGGCGCCGACACCATGTTCCAGCAGGAGCTTCCCAAAAAGGTAGGACCGCTCGAAAGTTATTCAAAAACCCAGCACTTTGGAGACTCGAGCGGCTGCAGAGCTGTTTTCTATTTTGATCACTGTTTCTCGAGATGACCACATCTTTCAGAGGAAATGAGTCAAAGCCGCTCGGTCTCGCTCTTCCAGCTGAGCGTGTTCCGTTTCAATGAAGTAATGAATGGACTTGGCCGCGCCACCCCCCAAGCCTACAACAGCAAACAGACGGCCTCGGCCAATCAGCGGGCACTCCAGGTTTTCAAGTTGAGTTCAAACAGGCCCACGGGAGGCCAATCAGCGCGCGCGGCCCCGCCCCCAGCGCCGGGCTCTGGCCAATCACGAGCCGGGACGGGCCAAAACACAGCGGCCGGCCAATGCCGGGCAGCCCCCACGGCGCGCGGCTCCGCCAATGGGCGCGGCCCGGCGAAAAGGGAAACAGTGCGGCCGGCCCGGCCGCAGGATTCGAATCGAACGTCCGCACGGGAGCCGGGCGCTGGCGGAGCGGCGCGCCGGCCAATCAGCGGCGGCGGCTCGCGGCCCCCGAACGTTGGGACACCCCGGCCCCGCCCCGCGCTGTTGTTTGTGGTGTCGGCGGGGCCGCGGGCGCCGGACCACAACATTCGTCCGGCGGCCGAGGCGGCGCGGGCGGCGAGCGCGACCCCGGCGGCCGGGCCTCCCCGCGGCCGCCCGGCCGGGCCTCGCGGAGCGCCATGTCGGTGAACATGGAAGAGCTGCGGCACCAGGTCATGATCAACCAGTTCGTGCTGGCTGCGGGCTGCGCGGCCGACCAGGCGAAGCAGCTGCTGCAGGCGGCCCACTGGCAGTTCGAGGTGCGCGGCCGGGGCTCGCGGGGCGGGGGGCGGGGGGCGCTCGGCGGTGCCCGGGGCTGGGGGCGCCCTGGGGTGGGGGAGGCCCGGCCGCCCTCCCCGGGCCTGACGGCCGCTGTGCTTGTCCGCAGACCGCGCTGAGCACGTTTTTCCAAGAAACCAACATTCCCAACAGTCACCACCACCACCAGATGGTAAGGGTCGTCGGGGGCGCGCGGGCCGGGGGCGCTGTCAGCCGCGGGCGGTGACAGCCATGTTGCCGGGGAGCGCCGCGCCGCGAATGTAAACAAAGAGCCAAAATGTCTTCCAGGAAAGAGCGGCTCCCGGGGCCGGCGCCGGCTCGCCCGAGTTTGCGACGCGCCCCCGGGGCCCGGGGCGGCGGGGGGCGCCGAGGGTGGGGGCGGGCGGGGCGGGGAGGGGGCCTCGGGACGGCGGCCCGGGGGCTGGGGCGACCGCGAGGCCTGGGGCCCCTCCCGCGGCACACACGCCCAGGCTGCAGGCAACAGGAAAGGGGTAGGTCCACCCTGGCCCGGGCTGGAGCTGGGCCCTGCTCTTAAAGGTGCCTCCCCCGTCCCGAAGCCCGGGGCTCCGGAGGCCCAGGAAGGAGTAGCCTCGGCTTGGAGGGCAGAGGGTTTGCATACGGGGGCTGGGGGCTGGGGGCCGGCCCTGCCTCCCGCTCCCTTCTGGCCCTCCGGACGGCGGGGACCCTGCTTGGCCGAGCTCCCGGCCGGTCCTCCCGCCCCTCCCCCAGTTACCCATTAGCCCCCTGGAGGCTGTGACGGCTCCTGGGTGCATTTTTGGCGTTTTCAGCACTGGGTGCCCTTGCCTGTGGCTGCCTCCAGGACAGAGCCCACAAATGGTTTCTCGGCTGTGCCTTGGCCTCGGCTCCCTGTGTTCACGAAGTCGCAAAGCCGAGTGTGGAGGGGCCAGCTCCACCCTCCCCCGGCCTCTCTCGCTGTTCCTGAGCTCAGCTGGTGTGGTGGACGCGTGGTGGGGGCTGCGGGGCCGTGGCAGCTGAGGCCCGGCTGGTGGGAACCCGAGGGGCTCATCTCAGGGACCCCTTCCCCTGTACCTGCCGGGGGCTCGAGCCCGGGGCCTGCTCCCTCACCTCCTCCTCCCGACTGCGGCCCAGACCGCGGCCCAGGGCCCCCAGCGTGGCCCTGCTGAGGGACTGAGACCCAGAGGCGCGAGGGAAGAGGGCCTGGTGCCCGGTTCACTTCCCACCGCTGCTCCTGGGCAGATCCGAGGGGCACGGTCACCCGTGGTGCAGGCTCCCCCCAGGAGGCAGGGTTTGGTGACAGCGTCCTTGCAAGGAATGAGCCAGGCCCTGCAGAGTTGGTAGTTTCTTGAGACACAGTAGAGGCACAAGTTAGATCGACACACCAGAGACCAGCAGCCAGTACGTCTGGCCACGCCAGAAGCGACCCGGGCGTGAGAGCGCGAGCCAGCGTCCCCAAGGCTACTGTCGATTCCCGCGTTGGACTTGGGGGTGCCTGGAGGAGGGGGCGTGGGCAGTGCAGGGACACTAGGCTCCCTTGGGAGTGGAGGACGGAGCTGGTCCGAGCCCCCGGTTTGACCACAGCAGAGAGGCGCTCCAGGGAGGCTCGGCAACCTGCCCGGGCTCATGCAGGCAGGCGGGCACAGGCCCTGCTGGACTGCGGCTGGTGTGCGGCGAGGCGGCCGGTGGCCTGGGGAAGTCGGTCACGATGCTGTGATGCAATGGGCCTCCACCCCCACCCCCATTCATTGTTTCCTGCAGTGGAGAAGTCAGCCCTGTGTGTGCTGGGGGCGGGCCTCTGCACCCAGGCCCTGGGCCCCTGGGAGACAAGGATCAGTGCCTTGGGTGCTGTCTCGGCCAGTGGGGCCCTCTCCCTGGTGTCCCCCAGCTTCTGGTGTGGGTTTAACTGCGGAGCCGTGAGAGCTCCCTCCTCCAAGGTGAACAGCCCTGGCGGCTCACTCCCCCTCCCCCCCAGGCTGGGGGAGGGGACAGTGTTGCTAAAATTAGGAGAAATTCACAGAAGGACTCCAGTGGCTTCCTGGGAAAGACTGAAGCGCTTTTGAGGCCAGCAGCAGCTTGTGGGGGTCTTGGTCTCCTTGCTCGTCTTCCCCACACCCCAGCCAGGTGCTCCTGGGGGGCCCTGCCCCTGCCCCCCAGGCTGGTGGCAGAGGCCCGGTCTGGAGCCAGCCTCAGTGGACAGGGCAGACTGAGGAACTGGCGACCTCTGGTGAGGGGCTGCTGGCCACAGGGGCTGGAGGCTGTGGTCACAGGAAGCCCAGAGCCTCGTGCTGTCCCTGGACAGCCCGGGCAGCCAGCCGCACTGAGCATCAGGCCGTGGTGTGGCCTGGGCAGAGGGGACGGGCTTGGGGCTCCCGTCTTCTCACCTCGCACCCTCTGGACGGGCGTTTTCCATCCAGTGACTCAGCCCCCGGGCCTCCGTTTCCTTGTGAGGTAGAGGGAATCTTTGAACCAACTGCCAGTCACAGGGAGGCCTGTGGCCTGCTACCTGCTCCCGAACCAAACACTGAGAACCCGAGCGTTCGTGTGGCTGGCACGGCAGGGCGTCCCTCCGCCTGGCCTTCCTCCCTGGTGGCCACCCTGGGCTGTGGAGGGAGCCAGCTGGCCGCCTCTCGCAGGCAGCACCGAGCAGTGGCGTCCTGGGCTGGTCCCCGGCCCTTCTTTTTCGTCTGCCACCTCACGTCCATCTTGGGTGCCCTTAGGTGCCGCTTGGGAGTGTCACACAGAGCTCCTGGCTCTGATAGCGCGGCTGGGACAGGGACTTGCAGTAAAGGTCGGCCTGGGTCAGCCCCCCCGCCCCGGGAAAGACCCCCCACACCTGTGCTCTCTCCCCACAGATGTGCACGCCCAGCAACACGCCTGCCACGCCGCCCAACTTCCCTGACGCACTGGCCATGTTCTCCAAGCTCCGCGCCTCCGACGGCCTGCAGAGTGGCAACAGCCCCATGACGGCCGTGGCCTGCTCCCCGCCTGCAAACTTCAGCCCCTTCTGGGCCTCCTCCCCGCCCAGCCACCAGGCGCCCTGGATCCCGCCTTCCTCCCCTACCACCTTCCACCACCTGCACTGCCCGCAGCCCACGTGGCCCCCTGGAGCCCAGCAGGGGGCTCCCCAGCAGAAAGCCATGGCGGCCATGGACGGCCAGAGATGAGACTGGAAGCCCGGCGCCGGGCTGGAGCTGGGGGCGGCCCACGGTTGTGGGGACACAGGAGGGCCGGGGCGGGGGGCGCTGGGAGGGCGGGGTTTCCTGAAGATCGCACTGGAAGATTTTATAAAAGGATTTTTGTGGGGGGGGGGGACAGTAAACTTCCTGGGCCACTTGGGTCCTCCAGGAGTTTGTCTTCAGGCAAGCTTTTTTCTTTTTAATCTAGAACTCTAATATATATGGATATATAATGTAACTAATGTTTGTGAGTGGGTGCGCGCTCAGGTGGGGGGCTGCGGGGACCTCGGGGAGCCGCCACAGCTGCAGGGGGGCCTCTGACTGTGCCCAGGAGTCCTCCCCGCCTCCTCCCCACCCTGGCTGCTGGCCAGGGCCCCCTCACGGCTCGGGAGCTGTTGTCACCCGTCTCCCGCTGGGCGTGCAGGTTTCAGGACTGCAGAGCTGGCTTGGTCAGAAGGTGCACTCCGTGTGACTGCCCACTCCTCACTGTCCCCGGGCCACCTGCATGTCTAGGGATAGGCCCAGCACCAAGCTCGCCTTTGAATCTCATCTCAGCAGGGTGCAATTTTAATTTAAAAACTTAAAAAAGAGACTTTTGTAACTTCCCCGGTTTGCGGTGCGTTTATTTGCCTGGGTAGGAAACCCCCTCCCTCCGGGAAGGGGGGCGGTGGGGGCTGCGCGGGGGCCAGTCCTGCCCCAGGTGCTGGCACCTTCCGGCTTGGGCCCAGCTTGGCTGCCCTCAGGGTGGGTGTCCCTGTAGCCGTGACCCCGAGGTCAGCCAGGGTTGTCAGAGACCCCCACGGGGACTCGCTCCCACCCGGTTCCCCGCAGGGCCTGGCTGTGGGAGTGGGTGACCGGCCACGTGGTTGGGAGTCCTCTTCAAGCCCTGCCTTGCCCAGTCACTCCTCTCCTGTGGTCTGCAGGGAGCAAGGCTCTGCCCAGGCCTGGGGCGGGAGGAAGGCTGGGTCCCAGAGTGAAGTGAAACTTGAGAGGGGCCCAGCCCGGCAGCCACCCCCACCCCTTCTCACGTTGCTTCTGGGGCAACCCCTCCTTTTGGGGGAACAGGACGTGGCGCCAGTGGCCCCGTCCCCTGCGTGTGACACACCGATGTACTTTGGAGCTGGGTTTGTCCTTTCAGTTTTGTTTCCGCACTGGGAACCTCTTGGGCTCCCCGGAGCCTCCCCCTCGCTGTCACCCACCTGTGCCTTCCCAAGCTGGAAGGGGCAGCCCCTGGCAGGCACGTGGGCGATCAGGCTGCAGGGCCCTGGGCTCGCAGGTGCAGGCATGGTGGGGGCTGGTTTGGTGAATGTCCCTCCTGGCCCTTGCGTGGGTGGGGGGGAGGGGTGGTCGGCCCCTCCTGCTGCTCAGCCCTGCCAAGCCGGCAAATTTGGCTTCGGGACCAGGGAAACTGAGACGAGCTTCTGACATTTCAGGGCCTGGGGTGGGGCCTGAGTGAGAGAAACAGGAGCTGGGATGGAGGAGGGGCTGGCCCTGCCTCTTGCCCACTAAGGAGAGGGCAGTGTGGGGTGCCCACCTGGGCACCTCTGCCTGTGCGGCCACCGCGTCAAAGCGTCACTGAGACTTGGGGAGCCGATGCTTCGCCCACGCGTGGGTCCCACAGGCCGGAGCGGAGCGCCTGGGTTCAGTTCCTGGCTCCGGGCTCCAGCTTTCATAATGCACAGCCTGGTTGGGCAGCGGTGGTGGCTCAAGTAATTGGGTCCCTGCTGCCCACCTGGGGGACCTGGATGGAGCTCCTGACTCCCTGACTTCAGCCTGGCCCAGCCCTGGCTGTTGTGGCCATCTGGGGAGTGACCCAGTGGGTGGGAGTTCCGTGTTTCCCTGCCTTTCCCTCAGACACTTTAACACACACACACACACACACACACACAGAACCAGACTCACAGGATCCCAGCAGATCACGAGGGGTGTGTGTGTGTGCAGGGGAACCCCCCCCCCAGCCTCCCCCGGCGCCCTAGCCACTACCGCCACTACCTGGTTTCTAGGCTGTTTCCTGCCGCTCTTTCCTGTGTGATTCTGTCGCCCCTCTCACACCCAGAGCACCCCTTTCCCATGTCAGGGGTGCAAACTGGGGGTGGGGGGAGCCCCAGCTCTGGCCCTGGGCACTTCCCTCCCTCTGAGGAGGGAGCCACTTGAGGACAGACCTGAGGCAAAAAGAAACCAACCAGGCCACCCAGTTCTCATGACTGAGGGTTTTCCAGGGCTCAGGAAGGGGGCCGCTGTCAGGGCCCGTGCAGACCTTGAGACTCTGGCTGAAGGCCCAAGCTCAGGCAGGTGGGGGGCCGCTGGGGTCTGTACTGTCACCACACCGGCCGCAGCCAGTCCCACAGCCCTCGCTGTCCCCTCCCACCTTCACACTAGGGGCTGGGGCAGCAGGGAGCCCTCACTGGCAGGTGTGGGCCGGCTGTGCCGGTGAGCAGAATGAGCCGCCCAAGGGCTGGCGCGAGACCAGGCCTCCACTGTCCACCCCTCTCCTCTCCTTCCAGGGAGGAGGGAAACACCAGTGGCCCCTGCAGCCCCTGGTCTGCCTAGGGGTGGCTTCCAGGCCCCCGCTGTCTCTGCTCCGGGCAGACGGAAACCTGCCCAGGGGCTCAGGGTTTGCCTGGGACCCCCGAGCCTGCAGCAGGCAGCTGCCGCCCTCACCTCCAGGGTACAGGGGTCCCAACTGCCCAGACTGGGACCACTCTCAGCCCCCTGGAGTAGAATGCAGGGCTGAAGCCCGGCGGGCAGCGGCACCAGAGCTGATGGGTTGCAGGGTAAGCCCAGCACCCTCAGATCGGCTCCAGACCAGACCTCTTCCAGAAGAGGGGCCACGCTGGCCCTGGGGCGGCCTCCCGCCCATCTCCCCGCCCGGACCGTCAGGCGCCCAGACCCCGCCTCTTCTGAAATATTTATTTATAGCTCTGCTCAGTGGGCAGGGGTGGAGCGCGGCCCCCGCGTGGGCTCCTCGAGGCCCTCCCCGGGAGGCACGTCCAGGCGCCTCTGCAGCCCCGGCAGGGCCGCCGCGTCCGAGGAGCTGAGGGGGGGGACCACGTTCGACTCGGAGAGCCGGCCCTGGGAGGAGACCGGTCTGTCCTGTTGTCGCAAAGAAACTGCAAAACAGGAGGGGCTGAGCTCGCTCGGCCTGGCCCCGCAGGCCCACCGAGGGCCCCTCCAGCTCGCCCAGGGCCCACGGAAGCCGACAGAGGCCCCCGGAGCCTGGACATGCAGGGCGGGCTCTCCTCAAGCTCCCGAGTTGAGGCCCCTTTAGGCTTTGTGAATGAAAAATGAGGAAGTAAACCCACAGCCGCCCAGGGCCTACCCCCGTGGTAGCGCTGGCTCTGGGACCATGGGTGGGTGCACAGGCGTGGGAAATCCCTGACAACAGCAGTGCCCTGGGAGTGGGCAGCAGGGTGCCTGGGAGAAAGGAGCTAAGTGCCCCTGCTCCCCACCCCAGAAAATCAGAGACCCTCTACTTCAGCCCATAATTCTCAGCTTGGCTGACTTCCAGCTCTGTGATCATGGCAAGTGCCCTGAGCTCTCTGTGCCTCAGTCTTCCCAGCTGTAAGTGGGGCAAACAACGGTCCCTTTACCTCTTAAGCGTGTGACTTAAAATTGGTTCCTAAACGGCCGGCATCGAGGCACAGCAGGGCAAGCTGTTGCCTGTGATGCCGGCATCCCATATGAGCACCGGTTCGAGTCCCGGCTGCTCCACTTCCCATGCAGCTCCCTGCCAATGCACCTGGGAAGGCAGCAGAGGATGGCCCAAGGGCTTGGGCTCCTGCACCCACGTGGGAGACCCGGATGGAGCTCCAGGCTCCTGGCTTTTTGACCTAGCCCAGCCCCAGCCATCTGGGGACTGAACCAGCAGACGGAAGATCAGTCTCTCTCTCTCTCTCTCTCCCTCCCTCTCTAACTCTGCCTTTCAAATAAACCATTAAAAAAAAAAAAAAAGGTTGCTAAATGTTGATCTCCTAAGCAGTGCGTGGTGTGTGGGGAGCCCTCGCCGGAGGCCCGAGCACGGTAACCACCCGTGGATTCACGCCTCCCTCAGCCACAGGCGCTCGAGTGCTGGGTGGGAGGATGGTGATGTGCAGGCCCCAGGGCGCCCTGGAACCTCCTGCAAGGTGCTGTGGGCGCATCCGTCCAGCAGCCCGGGGGTCAGCCCTTACGCGGTTGTCACAGGGGACCTAAGCTTAGGGGCCCTAAGCCAGCACTCCTGGTGACAGGAGGGAACAGGTGAGGAGAGCGGCGAGGCCTGCTCAGTCCCTGGCAGGAGGCCTCCTGGGTCCAGGCCCCAGCAGGGGCCCCAGGGTCTGGGGGCTGAACTCTGGGGGCCACAAGCACCCCTCCAGGAGTCGGCACTGCAGACGGGGGCAGGGCCAGGGCCTGGAGCCACAGAGTGCGGGGTGCACTCCGCCCCATTTCCTCCCCTGAACTGGGGCCAGCAGGAGCCCGCCCCGCAGCCCTGCGGTGTGTCAGTCAGGCAGCCGGAACCCACTCTCTCTCTTCTCCCTCCCGACCTTCCTGTCTTCAGGGAAACGGAGTCTAAAGCAGCCCAGGCAGGAAGGGGCGGCACAGCGGCAGTGCCCAGGCCGCGCGGAAGGAAGCTACCTGGGTGGCTGCCTGCCAGGGTCTGCGCGCTCTGAGGCCGAGAGGGCGGCTGGCTGCTGTCGCTCAGGGACTGCTGCCTGTGCACGTGGGGCCGGGACAGCTTGGGCTTGTGCTTGGACGACAGCCCTGCAACCGGGGGTGGGGGGGCAGTGGAGCGAGGGGTCGGTTCTGAGACACGGGGTGGGGGGCGGGGGAGCTCTAGGGGACTGCTGGGGGCGGGAGAGGGCTGACGCGGTCTGAATGTGTGGCTAGGCCCCTTCCGGGCACCTGGGTCATTCCCAGGCCCGCCCGCCCACTCACATGCTCCCGGGGGACCCACAACGTGTCAGCCCCGCACCAGACCAGACGCTGGGGAGCTCGGCCCTGGGCTTTCCAGGCCCAAGGGGAGGGTCTAGCCAGGACAGTGCATGCTGGGAAGGGGCAGCAGCTCCCTGCAGGTCAGGGGAACTGGAAGTGGACTTCAGGGCACGGGGTGGGCTCAGCAGAGGGTGTTTTGCTGAGTTTGAGTAAGAGTAGGGCTTGGCCAGGTGGACGATGGGAACAGAGGCAGAGAGGTGGGAGAGCGAGGCTGGTGAGCAAAGAGGGGGCTGCCAGGTGCCAGCCCGTTGGCTGACGCTGGCCAGCTGCCCCCACCTGCAAACGTACCCAGCGTCTTTTGGAGAGACCCAGAGGCTCGGAGTCAGAGACGTAGAGAAGGTGGGCACCCGGGGTGTGGAGGTCCAGAGAAGTGCCCGGCCTCCCAGGACGTGGAGGTCCCTGCTCCCTGGCACTCACCTTCCTTGGTTATGATGCCCGGCAGTCTTGTATCCATCCGTCCCTTGTAAATGTGTCCATCCAGGCCCAAGATGTCCACCTCATCGTGCTGCAGAGGTGCCCACGTGCTCATCACCATGGTCACACCCAGGGCTTGCCCTGCCCTCCCGCCTCCAGGACTGACCCCTGCCACCAAACAGTCCCAGGGACTGAGTGGCACAGGGCAGAGCAGAAAGAGGTGGTAGGGCTGGGTGGGCAGGTAGCCAGGGCCATGGTCTGGGTCAGCAGGACAGACGTGGGTCTGATTAAGAAACCACCTTGACAGGACCGGTGTTGTGGCTTAGTGGGCTAAGCCGCTGCCTGTGACGCCAGCATCCCACATGGGCGCTGGTTCATGAGCTGGCTGCTCCACTTCCGATCCAGCTCCCTGCCAGTGACTGGGAAAGCAGTGGAAGATGGCCTGAGTGCTGGGGACCTGCACCCACATGGGAGACCCAGACGAAGTTCCTGGTTCCTGGCTTTGGCCTGGCGCAGCCCGGCCAGCAGGTGGAAGATCTCTGTGTCTGTCTCTCTGTAACTTTGCCTTTCAAATAAATAAATCTTGGAAGGAAGGAAGGAACCGCCCTGAGGCAGGGGCTGGGTGGGGAGACTTTTGCTGGCTTTCCCAGAATGACTTGGGCACTGGGGGGGGGGTCCCCCGACCTTCATGGCGATCTGGACCTCCTCGGCGGGGTACAGGCCCTGGGACAGGTGCTGCAGGCGGTTGCGGCGGTAGGGATAGGTGAGCGTGTGGCTGCCCCCGCAGCGCCGGGGCATGGTTGAGTAGGTGTAATCGGCCACATCTGGCATCCTATGGATGGCAAAGAGTCGCTCAGAGCCGCCAGGGGCGAGGCCCAGGACACCCTGGGGGTGGAGCCGTCAGAGGGGAGTGGACAGCTCTTGAGGGGCCCTGGGAGTCAGGGCAGCATGAAGGTGGGTGAGGGAGCAGAGCCCCCCGCCGCGGGTGAGGCACTGGCTCGCGGGCCATGAGTGGGCGGAAGCCAAGCCCGGCCCCGGCCGCCTACCGCTTGTAGCAGGGGGAGCTGAGGCACTGGGCCTGCAGCAGCTCTCGGATCATTTGGCTGCTGGCCTTGGTGGAGCCTCCAAAGTGGATCTGCACCTTCTCGATGTCCATCAGCATCTTGGAGTGCATGGAGCGCAGGCGCCGCACGCTGCGCTCCGTCTGCGACAGGTCACCCCGAGGGAAGCCACTGCCCAGTTTGAAGCTGTGGGGCGCGGGCAGGTGGAGGGACGGTCAGCCCGGGGTGGGACGGGGCCCTGGGGGCACCCCGCTTCTTCACCCCGGTCAGCGGTGTCTTCGCGGCCTCTTGTTAGGCAGGACCCAGCGAGGGCGCAGCCGACACCCGGGAAAGGCGCGAGGGGCCAGCCCGCCAGGCAGGGTTTCCTTCAGGTGGGAGGGTGCAGACGGCAAAGGGGTGCAGGAGCGGAGGTCAGCCCTAGCCTCTCCCTGTTGCTTTAGTCACCCCACCCACCAGGAATCCCAGGGGCTCCATGTTCTGTGCGCCCATGTTAGAGGGTGGGGGTCAGAGAAGGGGCTGGAGTGCGGGGGAGCGTGACGCCTGCCCACTACCAGGCCCCTCCCAGGCGGGGCCCACCTCTCGCTGGGAGCTCGACCCTGCCCCTGCAGACCCACGGTTGCTGAGAGCGCTAGAGCTGGCCCGAGGAGGAAGGGAGGCAGAGGAGCCCCCGAGGGTGGCCGAGCCCTGGGCAAAGCCCCACGGCAGCTCACAGTGGGGACAGTGCCGCAGGGTACTAGCGGATCTTCTGGGGACCCCCGCCCTGGGAAGGGCCAGGGCTGTGGCCCAGCAGTCAGCCGCGTGGGGCCGGCGGTGTGGCGCAGGGGTTAAGCGGCTGCCTGAAACGCCGGCATCCCACATCGGAGCGCCAGTCCAAGTCTTGGCTGCTCCATTTCTGATCCAGCTCCCTGCTCACGCGCCTGGGGAAGGCGGCAGGTGGTGGCCCAAGTACTTGGGTCCCTGCCACCCATGTGGGAGACTCGGATGGAGTTCCTGGCCCATGGCCTCAGCCTGGCCTAGGCCTAGCTGTGTGGGCACCTGGGGAGCAAACCAGCAGATGGAAGACCTCTCTCCGTCTCCCTTCATGTAAATAAGTAAATGTATCTTTAAAAAGAAAGAAGGGAACCGGTCTAGTGTCCAGCCACCGCAGCAGGCCCTGCGTGCTGGCCCTCAGAGCGCCCTCTGTGGTCACAGCCTGCCAGGGCCTCCTGGGGCCTGCACCGCCTCATCGGCCTGCACAGAGCCCCCCAGGCCCCCGCTGTCCCATACCTGCGGCTCTGCTGCCGGACCTGCTCCAGCTCAAACACTGTGTAGGGGCGGATGGAACGGTGCCCGGGGAGGCTGGGGCCCAGAGGTGTCACGGGGATCATTCTAGGCAGGCGCAGGGAGAGAAGAGGAGGGGTGAGTCGTACCCCAATCTCTCCCCACGTCTCTCCTTCTCCAGCGTCCCCTGGCTGGGCCCCGCCCGGGAGGGGCCGAGACCCAGGTGGCCGGAGAAGGGGAGGACAGGGGTGAGGGCTGGCACTCACTGTCCAGTCACAGGTGTCTCCAGGGGACGGTCACACGAGAGGCAGTGGAAATGTGCCAGGAGCTGCCTGTTAGGAATGGACCAAGATGAGGGTGAGTCCCGCCCAGAGGGTCCCCGTGGGCAGAGCTGGGGGTCCCCAGGGCTGGCAGATCTGGGACCTGCTCCCGGGAACTCACCCGCTGCCAGGCACACATGCTGCAGGGCCCCACGAGAACCCAAAGCCTGCTGGGTTCCCAAGAACCCCTGAGGGTGCCCTGTGTAGGCCTGGGGGGCCCCCTGGTGGCCGTGAGTGGGAATCCTGGCATTCAAGCCCACCACAGGCCCGGTCCCCATCTCAGCCCTGGGGGGTCCCAAAGGACCCGTGTAGCCCAGCCCAGCCGAGCCCAGAGAGCCCTAAACCTTCCCCACCCCCCTTCTGGGCTGTAATACAGAGGGGCCTGAGCTGCAGGAGCCTTGCAAGCCCTCGGTGGGACGCCCAGGCAGCACGGCTGTGTGGGCGCCCCAGCCTCACCGCCGCATGGCCGCGGCCTCGTCGGCCTGGTAGAGCGGCGAGCGCTCCTTGAGCTGCTGCCGCAGCGATTTCCAGCGGTCCTCCAGCAGCTGCTTCACCGGGTCCAGCTCCAGGCGGTCCAGCTGGGCGGGGGGAGGGGCCCAGGTGAGCGGGGGAAGGCGGGGCGGCTCTGGCCCGGGGTGGGGCGTCCACCCGCAGCCGCCCCACCTTGCTGTCCATCTCCAGCAGGAGTTTGTCCAGCATCTTCTGCCAGTCCTGCTCCTGCCCGCTCATCTTGGCCACCAGCTCCTGCATCATGCGGTTCAGCTGCTCCGTCGTGGCGTCGAACTGGACGCGGCTCACTTTGGCTGCCAGGGCGCTCTTGTCGGCTTTCTGGCCGGAGAGAGCGGGGAGGCCCCTGACCTGGGCGAGAGCCTCCAAGGGGGCCCGTTTCGCCCGGAGGTGTGGGTCCCCGACTCCAGGCAGGGATCTGGGAGTCCACGTCACCCCCCCCAGCTCCCCTCCGCCAGGCCCCCCGTGCGGAACGGTCGGCGAGGCGCCTACCACGTCGATCTGCATCTCCAGGTGCTCCCTGTTGGCCTTTTCCTTCTCCAGCTTCTCCAGACCCTGGTACAACATCTGGGGGGAGGGGACAGTGACGGGCGGCCCTGCGGGGGGGCGGCGTCGGCGTCGGCGTCGGCGTCGGCAGCGCCCCGCCCGCCGCTTACCTCGATGTCCTTCTGCTTCTGCCGGTGGTCCTCGATGAGGTTGCTGGTGGTGATGTTGAGCTTCTCACAGTCGCCCTGCACCTGCAGGATGGCGCTCTGCACGTGGCCCAGGAGCTCCTCGTCCTGCCGGCGAGGGGAGACGGGGTGCGAGGAGGCTCTGGGGCTGCTGCCAGACTGACCCGCAGTACGCCCCCTCCCCCCTTGAAACGTCGCCCAGTAGATTAGCTCACGGCAGGCCCGTCTGGCTCTTCTCAGCAGACTCTGGTGGGAAAGATTCTGCACCCACCCCTGTGGGCCCCCCAAGAGGACGCCCACAGAGCCCCCCCCCACCCCATGGACAAAACCCGAGGGGCCTGGCCCGCTGCTGGGTGTCCCTGCAGCAGTGGAAGTGGTCTGGGACCCCTGGGAGTTGGGCTGGGGCCACAGCCTTCCTGGACAGCCCTGCCCCCTGCCTCAGTGCCCTGGGCCAAATCTGAAAGGCTGTGTCCGAGAGGCAGGACCCCTGGACTTGTGGCTGTCCCCGCCTCCACCATGGGCCTAGAGGGGGAAGGGTGAGGGTGAGGGAAGGCAAGGGGAGGGGTGTCCCTGCCCCACCCAGGGAGCCAGCTCCTGTCCCCGGAGCCATTTTGGCTCAGCTGCCCTCGCTGTGCCCCCGTGGAAGGACCCCGGGGCTTCGGTGGGTCGAGCTGACCTGGGCTGCAGCAGGCCCCGGGGGCTGTGTCCCTGGGACGCTCACCTGGCTCTGGAGCTTAGCCTTCTTGGAGGGCCGGGAGGCGGCCAGGCTGTTGACCATGTCCTGGAGTTGCTCATAGCGCTGCACCAGCAGGCTGACCTGGTGGCTCAGGTCCAGGCTGCAGGCTGGGCAGGTGGCCTCGGGGTCGATCTGGCCAGGCGCCGAGGTGACCGGGGCCTTGCGGGAGGGCATGCTCATGGACAGCAGGGTGGAGGAGGAGGCCAGCATGCTCTCGATGATGGTCCGGAGCTTGTCCAGCTGGGGGCGGGGCAGAGGGGCGGCCATGTTCTGCCCAGGCAGGCGCTGCCAGTGCGGTGCCTCTGCCTCTGCTCCGCGGGCAGTCACCGCACGCCAGCGCCTTGCGGAGCGGGTGGCCCCCGCTGCGCGCTCGGCGGGGCCTTGAAATAGCGAGCAGGGCCCTCAGACGCTAAATCAGGTGTTTCTCCAGAGGCCGTGGGACGGGAGGGGGACGCCCCTTCCCCAGCACGGACAGAGCCCACCATAAAGCAACAGGAAACGTGCCGATGTCAGCACAGTGGCTCTCACGGGCTGGGCAGGCACAGACCTCTCTCGGGGAGCCTGCTGTGCCTGCCCACCCTGCTCCCCGCCGTGTGCCCCCACCCCAGCCCCTCAGCGCTAATGACCGGCCCCAGTGGAGAGCCGAGTCGGGGGTGGGGGCGGGGCGGGGGTTGGAAAAGGTTTTGGAATTGGATCGTGGCGATGGCTGCACAACGTTGCGAATGCATCAAAGCCCCACGTGCACTTTACAAGGGCGGCTATGAATTATCTAAGAAGAAAGAGCTTTAGTGGGAGATGGGCCTCATTCCTGGCCGGTGGGAACAGGTGCACCTGCCCATGCACTGGGAGGGGGCTGAATCTTAGGCACAGCTGTCCTCCCCCAAACACACACACACCAAGGGGGAATGAGGGGCCCCCACCCCCTGCAGCCCATCTGAGAAGAGCCCTTGGTCCCTGGGTCTGAGGGCGGACTCCCCACCTGATCCTGCAGGTAGTAAGACGCTTCAGACACCGAATTCTCCATGATGGCCTTGCCCTGCTCTTGGCTCTCTCTCAGCTCGGCCAGCTCCTTCTCAATGTCAGCCACGGTCACTCTGCGGCGCGACAGGAGACCGCCTGGCTCCACCGCAGCAGGAACCACCCCAGCCCACCCGTGCAGGGACCCGGCCAGCAGGGACTCGGGCGGGTCATTCACCACCGCCACCCCAGCAGGCTCTGTCTAGGGACCCCAGAGGTGGGCACCCGCCGTGCTGGCCCGAGCAGCTTCCAGGCAGTGGGGCAGAGCACTGCAGACAGGGCTCCGAGTGGCTCCAGCAAGTGGCCAAGGGGGCACAGAGCCCAGGGCGCCCCCTCCTGCTCGCCCAAGCCCCGGAGCTGTGCTGTTGGAGGGACCCGGGGGACTTGGACCGGGTCCTGGAGCTGGACGTGGACACCCTGAAGAACACACGCGAGTCAGGCCAAGGACAGTGGGCACGCCAAGGCCACTGTTGGCTCCTGGGCTGAGCGGAGGCTGCACTGTGCCGGGGGCTTCACCTGAGGATGCCCAGCTGCAGGCTCAGCTGCCCGTTCCTGACCTCCTTCCCCGACTCCTGCTCCCCATCGCCCTCCATCATCCTTTGTATCTTCTCCAGCTACCAGCCCAACAGAAGAAGGCGGTCAGGCAGCTTCCCGCTTCCGATGCGCCCCGGCTGCCCAAACCAGCCCCGCCTGCCCAAACCAGCCCCGCCCCCATTCCCCGCCCCTCGCCCACCCCTCGCCCAAGTCTAGGTCCCTCCTGCACGTCGATTTGTCCATGCACCTGTGCGGCGTCCCCTCCCGGCTTCCCTCCCACGGATGCAGACGGGGCTGGCATTAAGCGGATGGCTGAAGCCGCAGTGGCCGCTTGCCACAGCCTCCAGCCCCGGGAGGTGCCACAGGCTGGGATCTGAGGCTGCGCAGGTAACGAAAGGGCTAACGTCCTTGTCCGGCTCAGATGAATCCTAACAGCTCTGAGCGCCAGTTTTCAGACCCAGGAGATGCACGTGGCGATGCCTGGTGTCCACATCCGCTCTGCCAGGACCGCAGAGATGATGGCGGGTGGGAAACGACCGCGTGACCCATCGAGACTCCCACGCAAGTGCCCAGGAGCCCCGGGACCACGGCAGATGGGCTCTCCCGTACTCACCTTCGCCTTTTCCTGCCGAAATTCTTTGGCCAAAGCCTTCAAGCCCTTTATCTGTTCTTGCAGGTCAGGGGGAACGATCTTTTTGACTGTGAGGAATCAGGGAGTTGGGTGTCCAGTGGGCTCTCCGTCTCCACTCCCAGCCCCGGCAACAGTGAAACTCCCCCCGAGAGCAGGACAGGTCACTGTGTCGCGCTGCCTCCCCCGGAGACCTTGGCGAGCAGGTGGGAAGAGCAGCCCCTGGGACACCCACTGACTGCGCCACACTCCACGGGGCCTTGGGACCCTGGCCCGCCATTAAAATCTGAAATACTCCTGGGCCGAAAGTTGTGAATGGGCACATGTGACGTTTCCCACTGCAGCGCCCTTCCTCCCGCCTACCTCCCAGTGCTGCCGCTTCCCTGTGCCCCAGACCTCCCGCAGCTCCCATGGGGAAGCCTCGGCGAGGGCACCAGGATCCGCTCCATCAGTCCCCCGGCCTCCATTTCCCCCCATTCCTCTGGACCCCACAGGCTGCTGGAGAGCCCAGGATGACTAAGGACGGGTTCTGCTGTTTTCAGAGTCTCAGGAGAGGAAGCCCCCGCAGCCAGGAGTTGGGGCCAGGGAGGGAACAGGAAAGGCCTCACTGGACGCGGGGCGAGCAGCGGTCTGCGCGCGCACGCGGCACCCACCCATCTGGGACAGCAGGTGCTGTATCTTCTCCAGGTCGGTCTGGCCGGCCTGCTCCTCATCCAGCTCCCTCAGGCTCTCCTTGAGCTCCGCGTAGAGCGCAAGGAGCTCCCCCATCAGACGGAACGTCTCCACCGCTATGGGGAAGCTTGGAGCCACTTTATCCAGAGAGTCGCGCCGCGCGCCGTCCGCCGAGGCTCTGCCGAGATAGCTAAGGGAGTCGCGACTCCTGAGAAAGGTCCCATCCTGCCCGGGGCCTGTCTGGACAGGAACTCCAGGCTGGCTTGAGACAGGAATTCTGTGTGGATCCTGCCTGTGCCGATCGACACCCGAGTACACTGGGCCCCTGTAACCAGGATACGTGGGCCCCCCGTAGTCTGAGGGAGCTTGCGCGTGACCGTGCAGAGCTGCTCCTGCGGTTACCTGGTGCTGCCGATCTGGCCCAGGTGGTGCCAAATGCCCTTGATCTGGGTGTGCAGACTCCAACCCTGTGCTTACTGGTGTCGGGCCATGCTGGTCTGTGCCAGGGTGCACCAAACCTTGCCAGTAAGTTTCTGGTGGTACTAAACCCCTTTGGTCTATACCTGGTGGTGCCAAACCTTGACTGGCTAGAAGCGGTGGCACTTGGCCATGTAACTCTCTGGCAAGGGGTGGCACACCATGCTGATACTGGTATGGTGGCACAATCCGAAAATCAGCCTGGATTGCAGGGAAGTCGCGAACTGCTGTGCCTGGAGCCACCAAGCCCTGCCGACCTGGACCCAGCTGTCTCAAGCCATACTGATCCACTGTAGGCTGGGCAAACCCGTGTGGATATGCACCAGGTTGCACCGGAACATGCTGATCTGTGCTGGTTTGTCCCAAAACAGATGGGGGATAGGCACCATGTCGTGCCAAACCACGGGGATATGCACTAGGCCGCCCCAGACCATGCCAATCCACTCCAGGTTGCACCATACCAAGTTGACCTGCACCGGGCTGAACCAAACCTTGCTGATCCACACCAGGTTGGACCAAGCCATGCTGATCTGTGCCAGGTTGCACCAAACCACTCTCTTCTGCAGCACGTTGACTCAAACCATTCTCATCTGTGCCAGGCTGAACCAAACCATGCTGATCCGCACCAGGCTGCACCAAACCACGTTGATCCAATCCAGGTTGTACCAACTCATGCTGATCTGCACCGGGCTGCACCAAACCACGTTGATCCAATCCAGGTTGTACCAACTCATGCTGATCTGCACCGGGCTGCACCAAACCACTCTCATCTGTTCCAGGCTGTTCCAAACCACGCTGATCTGCACCAGGCTGGACTGAACCACGCTGATCCATTCCAGGCTGCACCAAACCACGTGGATACATTCTGGGCTGCATCAAACCATGCTGATCTGCACCAGGCTGCACCAAACCAGGCCGATACATCCCAGGGTGCATCAGACCACGCGGATACATCGGATACATTCCAGGCTGCGCCAAGCCACGCTGATCTGCACCAGGCTGCGCCAAACCATGCTGATCCACTCCAGGCTGTGCCAAACCATGCTGATCCGCACCAGGCTGCGCCAAACCTTGCTGATCCCCACCAGGCTGTGCCAAACCATGCTGATCTGCACCAGGCTGCGCCAAACCATGCTGATCCACTCCAGGCTGTGCCAAACCATGCTGATCCACACCAGGCTGTGCCAAACCATGCTGATCCACTCCAGGCTGTGCCAAACCATGCTGATCCACACCAGGCTGTGCCAAACCATGCTGATCCACACCAGGCTGCACCACACCAAGCTCATTCATTCCAGGCTGCACCACACCATGCTGATCTGTGCCGGGCTGCACCAAACCACGTGGATACATTCCAGGCTGCACCAAACCACGTGGATACATTCCAGGGTACACCAAACCACGTGGATACATTCTAGGTTGCACCAAACCACGTGGATACACACCAGGCTGCACCAAACCACGTGGATATGCACCAGGCTGCACCAAACCACGTGGATACGCACCAGGCTGCACCAAACCACGTGGATATGCACCAGGCTGCAAACCAGGCTGATCCACTCCAGGCTCCACCAAACCAGGCTGATCCACTCCAGGCTCCACCAAACCAGGCTGATCCACTCCAGGCTCCACCAAACCAGGCTGATCCGCTCCAGGCTCCACCAAACCAGGCTGGTCTGCTCCAGGCTCCACCAAACCAGGCTGGTCTGCTCCAAGCTCCACCAAGCCATACTGATCTACACCAGGCTGCACCGAACCATACTGATCTGTGCCAGGCTGCACCGAACCATGTGGATATACTCCAGGCTGCACCATACTAGGCGGATATGCACCAGGCTGCACCATACTAGGCGGATATGCACCAGGCTGCACCAAACCATGCTGATACACTCCAGGCTGCACCAAACCAGGCAGATGGGCACCAGGCTGCACAAAACCACGCTGATACATTCCAGGCTGCACCAAAGCAGGCGGATATGCACCAGGCTGCACCAAACCAGGCTGACCCACTCCAGGCTGCACCAAACCAGGCAGATGGGCACCAGGCTGCACCAAACCAGGCAGATGGGCACCAGGCTGCACCAAACCACGCTGACCCACTCCAGGCTGCACCAAACCAGGCTGACCCACTCCAGGCTGCACCAAACCACGCTGACCCACTCCAGGCTGCACCAAACTACCCTGACCCACTCCAGGCTGCACCAAACCAGGCTGACCCACTCCAGGCTGCACCAAACCTGGCAGGTATGCTCCAGGCTGCACCAAACCACGCTGGTCTCTGCCGGGCTGGGTCAAATTATGCTGATTCACGCCAGGTTGTATGACACTCGATACTTCCAAACTGGGCCGTACCAAACCTTGCTGATCTGCACTGAAAGGCACCAACCCAGGTGGCACCAAGCCGTGCTGATAGGTAAGAGGCGCGACAAAGCCGTGTTGATCTAGGCCGGGCCGTACCAATCCTTGCTGATCTGCGCTCAGCGGTGCCATGCCACCCTCCTCCATGCCAGGCTGTGCCACACTCCGTTGGTCTGTGCTGGGAAATGCCAAATGATGCTGGTATGTGCCGAATGGAACAATGCCGTGTTGGTCTGCACCAGGTAGTTCCAATCCTTGTTGGTCTCTGCCATCTACTGATGGTGGCATCACACCGTGCTGATCCACGCCAACGAGTGCCGAGTCCAGGTCATTGAGGCTGGGTGGGAGCACACCAAGCTGACCCACCCTGCGGGGTACCACACCACGTGGACCGGTGCTGGGGTGTAATGCAGGCTGGCCCATGCCGGGCGCCCCTAGTCCGTGATGGTCTGGCCCCAGGTAGACCTGACCCTGGCTCAAGGGCAGCCCACTGTACCCTTGCCTTTGCGGGCCTGGCTGTGCGGCGCGCTCGTCTCTGTCTCTCCGTGGATGTGCTGGGCTCAGCTGCTCTCGGCCCCCGCGCTGCTCCGCCTCTGCTCTGACCTGAGATCCAGGAGGCTGCTGGGACCGCGCAGTACCAGCTTCCTCGTGCGCCCTTGGCTGCTGTTCTCTTCCAGGGAGGCCCCGGACTTGCTCCCCGCTGGCGATGGCAGATGGCTGCCCCGCACCGCTGGAGGCCGAGATGGTCTGATCTGGGCCAAATCCTCCAGCCAAACCCAGAGCCTGCTCGGCACTGGGATGCTTGGCGGAGGCCCCGCCTGGAGCCAGGTCACTGGCTGTCAAGGATGGCTGCCTTCTGCGCTTAGGGAGTCCCATCAGGGTCTCCGAGCCCTGGGCGAAGAGGAAGAAGGAAATCAGTAGCCAAGTCAGAAACACCCACCCCCAGGGCGGAAAGGAAAGACGTCTGGGCCACCTCACCCGGAGCTAAGACTATTGGAAGAAACAAATACCGCCCCCCCCCCCCCCGGGCCTAAAAAGCTAAGCTGGACACAGAGACGTCCACAGCGCTCAAGGAGCGGTCCCATGTCGGTGAAAGCCGCCCTAACAGGCCATTTCATAGAAGATGGGGAAAACAGGAAAACCACGAGCGACCTTCCAGACTAAGTGCAAGGCGCTCGGGCTGCCTGCTTGCTGCCACTGCCTCCCTCTCCCACATACTCCCCCGTGCCACCATCAAGCATGAGAGAGAGAGAGAGAGAGAGAGAGAGAGAGAGAGAGAGAGAGAGTCTTCCATCCACTGGTTCACTCCCCACATGGCTGCAACAGCCAGGGCTGGGCCAGGCCGAATCCAGGAGCCAGGAGCTTCATTCTGGTCTCCACGCGGGTGGCAGGGCCGTCCTCTGCTGCTTTCCCAGGTGCATTAGCAGGGGCTGGACTGGAAGCAGAGTGGCCAGCCCTCAGATATTGGACATGGGCATTTTAAGCAGCAGCCAAGCCTGCTGTGCCACAACGCCCACCTTAGAAGAGGACATTAAAAATTACTGTCGGTGTTATTCCTCATGTCCGTGGAAGAGATCCGTATGCATTTTATAAAGATCTGGGGGCAGGTGCATCTCATCTGGGTGCCTAGAATAGACTCCTGCCTCTGCTTCTCACCTGGCCTCCTGCTAAGGTGCCTGAGAGGCATCAGGTGACGGCTCGGAGAGTGGGGCCCTGCACCCACATTCCAGGCAGCTGGTTTGGGCTTGGCCCAGCCTTGGCTGTTGAGGCCATTTGGGGAATGAACAAGTATGTGCAAGATCTTTCTCTTTACAACACTCTGCCTCTCATATAAATAAATGAAATTTTTTTAAAGACCTAAACTGAGGGCCACTGTGGCTCCATGGGTTAAGCCACTGGCAGCACCCATGTGAGCAGCAGCTCCGGTCCGGCAGCTCCACTTCCAATCCAGCTCCCTGCTGTGGCCTGGGAAAGCAGTGGACGATGGCCCCGTGCCTGGTCCCTGCACCCACGTGGGAGACCCGGATGGAGCTCCAGGCTCCTGGCTTCCCCTTGGCTCAGCCCTGGCCACTGTGGCCATTTGCGGAATGAACCAGCAGATGGTAGGCAGACTATCTTTCCCCCACCCCGTCACTCTGCCTTTCAAATAAACAAACAATATGTTTAAAAGAAAATAAAGACCTAAAGTGAACGTATGAAGACTACAATGTCTGAGGTGGAACACACCCTGGGAGAGCTGCATGATGGGACAGAAACGAAGAAGGAAAGGTGCTGGAGCCTGAGGGTGAGCGACAGAAACCGAGACACGAAACCAGAGAGAAACCAAAACATGAAGAGAGCATGACCAAGATGCTAGATAGCGTGCGTGGGTGCCCGTGTGTGCGCACCTGTGGTGCCCGTGTGTGCACACCTGTGGTGCCCGTGTGTGCACACCTGTGGTGCCTGTATCTGTGTGTCTGCCTGTTGTGTGTCTGTGCATCTGTGTCTGCCTGTGTGTGTGTTCATGTGTGCCTGTGTGCATGTCTGCCTGTGTGTGTGTTCATGTGTGCCAGTGTGCATGTCTGCCTGCTGTGTGTGTGTGTGTGTGTGTGTGATAAGAACCCCCGAAGGAGAGGAAAAGGAGGAGACAGAAAAAAGATGTACGAAACGGCCCCCAACTGTCCAAACTTGATGAAACTCCAAACTCAGGGATACAAGAAGCTCATGTGCTCAGACACATACATGATGAAGAAAATGACACCATGGCGCATCGTCAGTTGCTCAAAGAAAAAGTATTAAAAGCAGCCAAAGGGGGGCCGGCACTGTGGCATAGCAGGAAAAGCTGCCGCCTGCAGTGCCGGCATCTCCTATGGACACTGGTTCGAGTCCCAGCTGACCCACTTCTGATCCAGCTCCCTGCTGTGGACTAGGAAAGCAGTAGAAGATGGCGCAAGTCCTGGGGCCCCTGCACCCGCGTGGGAGACCCAGAAGAAGCTCCTGGCTCCTGGCTTCAGATCAGCTCAGCTCTGGCCATTGCAGCCATCTGGGGAGTGAACCAGAGGATGGAGGACCTCTCTCTCTGTCTCTACCTCTCTCTGTAACTCCATATTTCAAATAAATAAATCTTAAAAAAAAAAAAAAAAGAAGCACATTAAAAAAAACTGAAGGAAAACACATCCAAAGAATGAAATCAGATTCATCCTCAAATAGGGAATATAAATAACAAAACAGAATATTTTCAAGGGAAAACTAGAATTTTTTTTTGTTTAAAGATGTATGTATTTGAAAGTCAGAGTTATAGAGAGGGCAAGGAAGAGACGGAGAGAAAGCCTTCCATCCTCTGTTTCACTCCCTAAATGGCCACAGCGGCCAGGGCTGGGCCAGCTGAAGTCAGGAGCCAGGAGCTTCATCTGGGTCTCCCACATGGGTGCAGGGCCTTCCGCTACTCTCCCAGGCCCATTAGCAGGGAGCTGGACTAGAAGTGGAGCAGCTGGGACCCGAACCAGTGCCCAGATGAGATGCCGTCACCGCAGACGGCAGCCTGACCCGCCAGGCCACAGCGCTGGCCCTGGAAATGCCGGAGCTGAGAAGCGGAATGAGACTCACAGAGGCTCCTTGGCAGATCTGAGCTGGTAGGAGACTCGGCAAACCTAGAAAGGGGTCAACCTCAGGAGGAGAACGCAGGAACCAAGTGGGCGGCCACCTCGGAGACACCATCTGGTACATTAACTCCACTCGTTTCCTGTCGCTCCTACAACACGTTATCAGAGACTTAGCCGCTTACAACGGGGCCGGCATTGTGACAAAGCGGGTAAAGCCGCCGCCTGCAGCGCCGGCATCCCATATGAGCACCGGTTCAAGTCCCGGCTGCTCCGCTTCCCATCCAGCTCCCTGCTGATGGCCTGGGAAAAGAAAAGGCGCTTGGGCACCTGCACCCACGTGGAAGACTGGAGGGAGCTCCTGGGTTCCGCCCGGACCAGCCCTGGCCGTCCGGGGAGTGACCACTGCATGCAAGATTTTCTCTCTTTCTCTAACTCGGAATCCCAGATGAATAAGCGAATCTTCTAGAAAAACAAACTAAGCAGTGGAAAACGATGCAGTTCTAGCAGCCAGAGGTCAGAGGCAGCAGGGCCCTGTCCTTCCGCGGGCTCTAGGGGAAGCCACCCCCCACCCCGGCTCCTGGAGCTCGCGGGTACCCCTGGGCCCTCGCTCCGCCCCACAACCCGCGGGGCATGCAGTTCCTCTTCAAACACAAGGAAAACCTGACCAAATCGGAGGGAGCTGCGTACCCCACCTGCCACCAGGGACAGCCAGGCAGGGGCCGACAGGACGCAGGGAACCCGAACAAGGCCGCCAACCACAGGCCGTGGAACGCCGTCCCAGCGGCAGCAGACACATTCTCCCCACGCCGCCACCACACACCACATGCTAGCCCATCAAAACAAACAAACAAACAAAAAAGGCAAAATAAGAATTTTCAGATCTCCGAAAGCTGAGACAGTTTATCGATGGCACGAAGTACCAGAAACTACAGAGCCCTTCGGGCAGAAGGAAAGCGACGCCAGACGGAAACCGGGGTCTACGCAGAGGAACGAGGTGCGGTGGCTGGGGCCGGCGCTGTGGTGCAGTGGGTTACACAGCACCTGCAACACCCCATCCCATGGGTGCCGGGTTCGAGTCCCGGCTGCTCCACTTCCGATCCGGCCCCCCGCTAATGCGCCTGGGAAAGCAGCAGAGGCTGGCCCAGGTGCTTGGGGCCCTGCACCCATGTGGGAGACCCAGAAAAAGCTCCTGGCTCCCGGCTTTGGCCTGGCCCAGTCCCGGCCATTGCAGCCATCTGGGGAGTGAACCGGAGGATGGAAGACCTCTCTGTGTGTCTCTCCCTCCTCTCTCTGTACCTCTGCCTTTCAAATCAATCAGTCAGTCTTCAAAAACAAAAGAAGCTCCTGCCAGCAGTGGCCCCCGCCGCCTCCTCGGGTATTCTAACCCTGAACACAGCTGCGTCGGGACCCTCACACAACCGTGTTTCCTTTTCCTGTCCGATTGCTGGGGCACACGTAGGCGATACAGTCCAACTTCTCCATCTTACAGATGAGAAGCCTAAAGTGTAGAGAGGCTACATGCTTTTTATAAGATTCATTCATTTGAAAGGCAGAGTGACAGAGAGGTCTTCCATCCACAGGTCCACTCCCCCAAATGCCCGCAACAGCTGGGATTGGGCCAGGCCAAAGCCAGGAGCCCGGAACTCCACCCGGGTCTCCCATGCGGGTGGCAGGGGCCCAGGAATTTGGGCCACAGTCTGCTGCCTCCCAGGCACCTTGGTGGGAAGTTGGGTCAGAAGCGCAGAACAGCTGGAACATGAACCAGGCACTCCGATACAGAATACAGGCGTCCCAAGGAGCAGCTTACCCCCACAACCATTCTTACTCAAGATCTGAGTTCAATGACCATGATCTCAAATGCCCCCTGCAATTCAGGAAAATCCACTGGCCAGCAAGTGCAGTGCTGCAAATACGCCAGCTCTTCCCAGGGGATTCTCTGGCCAGGGTGACGGAGGCATTGCGCCCTGGACACTGGGAGGCCCCAAAATCCCGGCAAAGCAACGTCCCCCAAGAACCTGCCTGATTCCAGGGAGAATCGGCATCGACAGTGTCTGAGAACCTGGCCCTGTCACGCGTGCCCAGATCAGGGCAGGATCCCCCCCGCTCTGAGGTCAGACCCTGCCTCCCCAGGGGGGCTCACAGCCCACACACCCTCTCAGCACCAGGAATCCACGGAGGTGGCCCGGACGTGTTTTCTCTCGCATAACACACTCCACAGACGTAGCAGCCTTGGGGTTGACTACCTCATAGTTTCCGTGGGCCACAAGCCCAGTCACGTGGCGGCTGGGTTTGCTAGCAGGGGTCTCGCAGACAGGCCAGGTGCTGGATGTCCGAGCAAGCCACTGTCTTGTTTTGAGGGTCAGAGTTCACTTTGCAGCTCGTTCAAGACGTTGCCGGAATTCAGATCCTCATGGCTGGTTGTAGGACGGACATCTCTGCGTTCTTGCTGCCGGCTGGGGGGCGGGGAGGGGGGCAGGTGCCTCCCAGGATCCTCGCTGCGCGGCCCCCTCTGTAGGGAGTTTGCTCATCTCGCTCACATGTCACCCTTTGCAAAAGGGCTCCCCTGGTTAGGTCAGGCCCACCCAGCACGACCTCCCTTAGATGAACTCAGTCAACTCACGGGCAGCCCGAAGGCTCATCGTCCCCAAAGGCTCTGCCCACGCACAACAGGCAGAACCGCTCCGTGTGGACACGAGGGGCCAGGAGTCCTGGCAGCTTACACGCACTGCCCGCTGCCTGTGCCCAAGAAGGACCTCCGGGTCTGGAAGTCAACCACCACAAACCAGGCGAGCAGGAACCGGACACCCTGGAGGGTTTTCGGACAGCCCACGAAGGCGCCACCGATGGCCAGTGTTGGAAAGCCGCAGCAGGAGCAGCTGCGGCAGAGGGGGTCCAAGTTCTCCGTCGACGTTCAGAAACATCGTCAGAAAATGGCATTAAAAGCCCAGCTGACCGTGGGGGTCCTTGTGGCACCATGTGGGGTGCGCACATCCCGTATCCGAGCCCCTGGTTGAGTCCCGCCTCTGCTTCTGACCCCGCCGCCTGCCGATGTGGCCCATGGAGGCAGCAGAAAATGGCCCACGGACTAGGCTCCCTGCCACCCCCATGGGGGACACGGATGGAGTTCCTGGCTCCCGATTCGGCCTGGCTCAGTCCCGGCTGTTGTAGGTATTTGGGGAGTGAGCCAGCAGGTGGAAGCTCTCTCTGTCTCTCTGCCTTCGGATATATTTTAAAAATAATTCAGAAAACATATTGGGGCCAACACTGTGGTGTAGCAGGTTAAGCCATGATCTGTAGTGCCGGCATCCCATATGGGCACCAGTTCAAGTCCTGGCTACTCCACATCTGATCCAGCTCCCTGTTAATGCAACTGGGAGAACAGAGGAAGATGGCCCAAGTGCTTGGGCCCCTGCACCCTCATGGGAGACCAGATGAAACTCTGACTCCTGGCTGGTCCAGCCACGGCCACTGCAGCCCTTTGGAGAGTGAACCAGCGGACGGAAGATCTCTCTCTGTTTCTCCTTCTCTCTCTCTTCATAATGCTGCCTTTCAAATAAATAAATCTTAAAAATATATATATTAAAAACCAATTCAGGCCGGCACCGCGGCTCACTAGGCTAATCCTCCGCCTGCGGCACTGGCACACCGGGTTCTAGTCCTGGTCGGGGCGCCGGATTCTGTCCCGGTTGCCCCTCTTCCAGGCCAGCTCTCTGCTGTGGCCCGGGAGGGCAGTGGAGGATGGCCCAAGTGCTTGGGCCCTGCACCCCATGGGAGACCAGGAGAGGCACCTGGCTCCTGGCTTCAGATCAGCGCAGTGCGCCAGCTGCAGTGGCCATTGGGGGGGTGAACCAATGGCAAAGGAAGACCTTTCTCTCTGTCTCTCTCTCACTGTCCACTCTGCCTGTCAAAAAAAAAAAAAAAAAATTCAGCTGACCTGGGAAGTGGCCGGTGGTAAACTGCCTCACGAGGAACCAGGAGACGGCGCGTGTTTTCCACGGCCACTGGAGCCAGTGAACCCAAACTCAGCTCGAAACAACAGGGATCTTCACCTACACTGCAAGAGGCTACGTCCAGGCCAGTTTCACTGGGCAGACATCATCATGGCACTGGCCGGGCTGTGTCCTCCCAGAAGTCCGAGGGGGGACCCCACTTCCTTGTCTTTTTCAGCTCCTGACGGCTGCTGCGTTCCTTGGCTACGGCCGCATCACCTTCTCCTCTGGGGCAGAATCTGCGTCTGCCTCCCTGTCGTCAAGGCTGGGTCACGGGATCCACTTGGGCGACCATGGGATCCACCTGGGTAATCTCCATACCTCAGCCAAGTCCCTTTGCCGCGTACACAACATCCCAGCTGGGGGGGCCAGGACGTGAGAATCCGGGGAGCCACCGTCCAGCCCACTACAGTGACCAAGGGCAAAGTCAGGGTCTCACAGAACAAAGACTTTGAGGAAAACAGGGACATAAAAGCTACCGAGGCAGGGGGAGAAACGCGGGGCACAGACAGAGGAGACAGGTGTCACTCCGGACCCGGAAGCAGTGAGCGCCAAGGCTGACCCCAAACACAAACCACACCAACACCTGATGCTGCCCCCCAAAGCCTAAGTAACCATGCTGCGACGCACAGCCCCCTTCCTGGGAGGAATCCTGGGGACCAGAGTCGCCTGTGTGAGGCTCTGTGCCTTCCCCCGCGACCTCAGGCCAGGAACACGGGAGCCGGGGGTCAGGCGCTCCGTCGAGACAACTCCCACCCGCCCCGCAATCATCCTGCAAGGCCTTCCGACCAAAACCTGCCACGTGCTGTCTCTGTCCACGCGTCCCAATCCGCCGGTGCCACCTCGAGCCGCACCATGGTTTTAAGCACACGGAGGCGCGCCCACATCCGGGCATGAGACGCGGGGACGTGTGTTGGGGGAGCTGGGTCTTGGGGTCAGTGACGACACGCCAAGGCGGGATGAGTCGCGTCCATCCTGACCTCACTGTTCACCTGCTGGGTTCTCATCCTTTAGACATCCGCAGCAATTTAGCGAGGGGCTCCGTGAGGTTTCACCTGAGAAAGGGGCGTAAGGCATTGCGTCTGACACGGCGGGGCAGGCCACTGCTTTCTCAGAGTCCCGGCTGCTCGGCTTCCGCTCCGGCTTCCTGCCCACGCAGCCTGGAAAGGCGGCAGATAACCACTCAAGTTCCTGGGTCCCCGCCACCCACACAGGAGGTCTGGATGGAGTTCCGGGCTCCTGGCTTCAGCCCGGCCCAGGCCTGGGGAGTGAACCAGCGGAGGGAAGACCTCTTGGTCTCCCTGTCCGTCTCTCTGTCACTCAGTAGATGAAAATGAGTTCATATGCATTTTTTTATAGTGAGAGAGATGCATCTGGGCTCACAGATCCTGAGACACACACACACATGCACCCCCATCCCCGACATCAGAAATCCTAACTCCAGTCTAAGACCCCAGTGTCCCCCAAATTCACCTGCCGGCACACAGCTTGGCTCAGCTCACACCGACCACCACGGTCCTGTCCGACAGCTCCGAGCAGAGCACCTGGCCCCGGCGCCTTCCTGGCGGGGCTGTGTTTTCTGCTCTCTGGTTTGTGCCGGGAGACTCGGATGTGGGTTCTCCAGGATGACAAGAGAGGGGACGTGTTTCCAGGCCATTCCAAACGTGTCTGCGGCAGACCCTCGGACAGCCCCTCCCTCCACAGAGGTCCCACAGAGACTCTGGCTCTGCTTCCTCCTTCCACAGAGAAATGCCCTTGACCGTGGTCGAGCTGTTTCCGCAACCCTGGGGCCTGGCAAAGTGCTCACTGGGGGCTGAGCGTCTTCCTGTCCCGGGCCTGTGGCGGCTGAGCTGGCCGCCACTCAGTCGATTCTTCGGTCGCAGTCACAGGGAACGGAGGACGGTTCCCCCCTTAATGCGGCTGTGACTCGAGCTCCAGGGTGGGGTCTCCGTGGTGTGTCTGGTCTTTCATTCTTCTCGCAGGTGAAAAGTGGTGGCGGCGGGTGGCAGAGGTCAGCCGGCGGCTGTGATGGGACAGCAGGGTCACTCAACAGCGACGCACTGTGGATTCCAGCACAGCCGCCAGAGGGCTGTTGGTGTTCTTGCCACCAAGAAATGAGACATGCCCGAGGTGATGGGTGTGCCACCAGCTCCGATCGTCACACACTGTATCCGTGCCTGGAGACATCGATACGTCAATCAGTCCATCAGTGGACGCTTGTTCCCGTGCACCAGGGCATCACGCTGCGCACGGCAGCACACACGTGGACTTGGTGTCGAGCGGGAATTCTCAAAAGCAGAAGAAAGAGGGGAGGCAGGGGCACCGTCGTGGGTGGCAGCGGCCGTGTGGACGAAGCGTGAAGATGTGCGGGAACACACCCTGGGAGGGGCCGGTCCGTCTCTGCTCCTGCAGCCCCGTCCTGGACAGGGCATCTCCCACGCTGGCCTGGAGCCCTCACCGGAGGCTGCTCCGTGCGCAGGTGCAGCCGCCTCCCTCCCGCCTGGCTGACCACGGTGGGTGGGGAGGGGGGCGGGGTTGCCACTCCTCTGCGCCCGTCACAGCCCTGTGCTCACTGCCCACGCCCGACCTCTCCACGCATGAGCCAGGCAGAGAGCCCGCCTCATAGTGCCTTAGGATTACTGCTGTCCACCAAAACCCACCACCCGATCTCAAACTCCTGACCCCGCGGTTACGCTAGGGGGCCCCAGCAACGCTGCAGCCGGGTGGAGCTGGGGTCGGACTCCTGTTGCTTATTTCATTATCTCGTGATTATCGCATTATTCGTTGTTATTCCGTGCAGTGGCTGAACCTGTCATTCCCAGGGCTTGTACTCTTGTCTCTCAGAAATCTGCTAACACTCATCTGCACTCCCACCCGCTTCAGGGCTACCTACGCCCAGCGCGTGCAGACTCTCACCTCTGGACAAGTGACAATGTCTGACGGCGCTCTAAGGTTTTGCAGGAATCCTCAGCTGTCACCCAGAGAAAACGTGTTGATTCTCAGGGCAACACATCAGTGCTGAGTAGGAAACTTGGGCTTAGAAAGAAAACAGCGAGGGGCCGGAGCTGGCGGCATAGCAGGTAAAGCCGCCACCTGCAGCGCCGGCATCCCGTATGGGCACCGGTGCAAGTCCTGGCTGCTCCACTTCCGGCCCAGCTCCCTGCTACGGCCTGGAAAGGCAGCGGACGATGGCCTGAGTGCTGGGGCCCCTGCACCCACGTGGGAGACCCAGAGGAAGCTCCTGGCCCAGCCCTGGCTGTTGCGGCCATCTGGGGAGTGAACCAGCGGGTGGAAGGTCTCCCTCTGTCTTTGTGTAACTCTTTCAAATAAAATAAATATCTAAAAGAAATAAAACAGCGAGAGCGGGGGCCACCTTTCCCAGTCACTCCTTGTGTGTAGGAAACTCCGACTACTGCCTGAGAAGGAGCCCATTTGGAAGACTCTTGGCGCTCCCCCAGGTGGCCACCTGGTGGCGCCAAAAGGTCCAGTCTGCGGCTGCCTCTGTGTGGGTGAGCAGCTGATGCTCATACGAAAGGCCCAGGGTCTGGGTCACCCCGTCTCAGCACAGACGCACCACACCGTGTGCGCGGCCGCACCTGCACAGGGTCTCCAGGACAGACTGAATCCCCCCTCCCCCCCGCCCACTGCTGGGAGTCTGATCCGGAGCAGCACCCCGGAGGGCCATCCCGCGGCTGCCGGCCGTGCCTAGGACTTTGTCCTGCTCACACGTGTCAGTGCCAGTCTGGGGAACTGTCAAAAGCTTGGGGGAAAAGAACAAAGTGCCTGCAATCTGGGGGCTGGAGCTGTGGCGTAGTAGGTTAAGCCCCTGCCCGCAGCGCCGGAATCTCATATGGGCACTGGTTCGAGTCCCGGCTGCTCCACTTCCAATCCAGCTCTCTGCTGTGGCCTGGGAAAGCAGTAGAAGATGGCCCAAGTCCTTGGGCCCCTGCACCCACGTGGGAGACCCTGAGGAAGCTCCTGGCTCCTGGCTTCAGATCGGCCCAGCTCTGGCTGTTGTGGCTATTTGGGGAGTGAACCAGAGGATGGAAGAACCTCTCTCTCTCTCTCTCTCTTTCTCTCTCTCTCTCATGCTCTGTGACTACCTCTCAAATAAATCTCCAAGAGGAAAAAAAATGTGCCTGTGATTTGGAACTTGTGAACTAAGTTATAGACACCCAGAGGCCGGCGCAGTGCACGGCGCAGACAGGGGGTTCGGGCGGTCCCACCCCGGCCCGGCCCCGCGGTCACCGCCTGGGAGGCCCTCCAGCCGTCGGTAATCGCCTGCTCCAGCTCCTCCCAGGTCACCATGGTGACTTCTTCTTGGCCAGGAATGAGACTCAGCTTCCGGCCCACGAGTTCCTGAGGACAACAGAGAGGCTCACAGCCCTGGCTAACGGGAGAACCCACTATCCGTGGGGGGACCAGGGAGCCCGCCACACAGCACCCCACCCGGGAGGGAAGAGACACCAGGGGGAGTGTGGACAAGCCGCCCAGGGGAGGCCAGGCTGGGACGGCCGCCCCCACCCCACAGGGCCTTGCGGGCAGAAGCGGCCGAGGTTACCAGGAATTCATCCCGACCCCGCACTGTCTTCTCCACCTCCTCGATCCGCTGCAGGATCTCCTGGAAGAAGCGTTCAGAGGCGGAGGGAGGGTCAGGGCGGCCATCAGCCTCCCGGGACCCTCCATGTGCAGAGAGCGAGGACGGGGGGGGGGGGGGGGGGGCAGGGTGGGTCCTGGGCCCAGGAGGGGCTCCGCCTGGTGTTCGCCTGGTTGGGGCGCCCCGCGCTTCCCAGACCAGCGGGTGTCGTCGGATGCCGGGGAGGGGAGCAGGGCCCAGCACCCATCTCGCACCGCCGACCGGGGGAGGAGCCCCGGTGTCGGGGGCACCAGCGTGCTGAAGCGTGTTCTTCTGCAAGTGCGGGTTCGCTCTAAGAATATTCCGAGTTGGCCGCTGGCCTTTGGGTCAGCCTGGGTCCCTGGGGCGGGGCTGCCCGTCGCCCACGTGCCCTCACCTGGGGCTTCAACGCGGGCAGCTCCTGAATCTTGTCCTGGGCTTCCTTGAGGATTCTCACCTCGTCCACCAGGTCCTGCAGCAGCCCCGCGGCCTGCCAGGGAGAGCGCCAGGGTGGGACCCCCGCCCCCGCCCCCGGCCCCGCGGCTCCAGGCTCAGCTGCAGCCGGGGCCCCGCGGCTCACCTTGGGGGGGACGACCTCGCTGTCCTTCGGGGGCTTCGAGATCCTTCTGTGCGTCCGGTCCGGCCTCTCGGAGCCCTGGGAGGGCCTGCTCTTCTCCTCCAGCCACTCGCGGGGCGGCAGGTCGAGCTCGCTGGCCTGGGAGGAGATGTGCTGCACCTGCGAGGCGATGTCCTGCACCCTGCTGCCCATGGCCTTGAGCTGCTGCCTGAGGTCCTGCACCTGGCTCTCCAGCGCCGGCTGCTGCGAGCGGCTACCGCTCCGGCGCCTCTCTTTGGGCGCCGGCGGCGTCTCTGGCGACAGGTGCGGGGCGCTGTGCGAGGACCAGGTGGGCTCCAGCAAGCCGCCGGACTCGGAGGCCGACTGGTAGTCGACGCGCGTGCCCAGCAGGCTCAGGTGTTTGAGCATGGCCACGATGAGCGTGTGCAGGGCCGTGAAGTTGACGGCGCCCACCTCCGGCGTGCCGATGGCCAGGTCGGCCAGCTCCCGCAGGGTCACCGTGGTCGCCGCCGTCTCGGGCGGCATCGTGCGCCCTGCGTGCCCCCCGCCCCCGGGCCCCTCGCCGCGCCCCTGTGCCTGGGTCCAGCCGCGCCGGACGACGGTCGCCGGACGCCGCCGCCTCCAACGCCGGCCGGGCCGCGTCCCAGACTCGAGCCGGGGCCTCGCGGCCGGCGGACGTTTGGAACGAGGGGCGCCCGGCTCGCTGCCCGGTTGTGGGGGCGCCCGCGCGCCCCGCGGAGCGAGGCCGCCTCGGCCGGGGCTCGCCCCCTCCCCCAAGGGGAGTCCGCGTGGGGGGCCTGGGGTCCCGCCCCCGTCAGGGACCCTCCTCCCGGGCAGGCACGCGGGGGGCGGCTCCCACCATTTTGTCCAGTCAGAAAGGCCCGGGGGTGAGGGGAGGGTCCGGGCCGCCACGGCCCCATCCCCTCAAAGCGCAGCGTTTGGTCGGGGGCCGGCCACAGCCTCAGCCCACCGCGGGCCAAGTCTGGCGCCCTCGGTTAACTGAGCTGATGTCTCCAGACGCCTCAGACTCCCAAGAAGCCCTGAGGGGCCGGCGCTGCGCCCTAGCGGGCAAGGCAGCTGCCTGCAGTATTGGCATCCCACGTGGGCGCCGGTTCGAGTCCCCGCTGCTCCACTTCCGCTCCAGCTCTCTGCTATGGCCTGGGAAAGCAGCAGATGGCCCAAGCCCTTGGGCCCCTGCACCTGCGTGGGAAGACCCAGAAGAAGCTCCTCATCAGCCCACCTCCGGCCTTTGTGGCCATTTGGGGGAGTGAGCCAGATGGAAGACCTCTCTGTAACTTTGCGTTCAAATAAATGAATCTGGAAGAAAAAAAAAAAAAAAAAAAACCTGACTGCTGCCCAGCCATGCACTCTCCCTTTTTTTTTTTTTTTTTTTGACAGGCAGAGTGGACAGTGAGAGAGAGAGAGAGAGAAAGGTCTTCCTTTGCCGTTGGTTCACCCTCCAATGGCCACCGCGGCTGGCGCACCGCGCTGATCTGATGGCAGGAGCCAGGTGCTTCTCCTGGTCTCCCATGGGGTGCAGGGCCCAAGCACTTGGGCCATCCTCCACTGCACTCCCTGGCCACAGCAGAGAGCTGGCCTGGAAGAGGGGCAACTGGGACAGAATCCGGTGCCCCAACCGGTACTAGAACCCGGTGTGCCAGCGCCGCAAGGTGGAGGATTAGCCTAGTGAGCCGCGACGCCGGCCTTCCGCACTCTCCCATTTTAAGCACTTTCCAAATTAAGATTTTCCAGTTTAGTTTGAGTTGGTGCCTTTTATTTAATTGAAAGGATTTGTGTTTTACCACATTCCGGGTGCCTGGCACACCACTGGCCCCATTTCACAAGACCAGCTTCTCTGTGAAGCTCCTGTCAGATCCCACGCGAGGCACGGGGGGTGGGGGGTGCTGGGGGCCACGGGGCTGTGCTTTCTCCTTTCTTCCGGTCAGTGCCTCCCAGACCCAGGGTACAGCCACGCCCGCCACGCCCACGGCAGCTGCCCGAGGCCCCTCCCACTAACTTGTGTCCCTCCCTGGGCCTCAGCGTCTCGCCAGCCACAGGCTGGCAAAGGGCAGCACGTTCCCGTCTAGGGACTACTAAACACTTCGCTAAGCTACGGCGTCTGAAAGTCTCTACCCCTGGAGACGGGCAGAGGCGGCCGTGGAACAGTCTGGCCGTGACACGTGTCCAGCCCCAACCCTGCTCTCTCACAGCGGACAAAAGGCCCAGTCACTGCCACAGTGACAGCAGGTCACCCGGCCGAGTGCCCACAACGCTTCCTCTCCCGCCACACTGTCAGCCGCGGCTCTGCTCGGATTCTGCCCCCTCCCTGTTTATAAAGATTTATTTATTTGACAGCCACATGGACAGGGGGAAAGAGAGGGAGGGCCTCCCGTGTGGGTGGCAGGGCCCCAGGAGCCCGGGCCACCGTGCCGTGCCCGCTCTGGTTCAGGAGCTGGTGGGGAGCGGCCGAGCTCTGGCTGACCGCAGCACGCGACGCCACGTGGCCCGGGTGGCCAGCCCCCGACTCCCCCTGACGGACGGGCGCTCGGAAAGGCTGCTGCAGCCTCCCTCGACGGTGGGCTGGGAACTTTCGTCACTAGGAGCAGGATCACAGTATTGGGCAAACTTCCCCACAGAGAAACGCGACTACGAATGCCAGGGTTTCCCGCCCGCCCCCGGGCGCTGACAGAACCACGGGAACCCCCAGCCGACCATTCCGGCCGACACCGGCTGTAGGCGGCCCCACTGCTGGGGGGAGGCTTCCCGCCGCGGGTGATGAAACTACAGGAGCCACGGTGCCCTTTCAGCGCAGGGCGACGACCCTGAGCGCCGTCCTCCAGGGAAAAGCAGGGCTCGCTCCAGCAGGGGGCTTCCAAAAGTTCATGGAAAAATGGGTTTCAGTCCATTTTGGAGCGAACACTTGGGAAATCCTCGCACGTTTTATCATCATACTCCTTTTCCATGAGCTTCCTGAAGAACTCCTGAACGTTCCTGGACTCAGATTTTCAGGATCTTATTGGGAAGGGGGGGGCGCCGGCAGTGGGGTCGTCCAGGGGCTGTGAGCGGCGTGGAGCGCAGCTGGCCGGGAGTCGGTCCCCACTGAGGCAGGGCGCAGGTGGCCCCACGGGGCAGACGGGAGGCGAGCGAGACAACAGATTCTTTTATTTGCAGCTTGAGAGCAGCGCAGACGCCCGGGGCCGCCGCTCTTCCCCGGCCCCGCTGTCGCCAGGGCTCCGCCGTCCGGGGCGGTAGGCACAGCAGCTTCTGAAAGAAAAGACTGGCGAGGACTCGACCCGGGAGAGGACGACCGGAGGGGGCTGGGGCAGGGGCGCTCGGCCAACCCTGCACTGCCGCGCGCTGAACGGCCGGGTGACGGCTGCAGAGTGAAGACGGACTCGTCTGCCCTTGACCCCTCTCCCACGTCGGCAGGATCGCCCGACTTCTCAGGAAAGCGAGACGAACTTTTGCTTTAAGGAACCAGGGCTGCCGACGGCAGAAACATAAGGCCGAGTTGCTTAGTGCGGTCGGCTTGACGACAGCCAGAGACCATCCCGGCGGCTCGGGGCCCCCCGCCAGGAAGCACCGCCGCCCGCGGGCCGCCGGGGCAGCCCCGGGCCACGGCGAGCTAGTCGTCCACGGTGATGTTTCTGAACAGGTAGGCCATGGACTCGCCGTTGTGGGTCCTCCGGATGGCTTCAGAAAGGATCAGGCTGATGTCCACCGTCTTGATCTTGGGGCACTGCAGCTTCTGCACCTCGTGGGGTACGGTGTTCGTCACCACCACCTGGGCGTTGGGGCGACAGAAGAGACACGTGACCCACGCGTGCCCCGCGCCCCAGTCCCGAGCTCTGCTCCGCCGAGCGCCGCTTACCAAGCCCGCTGAGCTCCGCGGCTCCCGGGGGCGTCGGGACACAGGGAGCCCCAGCACCGTGCAGGACCGAACGTGGTATGGGGGGGAATTCTCGTCTCCAGAGAAACGCTGCTGGGGCCTCACGGTATAGGAGCGCACAGATACAGACAGACACGGCCCCGAGCATACCCCACTGCCCCCACACTGACCGAGTCACCGCATCGCGCACGGAAGGCCTGCGAGCCCTTCCAAGGCGGACCGACCTCGTCGACGGAGGACTCCTCGATGAGGCGGGGGGCGTCGGCGGACAGGATGCCGTGAGTGGCCATCACGTAGATCTTGTAAGCACCCCGCTCCTTGAGGATGTCTGCCGCAGCCACAAAGCTCTCCACGTCGTCAATGATGTCGTCCTGCAGGGGGGCCTGCGTTAGAGCCACGCGCCTCGGCCCGAGGGCGTCCCACGGAAAGCCAGAGCTGTGCGCCTGCGCCCCAGACCAGGCGTCCAGAAACGGCAGAAGTGCGCGACCGAGCCGCGCATGTGGCAAAGGGCAGGGTGCTTCCCAGGCAAGTCCCGGCGACACGGAGCCCTGCCCCGCCCCAGACTGAGACAGCGCAACCCCTACTGCAGGGCCTGGCGCGAGCCCAGCAACTCTGCTCCTGAAGTGCAGCCTGGGGCCGCAGCGAAGGCCCCAGCGCTCGTGGGAGACCCAAACTGAGCCCTGGCTCCTGGCTTGGGCCTCACCCACCCTGGCTGCGGTGGGCATCTGGGGAGTGAGCCAGAGGACGGACAATCGCGCTGTCTCTGCCTTTGAAGTAAAGTGAAAGAAAACACTAACCCCTGATCAGGTCAACCCCACAGTCACTGCCCCACGTAATTCCTTCCCGAGAGAACACGAGAGGAGACAGAAGCAAAGTGGCCGGTGCGAAGAAAGGACTATGGCGCTCACCAGCAGACAAGGAGCGCCGCAGGGAGCCGCACCGGGCCTGCGGCCTCCTCGGTGGGCGTGGCCTGAGGACAGGGCCTGGCGCTGTACGCAGCCACACGTTCCCGCCACCCGTCGGAGGGAGCTTGGGTGAGAGGAGACGGAACCGTGCGAATCCAGCAGTGCCGCTGTGCACCCGGGGCGGGGGGGGGGGGGGGGCAGCACCTACCACTATGATGGCGATGCGTCCTCCGACGTCCCCGACCACGGTGATCGGCGGCTTCTCTTTGGCCATCATCACTGTCGAGACGAAGCAACACAAGTCGCAAGAGCCCCGTCAGCCACGCAGCACCGGACGAGTGCGGGCACCGGCTCCTCTCTGCCTCCCAACACAACCAGCAGGCGGCGGCGGCAGGTTTTACCTCACCTAACACATCTACAGGTCCCCATCACGTGTAACTGACACGGACACGTATCAACCACACGCTCCACGTTCCTCCCGTCCTAGGTCTCAGTATTCGGTGTGCACTTCACGCGCAGGCTTCTCATTCGAGGCCAGCCACGTCTCCAGAGCCCAGTGCCCACACGTGACTCAGAGCCACCACGGTGCGTGGCCGGGGCCGTGTGTGGGGAAGGGACACAGCATCAGCGCTGCAATGGCCTTCACAGTGGAAAACCCCAACTCTCACAGGGGCCAGCAGACAAGGGGGAACGAGCGCGCTGTGTAGACGCCTGAACGGGGAGTGGCCTTGCCTTCTGCCAGGACAGCCTGATGGCTGCACGGCCGACGGGATCCCTCCCCCAACACCAGGAACGGAGACAGCGGCTGCTGCCGTCAAGTTTTCCTGAGTTAACTGCTCCTGAAAGCAGAGGCCTCTTATCTCACTGCGCAAGCTGCCTCGGGAGACGCCAGCGAGGCACAAAGCCCAGCTGCGGCCGGACGGAAAGGAGGCAGCACCCTGAGGGCTGGCAAGCTGGGAGGGAGAAGCCCCGAGACACGGTTGATGCAGAGCAAGAGAGAGAGGCAGAAGCAGCGAGACCCTCTGTCTGCTGTGAGGTTCACTCCAAATGCCCTAACAATCGGGGCTGAGCCAGGCCACCGGGTCTCCCAGTAGCTGGCAGGATCCCAAACACCTGGGCCATCACCTGGCGTCTCCAGGGTGTGCGGTAGCAGAAGGCTGGGTCCCAGCCACTCCCACAAAGGACGCAGGCATCCCAAGCGGCGGCTTAATCCGCTGTGCCACAACATCTGCCCCTAGAAAATTTCCTGATTTTCCATCCCCCAAAAATAGCCAACTAACTTCTTGAATGTGGGCAGCTGAGGCAGCTCTGGACATGAATACCCCCTAAGAGGGAGGAAAGGCAAACCAGAGACAACCTCTGTGGGCTCTGGGCAGGGTCTGGGTCACCGAGCCGCTGCTGGGGCGACGCACGAGATCACAGGTCAGCGTCCGCCAGGCAAGATCAGCACACGTTCAGCTCCAGTCGGATGGAAAAAACCAGTCATGATTTTCGTGTTTCCTTCTTCTTTTTTTTTTTTTAATTTATTTATTTAATTGAAAGGCAGAGTTAGATAGAGGCAGAGGCAGAGGTAGAGGCAGAGAGAGAGGTCTTCCATCAGCTGGTTCACTCCCCAGATGGCTGCAATGGCCAGATCTTGGCTGATCGGAAGCCAGGAGCCAGGAACTTTTCCGGGTCTCCACGCAGGTGCAGGCGCCCAGGGACTTGGGCCATCTTCTACTGCTTTCCCAGGCCATAGCAGAGAGCTGATCGGAAGTGGAGCAGCCGGGACTTGAACCGGCGCCCATATGGGATGCCGGCATTACAGGAGGCAGCTTCACCCACTGTGCCGCAGCACAGGCCCCTCAAGTTCACGTCTATACAACCACACCTCCTCCCAAAGTCTACTGTTGGTTTGAAATGAAAAACCGAGGCACGGCTACACTGGAGCCTGAAGAGAAGGCCCCTCTCCCCAATGTAATCACTCCTTGTTCACATGGGACTTAGGATCTGGGTAATACGGAACCCATAATTTGGTGGCTACTGAAAAACAGAGACAGACTATTATGGTGTAGAGGAAAATGATAGTACCTCATAGACTAAGGGGGAGCCAACAATTTTCTAATTGCTTTCCCAGAAAACAAAACGCTAAAAATTGCAAATTTTTACAAAAGTATGTATGTCCACAGGGTTGGTGCCGTGGCACAGTGGGCTAAGCCTCTGCCTGCAGCGCTGGCATCCCATATGGGCACAGGTTCAAGTCCCAGCTTTGGATTGGCCCAGCTCTGGCCGTTGCAGCCATCTGGGGAGTGGCCCAGTGGATGAAGGACCTTTCTCTCTGCCTCTCCCTGTCTGTAACTCTGCCTCTCCAATAAGTAAATAAAAATATTTAAAAAAATGCATACATCCTGAAGGTCAAGGATAAAAGGTACAAAAACCACGCCCAAGTCTATGATTCTGCTTCCTGTCTCCTTTCTTTCCTTTTGAAGATTTGTGTATTTATCAGACAGAGAGAGGGAGAGAGAGCGAGCTGCCCACTGCTGGCCCACTCCCCAACGGCCACAATGGCCAGGGATGATCCAGGCTGAAGCCAGGAGCCAGGACCCCTCACTTGGGCGTCTCCGGCTGCTTCTCCAGGCCATCAGCAGGGAGCTGGGTGGGAAGTGGAGCAGCGTGCACACGGGAAGCCAGCGTCCCGGGCGGTGGCTTAACCTGCTGCGCCACAGTGCTGGCCCCCTTCTCTCCATTTTCTCAAACAAAACCCAGCTTAAGAATAAAATGGCTCTCTCTCCCTATCTCCTTTTCTCTCTGTATCGCTGCCTTTCAAATTAACAAATACAACTTAAAAAAAAAAATCCATGCAACATTACTTGCTGCTGGAACACTGTTCAAACGGGATCAGCCACAGTAAAAATGTCTCGAGTTCACCGGATGGTTTCCCCTGTACTTACTAGGGAAGTAGAAAACTGTCTTTTGTTTTTAAGATTAGCATTTTTCCAAGTAAAATAGTGCTGTGCTGGGGCTGGCGCTGTGGTGCAGCAGGTTAAGCCACCACCTGCAATGCCAGCACCCGTATGAGCTCCAGTTCAAGTCCTGGCTGCCCTGCTTCCAACCCAGATCCCTGCTAACGTGCCCGGAAACACGTGTTTGGGCCCCTGGCACCCACGTGGAGAGCCAGTGGAGCTCCAGGCTCTTTGCTTCAGCCTGGTCCGCCCCGGCCGTTACAGTCATTTGGGGAGTGAACCAGCAGATGTAAGACCTCTTTTTCTATCTCTCCCTCTCTCCAATTCTGCCTTTCAAATAAATCTTTTTTTTTAATTTATTTTTTGACAGGCAGAGTGGACAGTGAGAGAGAGAGACAGAGAGAAAGGTCTTCCTTTGCCGTTGGTTCACCCTCCAATGGCCGTCGTGGCCGGCGCGGTGCGGCCGGCGCACCGCGCTGATCCGATGGCAGGAGCCAGGAGCCAGGTGCTTTTCCGGGTCTCCCATGGGGTGCAGGGCCCAAGCACCTGGGCCATCCTCCACTGCACTCCCTGGCCACAGCAGAGAGCTGGCCTGGAAGAGGGGCAACCGGGACAATCCGGCGCCCCAACCGGGACTAGAACCCGGTGTGCCGGCGCCGCTAGGCGGAGGATTAGCCTAGTGAGCCGCGGCGCCGGCTAAATCTTTTTTTTTTTTAAGTCATCACATTGTACTACATAAACGGTTATTATTTTAAAAATGTAGTGCTGCACTTACAGCCATCCTTGGGTCACAGAGGGACCACCCAGCTTTCGTGAGCATAGGCACACATGCACAATTGCGTTCTTCACCGCACAGTCAATCAACAAAACTTCTGAGCTAAAATCACAGCACAAAACGACTGGGATCACTCGTTCCTTGACATTTTGACCTTGTTCTACTTCTAGGTCAGCGGAATGCCAAGTGTTATCAGCAGAAGGTCACTAAAGGGGCCCACGCTGTGGCGCAGCAGGTTAGCACCCTGGCCTGAAGCGCTGGCATCCCATATGGGCACTGGTTCTAGTCCCGGCGCTCCTCTTCCCATCCAGCTCTCTGCTATGATCTTGGAAGCAGCAGAAGATGGCCCAAGCCCCTGCACCCATGTGGGAGACGCGGAAGCAGCTCCTGGCTTCAGATCAGCGCAGCGCCAGCCATTGCGACCATCTGGGGAGTGAACCAGCGGATGGAAGACCTCTCTCTCTCTCTCTACCTCTCTCTCTGTAACTCTGTCTTTCAAATAAATAAAAAATGAATCTTTAAAAAAAAAAAAAAGGTCACTAAAAAGAGGACAGGACGGGCTGGTGTTGTGGCGCAGTGGGTAAAGCCATGGCCTGCAGTGCCGGCATCCCTCCTGGGCACCAGCCCCAGCTGCTCCACTTCAGACCCAGCTCTCTGCTAATGGCTGGGGAAAGCAGCAGAGGATGGCCCGAGTGCTTGGGCCTCTGCCATCCACATGGGAGACCCGGAAGAAGCTCCTGGCCCCTGGTTTCAGACTGGCTTAGCTCCAGCCGTTGCGGCCATTTGGAGAGTGAACCAGTGGATGGAAGATCTTTCTCTCTCTCTTTTTATTTTTATTTTTATTTTATTTTATTTTATTTTTTTTGACAGGCAGAGTGGACAGTGAGAGAGAGAGACAGAGAGAAAGGTCTTCCTTTGCCGTTGGTTCACCCTCCAATGGCCGCCGCGGCCGGCGCACTGCGGCCGGCGCACCGCGCTGATCCGATGGCAGGAGCCAGGTGCTTCTCCTGGTCTCCCATGGGGTGCAGGGCCCAAGCACCTGGGCCATCCTCCACTGCACTCCCTGGCCACAGCAGAGAACTGGCCTGGAAGAGGGGCAACCAGGACAGAATCCGGCGCCCCAACCGGGACTAGAACCCGGTGTGCCGGCGCCGCTAGGCGGAGGATTAGCCTAGTGAGCCGTGGCGCCGGCCTCTCTCTCTCTCTTACAGGAAGTCAGGCAGGGAGGGGCCAGGCTTCAGGCTCCTGAGCCCATCTGCACGTGAACAGTCACAGCTCACACTCACAGATGCTGAGGGCCTACATCTGCTTCCATAGTGGTGACAACATCGCCACTTGTAAAATTAACAAGCCAGCAAAGCTGACCTCCTCTCGTTTTTGTGATTCCAATTTTCATTTCCACTGTTGGTGGTGAATACAGAAGTCTACAACGGAATCCCACCATCTTTTCAGGCTCTTAGAGCTGTTTGCCAATCACCAGTGTGGTATCAAGTCCACCTTCAAAAGGGAAAAATTCAGGGTGGGTGTTGCGGCCGCCACTTGGGATGCCTGCAACCCAGATCAGGTTATCTGGGGTCCAGTCTCACTTCTGTTCCCATCCAGCTCCCAGCTAATGCACCCGGGGACCAGTGGAAGACGGCCCAGAGACTGGACCACCCACATGGGAGACCTGGATGGAGTTCCTGTCTCCCGGCTTCAGTCTGGCTCAGCCCTGGCTACTGCAGGCATTTGGGAGTGACCAGTGGATGGAAGCGCTCTCTCTTTCTCTCCTTCTCTCTCTCTCTGTCACTCTGCTTTTCAAATAAATAAACATAACCAAGAAATAAATCAATACAAAAAAGTCTTAAGGTTTCATTTCTTCATTCATACCACTTCTTAAAAATGTGAATTCAAATCCTTTGACTGTTTTATTATTTTTACTATTTTAAAAGGATGTGGACACACATGCAGAGAGAGAGGGAGGGAGGGAGATCTCCATCTGCTAGTTCACCCTCCAAAAGCCCTCAACAGCCAGGGCTGGGCAGTCAGAAGCCAGGAACTCCAAACAGGTCTCCTGTGTGGGTGACAGGGACCTAAGTACTTGAGTCATCACCTGCTGCCCAGGGTGCACATAGCAGGAAGCTGGATCAGAAGCAGGGGCAGTACTCAATGCTAGGCACCCTGACACGGGATGCGGGCGTTCCAAGTGGTGGCTTTCGCCCACAACGCCCACTCCAGGAGCCCAACCGCCTGGGCCCCAGGCGTTCATCAGCAGGGAACTGGAACTGGCAGTCGCGTAGACTCAAACCCAGACTCTTAATATACGATGTGGATGCCCCAAGTTGTAGTTTATCATTACACCAAACGTCTGCCATGGCCAAAGCTGGGAGTCCAGAACTCGGTCCAGACCTTCCACGTGGATGGCAGGAACCCAGCCTGGAGTGAGCACTGCACACAGGCGCTGCAAGGTGGGGCGCAGACGTGGGAACCCCGGGCCACACACCTGCTCCGCGACTGCACTCCTCCCAAGTTACCCTAGAGCAGGGCTTCCGAGCCTCAGCACCGCCCGCATTTCACACCACAGGACGCTCGGCAGCTGCTCTGCTCTGGCCCCTCTAGACGCCAACAGCTCCCCGACTCCCCCTGGGAGGGCGTCGCCAAATACCCTCTGCAGGAGAAAATCACCCCTGGGTGAGAACCACTGCTCTCAAAGAGTAGGTTCAAGGAAGATAAAACAGGGGCCAGCGCTGTGGCGTAGCAGGTAAAGCCGCCACCTGCAGTGCCGGCATCCCATAGGGGCGCCAGTTCGTGTCCAGCTGCTCCACTTCCAATCCAGCTCTCTGCTATGGCCTGGCAAAGCAGCGGAAGATGGCCCGTGTCCTTGGGGCCCTGCACCCACATGGGAGACCTGGAAGAAGCTCCTGGCTCCTGGCTTCAGATCAGCGTAGCTCCAGCCACTGTGGCCATCTGGGGAGTGAACCAGTGGATGGAAGATCTCTCTCTCTCTCTGCCTCTGCCTTCAAATAAATAAATAAATCTTTAAAAAAAAAAAAAAAAAAAAAAAAGGAAGATAAAATAGTTCATCTTTAAAAAAAATTAAAGATTCCAAGGGTAAATATTTCATTTCCTTTGGCCTTGTCATGCCACTCGCGTCTGACACCCAGATAGAGTTCCAGGCTCCTGGCTTTGGCTTGGCCCAGCCCTGGCCATTGCAGACATTTGGAGAGTGAACCAGTGAATGGAAAGTCTCTCTTTCTCTGTAACTCTACCTTACAAGCAAATAAATACATCTTACTTAAAAACAATACATTGGGGGCCGGCGCTGTGGCACAGTGGGTTAATGCCCTGGCCTGAAGTGCTGGCATCCCATATGGGCACCGGTTCTAGTCCCGGCTGCTCCTCTTCTGATCCAGCTCTCTGCTGTGGCCTGGGAAAGCAGGAGAAGATGGCCCACGTCCTTGGGCCCCTGCACCCATGTGGGAGACCTGGATGGAGCTCCGGCCGTTGCGGCCAACTCGGGAGTGAACCATCGGATGGAAGACCTCTCTCTCTCTGCCTCTCCTCTCTCTATGTAACTCTGACTTTCAAATAAATAAATAAATCTTAAAAAAAAAAAAAAAAAAAAACCAATACATTGAACTTGGAAGGTACAATTATACATACAAAAAATAACGGGTTTGCTTTTTTCCCCTCAAAAAAACATTCTCTAGAGTAAATCTGTATTAAAATGAGAAAATGAGCGAAGGTCACTGCCGTGTTACAATGTAACCACCCGGAATCTATGAAGGAATGCGCTGTTACATTCCCACGAGGCACAGAGAGGACGGAGGGGATACACTGTCACGACCACAAGGGACAGGGCAGCGTTCTCAGGGCGGAGAATCTCACCGGAGAAAACACCGCGCTGACACAGCAGGATCACAGCACAACCCGAGACCCAGAGATGCGGCTGCTTAGAGCTTTCCCAGCAGCGGGCCCAAGTCCAGGCCAGTCCGGGCAGCAGTGCACTGTACCAGCTGTGCACCCTGCAGCCCAGTCCTGGTCTCCGAACATCATTCCCCACCAAAGGACCAGGGCTCCCTTCAGAAACGGCCAATTCCAGGGCTAAGAAAACAGAAGAGGAACATGGAATTTCTAGTTGTACCAGAAAGTAAGTTAGTGTCAGAAAAAATGAAGGGGCCATGTAACATCACAAGGACACAGGCGGGGCTGGCACCACTGACACCGGCACCCCGTATCAGAGCACTGGTCCAGTCCCAGCTGCTCTGTTTCCCATCCAGCTCCCTGCCAGTGCACCTGAGATGGCAGCAGGTGATGGTCCACGTACCTGGGCCCCTGCTAACCATGTGGAAGACCCAGATGGAAGTCTGGGCTCCTGGCTTTGGCCTGGTCCAATCTGGCTGTTGTAGCCATTTGGGAAGTGAACCAGTGGATGTCTCTCCTTCTCTGTCACTCCTCAAGTAAGTCAATAAATGAGGCTTCAAAAGACACGGGAGGCAACTTGGCCAGGTCTGAGAAACTCTGAGCATTAAAACCAAAAATAGCAATGGCTTATAACCCCCTGGGGAAACCCAGGCTCTGGGAATCCACACTGACAGGAATGGGGATGAACAAGGAAGGAAGGAGGATGTGAGCAAATAAATGCAGAAGGAACGAGGGACTGGCGACAACCACCGTGACAACCGATCCGAGCCAGACTCATCCCCGGACGCCACGCAGGACGAGAAACCAGATACCACGTAGGCTCCACACGGGGAGAAGAGCGGCCGAACTGCAAGAAGCCCGCCTCAGGCGACGCCCTCGCCAGCAACGGGCACGTCACATGCCTCCTGCGAGCCTGTGCCAAGACGCACAGCCTGGATCTGACCACGAGGACACAAACAAGCCCCAATTAGGGGACAGTCTACAGACTAACCAGCACCGCACTGTTTAGAAGCATCAAGGTCAGGGGAGACAAAGGACAGAGGAGCCATCCCCGATTAAACGAGGCTAAAGAGAAATGACAACTAAATGCGCTGTGCGGCCCTGGATCAGGGCCTGGAACAGGAAAGAAGTTTTATCTTTTGTTCTAGAGAACACTGGTGGGATGTGCACAAGGCCTGTGGATTAGATAACGGCATTACAACAGTGTGAGTTCCTGAATTTGATCGCTATGCCGCTTACGTAAGAGGCGTCAGGAACAAAGCTGCTTTGTGTCCGCGGCTCACTCTCACCACGGCACCAACGCTGCATGCAGATGTTACACTCGAGGGCCGGCCGTGAAGAACAGTGGGAACGTGTGGGATTCACATTTTCTCTAAGTGTGGGTTCTGGAGCCAGCACCCTCATTCCAAAGCCTGGCTCTGCAAGCTGCAGGCCGGGTCTGCTGCCCGCTGAGCCGAATGAGGGCTAACAACAGGGGCCGGCGCTGTGGCGGGTCAAGTCACCGTCTGCAACACCAGCACCGGTTCCAGTCCAGCTTCCTGCTAAGGCACCTGGGAAAGCAGTGGAAGGTGGCCCAAGTGCTCGGGCCCCTGCCACCCATGTAGGAGACCCGGATGGAGTTCCAGGCTCCTTGCTTTGTCTTGGCCCATCCCGGCCATCATGGCCATTTGTGGAGTCAACCAGTGGATGAAGGATCACTCTGTCACTCTATTTGAAAGGCAGAGTTATGGACAGAAACAAAATAAGTCTTTAAAGCAAAAGACAGCACAGGCAGGGCCGTGTGAGGACAAGCGCCGCGATCTGCTGACAGGCTTGGAAGAGCTTCGATACCTGGTGAGGGGTCGCAGGTGTTTATTACTGTGGGACTTTGTTTTCTGCAGCCACAGACTGGGGAAAAAGCCTACAGGTATACCAACAGGGGGCTGAATACTATGAACCTGCAAAAGACCAAGGAATCTGTATGTTCTGGGGCCGGCGCTGTGGCGCAGCAGGTTAAAGCCCTGGCCTGCAGCAGCAGCATTCCATATAGGCACCGGTTCTAGTCCCAGCTGCTCCTCTTCTGATCCAGCTCTCTGCTATGGCCTGGGAAAGCAGTGGAAGATGGCCCAAGTGCTTGGGCCCCTGTGCCCACGTGCGAGACTCCTAAGAAGCTCCAGGCTTCAGATCAGCTCAGCTCTGGCCGTTGCAGCCGTTTGGGGAGTGAGCCAGAGGATGGAAGATCTCTTTCTCTCTGTCTCTACCGATCTCTGTAACTCTTTCAAATAAATAAAAATAAATCTTAAAAAAAAAAAGGAAGAGAAATCTGTATGTTCTGAGAGCATACTGAATGAAAAAGCAATTGTATGAGAAAAAGCAAGGGGTGAAACAATGTGTACAATCCACTGTCACCTGTGTGGGAAAGAGAGAAAGAAACACAGGTTTGCTGATCCAGCGGCCACAAGAACCTGCTGTGCTGCGGCCAAGGCTGGGGGCGGCTGGGAGCCTCTGTACCGCGAAGGAGTTCATACTTCCTGAGCTTTTAAATATGTGAATGTGTAACTCACTCAAGAATTTTAATTAGGAGAGCCTCAAAAGTTAAGTAAAATTCTGATATCAAGAATTTTCATTAGGGACCAGAATCCCGGCTGCGCAGGTCAGGCTGCTGCCTGCGACGCCCGCATCGCGGATCTGAGCACTGGTTCCAGTCCTGGCTGCTCTGCTTCTCATCCAGCTCCCTGTTAATGCACCTGGGAAGGCAGCAGACGGTGGTCCCCGTGCTTGGGCCCCTGCACCCACATGGGAGACCCGGATGGCGTTCCAGGCTCCTGGCTTCATCCTGGAAGATCTATCTCTATGTAACTCTGCTGAAAGAAAAGAAGGAAGTGAGCCCACAAGTTCAATGTCTACGAGACCTAAAGTGATCCGATGGCCACAGTCTGGTATTGGCCAACTGTCACTATCGCTCCTCTCACCAAAGCCCGCAAGCTGAGACTCCACAGCATCTGCACGCAGACCAGAGCTACACCTACCCAGTGCTCTCGGCATGCCGGCTCCTACCCAGGTGAGCTCAACCGTCCTCACCCAGTCTGCAGGTGGCGTAACACACGCGGTCCCCTTCGCAACCGGGGCAACACCAACCAGCTAGTTAAGAAAAGCAAACAGCGAACAGCAGAAATCCACACAGATGTGCTTGACCTCCAGGCTACTAAAAACTTTCCATTTACAAGCACGGTGAAGACAGAGCTCATCTTACACGGCAACTCCAGGCCCGGGTGCACAGTCGCGTTTTTGACCATTGGTGGGGAGTGGCGGCCATCGTCCATGTCCAGCTCCGTGCACTGAGCTTCTCCGTGGATCACGGCTAAACCCAGACGCAGTCTCTCGGCATAGGACTGGGCCCTGCATGGAAGACAGAGAAGACAACGGGAAATGGGGAGACCGATGGAAAGAAACCCACCCATCACCGTGCAAGCCATCAGGTGCAAACACACGCCTGTAGGGACACACAAAGGCTTCTGCCTATCAGGGTGTCTGCCTATCAGGGTGTCAGGTGCAGGCCGGAAGGCAGATGCCTCCAGGGGCATCTGAGCTAGTGCCTGACCCTAGGTAATTCTGGTTCTATCCTTGTCCAAATATTCTAGGTCATTTTCCAAAGAAAGGACTCGGTCCAGGGGCTGGCACTGTGGCACGGCAGGTACAGCTGGGGGCTGGCACTGTGGCACAGCAGGTGAAGCCGGAGGCTGCAACACCAGCCTCCCAATAAGGGTGCTGGTTTGAGTCCCAGCTGCTCCACTTCCAATCCAACTCCCTGCTAATGCACCTGGGGAAGCAAAGGAAGATGGCCCAAGTACCTGGGTCCCTGCCACCCACATGGGAGACCTGGAAGAAGCTCCTGGCTCCTGGGTTCAACTTGGCCCAGCCCTGGCCATTGCAGCCACCTGGGAAGTGAATCAGCGGATGGAAGACTTCTCTTTCTCTGCCTCTGCCTCTCTGTAACTCTGCCTTTCAAATAAATACTTTTTTTTTATTTTTTATTTTTTTTATTTTTTTTAACAGGCAGAGTGGACAGTGAGAGAGAGAGAGACAGAAAGGTCTTCCTTTGCCGTTGGTTCACCCTCCAATGGCCGCCGCGGCCGGCGCACTGCGGCCGGCGCACCGCGCTGATCCGATGGCAGGAGCCAGGATCCAGGTGCTTTTCCTGGTCTCCCATGGGGTGCAGGGCCCAAGCACCTGGGCCATCCTCCACTGCACTCCCTGGCCACAGCAAAGAGCTGGCCTGGAAGAGGGGCAACCGGGACAGAATCCGGTGCCCCGACCGGGACTAGAACCCGGTGTGCCGGCGCCGCTAGGCGGAGGATTAGCCTAGTGAGCCGCGGCGCCAGCCAATAAATACGTTTTTTTAAAAAAAGAAAGGACTTTGATCACAAAAACATCTTAAAAACTATCCCTCCCCCCAAAATGCTCAAAGCCCCATTGTTTTCCTTTCCCCGAGAACTGGAGGGAAGAACCCCACCATCCTTCAGAGGAAGGCTGAGGAAGTCAGGGGCCCACTGTGGGTACCCGGGCCAGGCGACAAGGCGTGCAGCGGGATGTGACAAGCATGTGGGGGACACGTGCCAAAGAGCTCCCCTGGGCTCCGCTGTGACAGCCTGGATTCCACACAGAAGCACCCAGGAAGGAGTTTCACAAATTCATTTACTTACCTTTTTGCAGCATCGGGAGACTTAGCCACAATGACTGCATTCCTATAATTTGGAATCTAGATTTGGAAGAAAAACAGAAAATACTGAAGAGATATCAAAACATAACACGCTGGGGGCTGGGGCTGGGGCTGTGGTGCAGTGGGTTAAGTCATCGCTCGGGATGCCCACATCCGATATCACAGTGCTGGATGGAGTCCTGCCCCTGCTACTGTACCACGGGAGGCAGCAGGTGACAGCTCACATGCCTGGGCCCCTGCCACCCACATGAGGGACCCAGATGGAATCCTGGCTCCTGGCTTTGGACCAGCCCAGCCCTGGCTATTGCAGACATTTGGGGAGTGAATTAGTGAATGAAGATTTTTTTCTCTTTTTCTATCTCTGTCTCTAGTCACTCTGCTTTTCAAGTAAATAAGGACGACAACAAAAAAAGATGTTGTAATAATAAGAAATAAAACACCCAGACGCTGGCATTGCACTTCAGATTGGCTGTAGCAATCAACTGTGCTAGATACCATTCACACATCTAAATATTTAGCACTTACTATCACTGCAAAAGTACTGCCACATCAAGAAAAAAAAACAATTCTTAAAAACCTTCAATCTTGGGGCCGGCGCTGTGGCGCAGTGGGTTAAGCCGCCACCTGCAGTGCAGGCATCCCATATGGGCGCTGGTTCAAGTCCCGGCTGCTCCACTTCCAATCCATCTCCCTGCTGTGGCCCGGGAAAGCCGTAGAAGATGGCCCAAGTCCTTGGGCCCCGGCACTCGCGTGGGAGACCTGGAAGAAGCTCCTGGCTTTGGATTGGCACAGCTCCGGCCGTTGATGCCGACTGGGGAGTGAACCAGCAAATAGATGGAAGACCTTTCTCTCTCTCTCTCTCTCTCTCTCTCTGTCTCTCCTTCTCTCTCTGACTTTCAAATAAATAAATATTAAAAAAAAAAAAAAAAAAAACCTTCATTCTCAGTGGCCGGCATTGTGGCACAGCAGGTCAAGCTGCCGGCAAAGCCAGCACCCCATGTGAACCAGTGGGTGAAGATCTGTTTCTTTCTCTGCCTCTCCCTCCCTCTAACTCCTGCCTTTCAAGTAAGCAATCTGAAAAACAAAGAGAAAAACTTCATTCCAGAAAACATAAGCGAACCGCTGAAAGTCCTTATAAGGAAACCTGCTTTGGGTCTCTTAAAATCTGAAGCCGTCTGGCTGTCTGGGAAGGTGCCAAGGTCACTGGCCGGGCCCTTCTGTGGGACCTGACTCGGGAGGAGACCGCGGGGCGTGCGCCGGGCTCCTCACTTCCTCCTGGATGTACTGCAGCAGGAAAGGCGAGGCCCTGAGGTTGTCCACGGGGAAGCTGAAAAAGCCTTGGATTTCCTTCTGGTGAAGATCCATGGTGATGATGTGAGTCAGACCTGCAGGGTCAGAACGGGAGGTCACGACGTGCGTCCCGACAAGGTCACGACTGCAGATGCTCAGGAGATGGGACGTGGGAGCAGCACAGCCGTCAGACCGCACTGTCACCCCAACAGGACGCAACCAAAGACCCTGCAGGCCCAGGGCTGGGACGCGCTAAGCTTCCTGGGGGCAGAGAACTGACACTGCGAGCAGGCGCTTCGCCCACTCTTACTATTAGCTGGGTCCTGAACATTGAGAAAAGAAAAATGAGGCAGAAGCAAAACTCTGAGTAGGGAGCTAACACCCCAAAGTAATCACAGATCTAAAAGCACAGCAAGGTCTCCATCAGGAAGAACAGGCACAAGCAGTGTGACACACTGACCAGAAGGAGGGAACTCACTGGGCTCCGGAAGGCCTCACCCCTGACGGCAGGGCGGGTCAAGCGCTCTCACAGAGAAGCAGAGGAGACACGCTCGCACGCCAACAGTGCCCAGCAACGAGGGGCCGAGAAACGCCCTGCAAAGGGGGCAGCGCTGCCAGCACAGAGGCAGAGAGGCAGTGGTCCTCGCGCTGTAACGACACGCCGCCTTCCTAGAGATGACAGAACGCACGTGCACGCAAGTCTCCAGGGGGTCAAACCGAGCTTTAGGATAAACAACAGGCAAATAACATTCAGTAACTCCAAGACGTTATTACATTTTATTTTCAGGCCAGAGTGTCCGGCCTGCTACGTACGGAGAACAGAGCAGGGAACGTGGCTGCTACACAGAAAGGCGATGGGAGGAGGGGGCGAGAATATACAGACTGGAGAAGCAGTGGGAGAAAAATCCAGCTTTAGAACTATGGACACAGACAGAACGCAGCTAACTTAGGCAAATACGTCAACCTAGACCTGGAGCTCAGAACATCGCGCAAGAACGCAAGATGGCCGGCTAGCCCTTTCATAAGGAGCAGATGAGATGGGAAGTGACAGAGACAGAAGAGCCCGCGGTTTGGAAGAGCAGGAAACCCTGGAGCACCGTCCTCCTCACAGAGAACAGCCAACAAGAACCGCGCCTGAGCTCACGTGTCCCTGAGCCAACTGCACGGGGAGACAAACGAGAAGAAGCACTCGCTGAACGCCACGGAAGGCGCCGGCTCCCGGCCCGGCCCGCTGAGGGCTGCTCTCCTCCAACAGGGCAGAGCCCGCTGGGGCGCCGCGAGCCCAGGCCTTGGCTCACTCACCCGCCTTCGCCAGCATCGAAGCCAGGAGCTTGCACACGATGGAGCCCCTCTTCCTCATCTTGCTTTGCTTGCTGTAGGGGAAGTAGGGGATGACGCCGATGATATTCCTGGCACAGGCTGTCTTCAGCGCGTAAGCCATGATCAGCAACTCCATCACAGCCGTATTCACATCTCTGAAAGTGGAACCGTGGATCTGCGATGAGGTCTACGTACTCACCCCTAGAAGGGATCCTGCCTCCAGCCATTTCACACGGGCAGCGGGACGGTGCTGCCGGCACTCCCTCATCGACTTAGCTTAGGATGGCACCTCTCGGGGGCAGGGGACGGCTTAGCCAGTCTTGCTTGAGGCTGGGCAGGCGCAGGTCTTCACCTGTGGGTACTCAGACGCACAGCACACTTAACCTGCCCTCACCTTTCCCCACACCTGCGTGTCAGTGACACAGCTACTGCAGTGGCCACAGTCACTCAGACACCTGCTGGCGCCCTTCCAGGAACTGGGACTCAGGCCAAGGTGAATGCCAAGGGAACCCGCCGCCCTTCCATTTGGGTGCCATTAACAAGAGGATTTATTCTTTGTCTTGGGAGGGCTGAGAGGGACAAGTCCTGGTATTTTTTTTTTTTTAATTTATTTATTTGACAGGCAGAGTTAGACAGTGAGAGAGACAGAGAGAAAGGTCTTCCCTCCGTTGGTTCACCCCCCAAATGGCCACTATGGTCAGCACGCTGTGCTGATCCGAAGCCAGGAGCCAGGTGCTTCTCCTGGTCTCCCATGGGGTGCAGGGCCCAAGCACTTGGGCCATCCTCCACTGCCCTCCCGGGCCACAGCAGAGAGCTGGCCTGGAAGAGGAGCAAGCAGGACTAGAACCCGGGGCCCACATGTGGAGGATTAACCAAGTGAGCCACAGCACAGGCCCCAACTGGTATTTATTTTCAAAAACCACCCTGTCCCATTATTCCCAGAGATATGCAGATTCAGAGGAAAAGTGAGCCCCAGGCCACAAGGAAGGGGATTCCCAGGGATAGCACTGAGCACCCGGCTGCCCCGCCCAGCTCCTCCCGCCTGGATCACTCAGGGCCCTCCAACAGCCCCTACCCCACCCGTGAGGGGTCCGTTCCACCTGGGTTCTAGCAGGGGGAAACCTGTCTACACAGCAGGGATCTGACTGAGGTGTGCCTAAGTGCTAGAATGAAACACTCACTGAGAGATGCAAATTGAAAGACAATCAGGCTGTCTCTCCCAATCTCTGCCTAGCCTCTCCCTCAGGCAGAGCGTATCTGGGAGTGAGCAAACACAAGGACAACCTTTGACCCCCGGGATGGCTTCCACTTCCACAATCCCAGCCTCGCCGCTGTGACCTGTCCTTCTCCTAAGGACCGACCCGCAGGGTTCTGTGATAAACACGCTTCTGAAGCAATTTCAAACACCTGATCACTTCATAACCCTGATCATTTTAGTTCAACTGCGGCCATTCGGGGAGTGAAGTAGATGAAGATCTCTCTCTCGCTCTCAATTAAATAAACAACTCTTTCCTGCACCCCATACAGGAATGCCTGGGTCAAGTCTCAGCTTCCTGCTAATGTGCACCCTGGGAGGCAGCAGGCGATGGCTGGTCGCATCCCTGCTACCCACAGGGACACCTGGATGGAGTTCCCGGCCTGCCTTCAACCTGGCCCAGTCAGAGTCACTGTGGGCGTCCAGGGAGTGAAGCAATGGATGGGAGCTGTACCTGCCTTTTCTGTCTCTCTGGCTTCACAAATAAACAAAAATTAAATTAAAAGAAAAAAACACCGAGTCAAGCACTGGGTCAGGTAGGGGACATCGCGTAAGAAGGCGACTTCCCTGGGGCCCCTTGGGTCGCTTCCCAGGAAGGAGAGAATTCAGCTGGGTCAGAAGGCTCCAGAGGGCAGTGCTCCCCTCCCACAGCAGACCCCCAGGGCGGATGCCCTGTGAAGCCCGGGGCCTGGAAACACCTCGGGGTCCACAACAGGACCCACAGACGTCACACAGACGCCAGCAGACGCCCTCCTGTCTACAGACTGCTTGTGAACCTCAAACACTACTAGAGCATTTCTTTGATTTTTTAAACTGTACTTTCATTTTATTTGAAAGAGAGAGGCCTTGCATCCACTAGTTCTCTCCCCACTGCCGTGGCCGGAGCAGCATCTGAGGGCAGGGGGGACTGAAGGGGCAGCATGGCTAGCAGCGTGCAGAGTTACCCTGGGACCGTGCGCTCAGGAATTCAAACAACAGGCAGACACCAGAGACTCCCTGGGGTCTGATGGGAGGAGGAAGCAGGACCCGGGCTCAGCCGGATCTGAGAGCAGCAGAGGAGAAGGATGAGGAATTCCAGGCAGCAGGAATTAAAGGTAAACAACCCCTCCGCAACACTTCCTGTTGCCACGGGGACTGTTAGGGACTTTGCCAACCGACACGGCCTTTGAACTTCAACCTCCAAACCTGCTGGAGTTCGGTGACACGGCTGGCCGGCCTCTGGCCATGAAAGCTGAGGCTCCGTCCTCCTCCGGCCCTCTGAGTCTCAGGTGACCCAGGCCAGGACTGAGGGTTACAGGCAGCTCTGTCCTGTGCCCCAAGAGCTCAAGGGTTCAGGCTGGAAAAAGCGGTGACAGCGCAACCTAACCACCCCGGCCGACAAAGGCCCGGGTGAGCACAGACAGCCATGGAGCAGCCACGGCAGTGCCAAGGCTCCCTGCAAGTGACAGCTAACACCAAGCTGACCAGGGACGAGGATAAGGGCGGCTGAGAAAGCTTCTCCAACCAGCAGCCACTGGAGAGGCCAAGCCAGCCACCCGGCCGGCGGGGAGGTGGGACGTGCGGGCGGAGGGAAGGTGACTCCCGGCAGAAACTCTGATTCCGATTTATGTGGCCCAAATAAAGTATAAACAGGAAAAAAAAAAAAAAAAAAAAAGACCTATCCATCTCGTGATACGCATCTCCACATGACACGCACACACAGAAAAGGAACTGTGCGGGACCACAGTCAAACCTTCTTCCAAGACCGTCCCTGAGACCCCCAGCACGACTGCTGAGGTGCCCACGCACCGGGCACCACGTCCAAAGCTATGCGGGACGGGAAGCAGAGGCAGGCTCAGGCCGTCTCCCTGTGGGTCCCTGGGCAGCCCCTCAAGCCCTCCTCTCCTTTCTTTCACTTTCTGTTTGAGGCGGAGAGTCAGACACCCAGGGTGACAGGCAGAGCTGCCAGCCACTGGTTCACTCCTCAGGTCCTGCAACAGCAGGGGCTGGGCTAGGCTGATACAAGGAGCCAGGCACTCTACCAGGTCTCCCACTGGGTGACAGGGGCCTGGTGACCTGAGCTACGAATGCTGCCTCCCGCAGTGCAGGAAGCTGGGTAGGGGCAGAGCCAAGACGTGGACCAGACACCCTGACACGGGAGGCAGGTGACTTAACTCCTAGGCCAAATGCCCGCCCTGGGTCTTCCCCTCGCTTCTAAGGTACTTGTGAATTCCACTAAGCAAAGACACCAGGAGGCAAACCAGAAACCAAAACTACGGGAGGGAATGTAAATTAGTCTATCTTCAAAGGCAACACAAACACATGTGTTAATAGCACAAAAACCGCAAAAATCCACCAATGCAGCCCTGCGATCAGTACAACACTGGGACCCTCATGCCGGCGTCCGCCCGCGGAGCCTTGCTAGACGTCCCTGAAACACGGGCGACAGGAGCTGTGTCAGCGCGAGGACGAGCCCCCCACGCCTGGCGGGGTGAACGGCAGGACACCCACACACCACTTCACGGAGCAGCGCCGTGCAATGTGCCGAACCTCAGCCCGCAGAAATTCTGACCAGGCCAAACTGGGCGTTGGGCACAGTAACCGGCAGAGGTCCAAGTCTTCGAGAGCCACCGGAAAGTCACTGGGAGACTGAAACTGCCCAGAAGAGGAGTGAACGGGCGCAACCGCCGAACACCCCCGGGACGACGGGCGGCACCTGAGTGGGGGACAGCGTGGCAGTCACGGGTGAGTGAAAACATCCTGGTTCTCACGGCTGTGTGTGGCTTAGGACCAAGTCCTCAGGACGTGGCACTGTGGCATAGCGGCTAAAGTCACCACCTGTGATGCCAGCATCCCATGCGGGCACCAGTATGTGTCCCGGCTGCTCCACTTCCGATCCAGCTCCTGGCTAATGTGTTTGGGAAAGCAGTGGTTGGGCCCCTGCCACCGCGTGGGTGACCCAGAAGAAGCTCCTGGCTCCAGCCTGGCCCAGCCCTTTCCAATGCAGCCATCTGGGACATGAACCAGTAGATGGACGACCTCTCTGTCCCTCCCTCTCTGTGGGCAACTGTGCCTTATACATACATACATACATGGAAGGAAGGGAGAAAGGGAGGGAGGGAGGAAGAGAAAGAAAGAAAGAAAGAGAGAGAGAGAGAGAGAGAGAGAGAGAGAGGGAGGGGAGGGGAGGGGAGGGGAAGGGAGGGGAAGGGAGGGGAGGGGAGGGGAGGGGAGGGGAGGGGAGGGAACAGTCGACAGAGTGGGGGCCGGTGCCACCTGCGGTGCCAGCACCCTATATGGACACTGGCTTAGTCCCAGATGCACCTCTTTGGATCCAGCTCTCTGCTGTAGCCTGGGAAAGCAGAAGATGGCCCAAGTCCTTGGGCCCCTGCACCCGCGTGGGAGACCTGGAAGAAGGCCCTGGCTCCTGATCAGCCCAGCTCTGGCTGTTGCAGCCATTTGGGGAGTGAACCAGCGGATGGAAGACCTTTCTCTCTGTCTCACCCTCTCCCTGTCTGTAACTCTCAAATAAATAAATAAAATCTTTTTTAAAAAAAGCTCAGAGTGAACTGCGGACTTCCTCTCTGTAAAGACTGAGAGAACCGCGTATGACGTGATGGCTCGATGGGGCCTGGGGCCTGGAGCCAGGAGCAGCCCAGCCCCCAGGGAGGGCAGCCGGGAGGCAGAGGCCGGGGCAGAGGTCACATGTCCGAAACTCCAACCCCGTACACAACTGCTGTGCGAGGAACATTTAAATTGAGTGTTTTGGCTCTGAGGATCACTTAAACTTCCGGAGTCCAAACTGGTCTGCGCGTACTGAAGCACGCGGAGGAACAGCCAGGGAAGCGAGTCCTCTCAGAAGAATGGGGTTCCCCACACACTGCCTGTGTTTAGGGTCAGAATCAGAGAGAGGCGAGAAAAACAGGTACCCAGCGCCTCCCACTGTGCAGGATTCTGTTCTCTGCGCGTGCACCACTCGCTCCGCGGCCCTGTGGCCCTCAGACCCCTCCACAGGGACCATGAAGAGCTGCACGCACGAGTTAAGGATTAGAAACGATGCACAGGTGTCGGGAATCCCAGCTGACCAGGGAACGGCAGACCTGGCTTTTCCACAGCCCTGTTCCTGAGCAAGGACGGAACCAGTTCACAAGGAAGTTCATGCGCAGACTGGCAGGACCCCTGGGGTCCCCCCTGCCCTCTGGCGAGGGTGACGGAGAAAGGCTGGAGGTGGAAACCGGAGAATCGCGGTGCGGATAGCAGCAAGGCCTGCGGCAGAGCTGAGCTGACAGCACCGGCCGAGGCTCTGTGCACAGTGGGGCAGGACGGTCTGCCCCTGAGGCAGTTAAAGCTGTGGCAAGGTCAAGTCCACCAGGGGTCAGGCACACGAGGGGTCAAGTCCACCAGGGGTCAGGTAGGCCAGAAGCCACACAGCCTGGCAAGCAGGGCAGGCGGCCACCTTGGTTCAGCGTGCATATGAGAAGATCATGAGTTCCGTCACTGAGGTTTTTGGAGGACCGGGTGCGTCGAACATGCTCTTACCTGGGTATTGTCTGGATAATGAAAATGTCTTGGCCGCGAACGGATTCTTTTATTTCAACTCTTGTTTCTGGAAAACAAGAATGTTCCGAAGCTTCACAAATGCATTTCGTGACGCAACCAGGAGACAGCATTTGGGGGAGAAAAGACGAATCTACACCAACCCCCACCCGACACCACAATCAAGTTCTTAACAGGCCTCAGAAGGCCACCAACCCTGGGGAAAATCAGCCAAAAACAGAAGCGCAAACAAAGAACGTCTAACCACCCAGTCTGTGCACAGTCTCAGGGTAAGGAACAAAAGCAGACACACGTCCTCGCCGGCGGGGGAGGAGCCCACAGCACAGACTCCACATCCTCATTACTCCCCTGGGCCCTGAAGGGGGGGACTTGAACCACACAGGGACCAAGACCAAGCAAGGACACAGCAAAGGCAGGCGCGCTCCGAGCTCCGGCTTCCCTGTGCCAGACTCACCCCTGTGATAAGGGAGAGTGATTAGGAGGGCGGGGACTAAGGCCTCACTCAAGCCGGAATGTGGAAGACGTGGGGGCAGGGTGAGTGACGGGAAGGGGCAGACAGGCAGGGGGTTGGGGAACCAGCAGGCCCTGAGCACGCAGGCCTCCGGGTTTCATCCTGAGTGCCAGAGAGGGCTGGAAAGGTGTGATCTACTGGCTCCTGCGAAGAAAACGGTGGCAGGGCAGGAGTGGCAGCAGGGAGGGGCCCCCACCCCCGCCTGCACCCACAGGAGTCCTGGTCAGAGGATGTGACCAGAGACCAGGCAGGTGAGCAGGCAGAACCGGATCCCAAAGGGCCCCGCTTGACCACTGGGGAGACTGCACTCCAGCCTGGGGGAAGCAGAGCTGCATTTTAGAAATGTCCTGGGGGGAGTGGAGGAGAAAAGAAACAGAGGTGGAGGTGGTGGAAGCTCCTCCGAGACAGAGACCGAGAGAGGGAAGGGGATCCTCACCCCCACCCTCTCCTGCTCAGGGTCCTCCTCACATGAGACCCCCGAAGGCGTCACCTGAATCGAGCCAGGGGCTGCCAGGGCCGGCTCTGTGGAGCAGGGACCAAGCTGCTGCCTGCAGCCCCAGCACACCCTAGTACGGGCAAGTCCCCGCTGCACCTCTTCCCATCCAGCTCCCTGCTGTGGCCTGGGAAAGCAGTGGAGGGTGGCCCACGTGCTTGGGCCCCTGCACCCACACGGGAGACCCGGATAGAGCTCCTGGCCCCAGCCTGGATCAGCCCTGGCCATCGTGGTCGCTTGGGGAGTGAACCAGCAGATGGGAGAGCTCTTACTCTCCCCCTCTATCACTCTGCCTTTCAATAAATAAGTAAGTCTTTAAAAAACAGCACCACACCTACCCACACCCAGCTTCAGCTTCTTAAACTCTAACTCCCGGGGCAGGAGACGAGTCTCCAAAGTCACCAGCTAAGAGGCGCTAGTGTGGGAGCAGGATGAGGACATGGGGCTAACGACGGCTCCCGGGACTGACACCCGCCCGGCCTGGGACACGAGCACCCTTCCCCTGGCGTTCCCTCCGCGCTCCAACCATCCTCTTGTGTCTTAGCTCACCTGCTCAAGCTACGGAGATAATCACACGTTACGAAGAGAAAAGGGGCGTAAACCACAAACCTGGAGTTTCCGTTCCACAAGAATAAACCCAAATGACTTAATGCCAGTGAATGAGAGCATTGCAACCGGGCGCGCGCGGCTCCACCACGAGGCTTCCGAAGCAGGGCTGCCGGCACCGGGCCGTTAGCACGAGGCCTCAAGCACCCTCGGCCAACGTCGTGCTGCAGAGCGGAGCAAACACGCCCCAGTGCAAGGATTTCTTAAGAACTGAAAAAGGATTCTATATTTAAATGTTTTTAAAATTTATTTGGGGGGCTACTGCTGTGGCGTAGCAGGTAAAGCTGCCACCTGCAGTGCCGGCATCCCATATGGGTGCTGGTTCAAGACCCAGCTGCTCCACTCCTGATCCAGCTCCCTGCTGTGGCCTGGGAAAGCAGTGGAGGATGGCCCAGGTCCTTGGGCCCTGCACCCGCATGGGAGACCCGGAAGAAGCTCCTGGCGCCTGGCTCTGGATCAGTTCAGCTCTGGCTGTTGAGGTCATCTGGGGAGTAAACCAGGGATGGAAGACAGCTCGCTCTCTCTCTCTCTCTCTCTCTGTCTCTACCTCTCTCTCTCTAACTTTCAAATAAATAAAATAAATCTTAAAAAAAAAGATTGTGACTCACCTCCATTGGTCTCTTGGTATACGACAGACTTCCCCAGTTCAGCCCCAAGACGCCTGTGGGCACACAGACACACAAAGGCAATGAAGAACTCTCTTTTTTTAAAGAAGCTCCAGTTCATATGTACACATTTTTTTTTAACATTCATTTATTGAAAAGCAGAGAGAGAGAGAGAAGGAAAAAGACAGAGAGAGGATCCACTATCCACTAGTTCCCTCCTCAAATGCTCCGACAGCTGGCGCTGAAGCCAGAAACCAGAGACTCCAACCAGGTCTCCTCCACGGGTGCAGGGGTCCAAGCCCCTGGCCATCTCCTGCTGCCTTCCCAGGTGCACCGCAGGGAGCTGGGTCAGACGTGGAGCTGCCAGGACTTGAACTGGCCCTCTGATGTGTATATGTGTTAACAAAAACTCAAACAACTAGACATGCACTCTTCCCCAAGCAAGCTCAGAGAAAGTCTAATTCAGTAAGAACTAAAATTCCAGTGTCACTCGCTAAGCTGCTCATCATTCCACAATGCACTGTTTCTACTATAAAGAGGCCACCAGCCAAAGTCAATGTCTAGTTTACTGTTTTATGAGTGACCGGCACGGAAATCATTCCCAACATTTGGTTATTAGCAGTGACGTCAGACATCTCGGCCGGAGACAAACACCTCATTTGTCAAAAGTGTGGAGATCAAGACCCACGGCAGTGTGGGTGAGGACCTGCCGTGGGCCCTGGTTAGAGTAAATCAAGCACGGGGTAGGTGTCCGGTGTGGCAGTGACGAGGCCTACATCCCACGTCGGAGCCTGGGTGCCAGCCTTGGGTCCACTCCCAACCCCAGCTTCCTGCACCCCGGGAGGCAGCGAGTGCCGGCACAAGCGGCCGGGTCCTCTGTGGGAGACCTGGGCTGAGTTGTCGGCTCCTGGCTTCAGCCCGTCCCAGGCCTCAACCACGGCAGGCATTTCAGCGGTGATCTAGCAAATGGGCCATTTCTGCCACTCTCTCTCTGCCTTTTAAATTAAAAAAAAAAAAAAAAAAAAAAAAAGTCCATCACAAAGAGCCACTTTTTAACCAGTCAGAGACGGCCACTCTGTTCCCACCTAGCCCCCTGCTGATGCACCCATCTGAGTGCTGGGCCCTGCACCCATGTGGGAGACCCCAAGGAAGCGTCTGGTTTTGGCCTGGCCCAGCTCTGGCCTTTGCAGCCATTTGGGGAGTGAATCAGCAGAGGGAAGACCTCTGTCTCTCTGTCTCCCTCTCTCTGTAACTCTGCCCTTCAAATAAAATCTTAAAAAAGTGGGGGGGGGGGCACTGTGACCTAGCAAGTAAAGCTGGCACCGGCAATGCCCACATCCTGTACGAGTGCCGGCTTGAGTCCCGGCTACTCCACTTCCCATCCAGCTCTCTGCTGTGGCCTGGGAGGGCAGTGGAAGGTGGCCCAAGTCCTCGGGCCCTGCACCCACGTGGGAGACCCAGAAGAAGCTCCTGGCTCCTGGCTTTGGATCAGCCCAGCTCCCGCCATTGCGGCCACTTGAGGAGTGAACCAGCGGATGAAAGACCTCTCTCTCTCTATCTCCTTCTCCCTCTCTCTCCCTCTCTCTCTCTCTCCCTCTCTCTCTCCCTCTGCATCTCTGTAACTCTGCCTTTCAAATAAATAAATCTTGAAAAAGATAGTTTGAAGATCCTTGCTTAAAGCTTAACCCTGAAAAGAATGAGGGCAATAAGCACAGGACGGTGGCCCGGGCCGTCTGACCAGCGACGGCCGTGAGTGCAGGCCCGAGACTCAACTTCACCTAAAATCTGACTGAGAACCCCGACTTGACCGAGCAGATACAGGCTTGTTTTACTCAGCAATCGATTATTTATAGCAACTGAAAATCTCGCTGGAATGCAGCAGCCAAGAACCTCATACAAAAAAAGCAAAAACCCAAACAAGCAAAGGCCACTCGGCCGTCCTCCGCCTCCTCGCTCAGGAGGGCGAGGTGACCCGCAGGACCAGCACCGGCTCCCAGCACCAGGCCTCCAGGCAGCGGACGGCAAGAGGGGTTCTCGCCCTCCTCTCACCCCACTTGGAGCCCCATCCGGACAGCAGGCCAGTGGAACACTCGCCAAAGTCTCCCGTCCTCAACTCGCAGCTGCTCGCCCCCGTTAGGTACCGACCCCGACCCCTCGCGGGGACCCCGCGTGAGCCGACCAGGACCCCTCGCGGGGACCCCGCGTGAGCCGACCAGGACCCCTCGCGGGGACCCCGCGTGAGCCGACCGGGACCCCCTGCGGGGACCCCTCGCGGGGACCCCTCGCGAGCTGCGGCAAAGCCGAGCCCGCCTTTAGGTGTCAGAGGTCAAGCTGTTCCTTCAGTCTTGTGTGCGGCACTGCGAACGGCTCGTGGATAAATGGAGCTAGAAGGTAGGCGTGGGGCGGGCGTTCGGTGCCGCCCGTCTCCCAGGGCCTGGGTTCGAGCTCCGGATCCACTCCGGACACCGCTTCCTGCTAATGCGGACCCGGAGGCAGCAGGGGCTGTCCACGCCCTTGGGCCCCTGGCACCCACGTGGGGCACCTGGCCCAGACACCTGGGGGCGAGTGAACCTGAGGATGGGGGTCTCTGCCTGTCTGCGTCTCCCCGCCGCCCCCTTCTCTCTCTGCCTCTCAGATGGGCTCCTCCTAACAGCGGCTGCTTCGAGCCAGGTGGCGGCGTCACCATCACCGTCACCTGGCCTCTGCTTTTTGGAATACCCGATCTTATCGCGGCCAGGCTCCGACACCCTTGACCCCGGACGGCAGCACCCTTGCTCGGCGACGCTAACACGGGAAAACAAGTCTCTCCCAGCGACAGCGCGCCGGGAACGGCGAGGCCGGAGGGCGAGACAGAGCTGGCGGCCCCAAAGGCCACTCGGGACCGCGGGCCCAGCAAAGCGCTCCACTTCCCAGAGCGGGTCCCAGCTAAGGCCGACTCACAAACCCACCACTCCGGACACCGACGCGGGCGAGCCGCTTCCCGGCCCTCCCCGCACCCTACCCCGCCGCCTTCCGTCCTGGGGTCCCCCCCGCCCCGCGCTCCGAGCACCCTTGGGAATGGCGCCGGCCGGACGCCGACCGTGGGAAAGGCAGCGAGCCCCGCCAGGGCACGCGCTCGGGGGGCGGCCGGGGGCTCGTCGCCGCGCGGGGCGGGGGGGGGGGGGCGGGAGACAAAGGGCCGGCGAGCGGGCTCCGGGAGCGGCGCTGGGGGGCTCAGGTCCCTCCAGCGGTCAGCCCAGAGCGCCTCCGCTTGCAAACTCGGGGCGGGGGGCGGGTGGGGGCGTCTGTCCCCTCCGAGCGCTCGCCCAGCTCCGGAACCGCGCGATCCCGCGGCCGCTGCCCCCAGGCGGCCCCGGGTCGGAGTCCGAGGGGCGCCGGCCGGGGCGGCCTCGGGCAGGGACCCCGGCCCCGCCCTCCCGGCCCCGCGGCGCCCCCTCGCTCACTCGGTGATGCGCTTGGCCAGCTCGGTGCAGGCGGCCGTGGAGTTGGCCGAGAAGACTCGGTAGCCGGTGCGAGCGGCGTTCATGGCCGGCGGCGCGGCGGGGCGGGCTCTCGGGGCGCGGAAAGCCGAGGACACGCAGAGCGGGGGCAGCAGCAGCAGCTTCCTGGGCATCTCCGGCCCCGCGCGGGGCTGCACCCGGGAGCGGGGCTGAGACGGCTGGCGTCGGCTTGCGGAAGGCGCGCGAGCCCGGCCCTCCGCGGCCGCACGGTCCTCAACGACCTGCCGAGCCCACGCGCGCCGCGAGCCGCCCGGCGGCCACCTCAGGACGAGCCGCCTGGCCACCGCCCCCTGCGGGCATCCGAGCAGCGTGGGCTAGAGCGGCCGCGCAGGCCGCCATCTCGGATGAGGGCAAGGAGGTGGGCCACCTGAGGAAGCTCGTTCTTCCTGGGGATGCGTGATGGACTCACCCCGCCGCCTGATTTTCCGCTCCCACGGGAGCCCTTTTGCCCTCGAGGTGTTGGGCGGTGCCGGCCGGCTCGTTATTGTTCCCAGCCGTTCCCAACTTTCCTGCCAGAACCCAAGATGTCAGCCACGCTGGCGGTAGACGATCTAGCTCGCAGTCTCTATGCTCATCGGGGGCGTGTCCCTCGCAGGCGCGTGCGCCCCGCTCGGATTTTTATTTGAAAAATGGAGGGAGGGGTTATTTCCCCTCTGTCCCGGGCGGTGCTGTGCGGGCTGCCCCGCCTGGTCTTTGAGGCTGACCCCAGTCTCCTTAAGACGAGGTTCCCGGAGCGCCTCAGAGGCGGCCCCGCCGGCCCTGCCGCCCCGGCCGCTCAGTGCCCGGCTCCCGCCCCGAAGGCGTGCGGGGACCCTCAGCCGCCCGGCCCCGCGTCTCTGCACGGCCGTCTTCGCCCCTGGGACGGAAGCCTCCCCGAGGCGGCCGGGGTTTGCGGTTCTCGAGGGCGGGGGAGCCGCCGAGCCCCCGGGCGGGGTGGGGTCAGGAGGGCGCCCCGAGGACCCGGCCCGGGGAGCTGCAGGTGCTGACCCAGCGTGCCCCGGGACCCCGGCGCCGGCGGCCCCCATCTGCTGGCTGCAGAGTAGCGGGGCACCTGCCCCTCCCTCCCACAGCGAACAGCTGACAGATAGATGGATAGATGGATGGATAGATAGATAGATAGATGGATAGATGGATAGATAGATAGATAGATAGCCAGCCTAGGTCAGAGTCGGCAGCCAATCCTGCCGATGGGCCCAGAGGTCTCGGTACCCTCTAGAACGAAGGGGGAGCAGGGCCCCTCAGGCCTTGATACACCCATCTTCATTTCCTCCGTTCTCCCAGGCTGCTCCTCCTCCGTTCCCCATGCGAGTGGACTTGGCCACAGGCCCGCAGTCCCCCGGCTCTCTGCACCTGTGCCTTCAGCCCTGCGGGCATGTGTGTGGAGCCCTACTGCTGAGCAGGCCGGTTTTAGCTGCTTGGCCACCTTATCTATCTATCTATCTATCTATCTATCTATCTATCTATCTATCTATCTATCTATCTAGACAGGCAGAGTTAGACAGTGAGAGACAGAGAAAAAGGTCTGGCTGCTCCACTTCCAATCCAGCTCTCTGCTAATGGCCTGGGAAAGCTGTAGAAGATGGCCCAAGTCTTTGGGCCTCTGCACCTGCGTGGGAGACCCACAAGAAGCTCCTGGCTCCTGGCTTCGGATCTGCACAGCTCGGGCCATTGCAGCCAACTGGGGAGTGAACCAGCGGATGGAAGACCTCTCTCTCTCTCTCTCTCTCTCTCTCTCTCTGCCTCTCCTTCTATCTCTGTGTAACTCTCTTTCAAATAAATCTTTAAAAAAAAAAAACTGCTCCTTAGCCAATGTTTTGGTGTAGCGGGTAAAGCCGCCGCCTGCAGTGCCAGCATCCCATGTGGGCAGTGGTTTCGAGTCCTGGCTGCTCCACTTCTGATCCAGCTCTCTGCTGTGGCCTGGGAAAGCAGTGGAAGATGCCCAAGTGTTTGGGCCCCTGCACCCACGTGGGAGACTCGGAAGAAGCTCCTGACTCCTGGCTGCGGCCTGGCCTAGCTCTGACGGTTGCAGCCATTTGGGGAGTGAACCAGCAGATGGAAGATCTCTCTCTGCGTCTCTTCCTCTCTGAAACTCTGACTTTCAAATAAAACAAATAAATCTTTAAAAAATAAATAACTAAAACGCCTCTGGGTCTGGGCTGGCGGCCTTATTTCCCACTGCTGCCGTGCTGTGCTGCTGGTCACACGGGAACCTGTCCAGGTCCCGATGCCTTTGCGGGCCAGCATCCTTAGCGGCTCAGCAAGTCCTGTATCCAGGGCCCGTCTGTCCCAGGAGTTTGGTTTAACAATAGTGAGGAGGGAGGGAGGAGGTTAGGGGCCTCTGTCTTCTCCACAGTGAGGAGTTGCACAAAGTCGCTGGCTTACAATGACAGGTGCACAGGCGCTGGGCTGACATCTGAGCCTCCATGGCTGTGTCCGTAGTGGAGGCCCCCGGGACTAGCCATGGCCTTTTCCACTCTCTGAGGCCGGCGCTTGGCTCACAGCCCCATGCTCCATGTTCAACCCCCCCTCCCCCCGCCTCCTTGCCCCTCTCTCTCATTCCCTACCCAGCCCAGTTCCTACTGTCCTTTCTCCACTCTGAGTTTGATTCTTAACTTGGAGGCTGGGTTAAGCCACTGACCTCTACACCAGCATCCCCTATGGGCCCCAGTTCCAGTCCTGGCTGCTCCACTTCCAACCCAGCTCCCTGGTAATGTGCCTGGGAAAGCAACCAAAGATGGTCCAAGTGTTCGAGCCCCTGACACCGACATGGGAGATCTGGATGGAGTTCCTGGCTCCTGGCTTCCGCCTGGCCCAGCCCCGGCTGTTGCAGCCATTTGGGGAGTGAACCAGCGATGGAAGCTCTCTCTCTCTCTCTCTTTCTCCCTCTCTGTCTCTCCTCTCTAACTCTGCCTTTCAAATGAATAAATCAACCTTTAAAAAGATTATTAACTTAATCATTGCACCTCTTATATCAGGGGACATATTCACTCTGTTCTGCTTGCCACAGCAATGATGGTATAAAAGAGAGCAGGGCCGGAGGTTCCGGAAGGGGGTGGCCAATGGCTCTGTCTGTCCTACCCCCTGACTGCTCCCCGCACCCGTCCCATCCCCTTCAACAGGTTGCCGGTCTCCCTTTAGGGTCACCAGGGCCTCTCCCTGGAGTCCCGTCCACAGTGCCCTCCCAGCCGGAATGAGAACGGAAGTGACTTCTGCAAGTGACAGGCACTGGGGGTCCAGACCCAGAGGCCCCGCGCAGAGGATGGCGGAGTCAGCTCGCCCTCCCGAGTCACTGGCCGGGCTGCCCAGCCAGCCTTGGACTGGCCGCCTCTGCCTTCCTCGGGGTGGGAGACCAGTCTCTGCTCTGTGTGATGCGCTGTGTGTTGCGGTCTTGCTCTGGGAGCCACAGCCTGTCCCCGGCGACCGAGCTGGGCGAGCGGCTGCTGGTCTGTCTCTGCCGGATCGTTCCGTCCCGGCGCTGCGGAGACACCGTGGTCACCCTCGTGCCTCTGCACCAGGAAGCCCGGCGCCCGGCCCATTTCATTGTCGGGAATCTCGGATCAGAATCAAAGACCTTGAGATCTGAGGCACTGGCACACGTGCCCGGTTACTAGGTCCCTCCAAACTCCTGCTCCACCAAGGAGACACTCGCAGAGGGGCCACGGAGGTGAGTTTGGGGGACGACGCTTTGGGGGGGGCCACGGAGGTGAGTTTGGGGGTGACGCTTTGGGGGGGCCACGGAGGTGAGTTTGGGGGATGATGCTTTGGGGGGGCCACGGAGGTGAGTTTGGGGGTGACGCTTTGGGGGGGCCACGGAGGTGAGTTTGGGGGACGACGCTTTGGGGACAGCTGGTGGTATCCAAAACAGACTCCCTTCAGGAGCAGCTCTGGCCAGGGCGATGGAGCCGGCTGATGCTTTCGTAAAAACTCTTCTTTTTTTTTTTTTTTTTTTTGACAGGTAGAGTGGACAGTGAGAGAGAGAGAGAGAGAGAGAGAAAGGTCTTCCTTTGCCGTTGGTTCACCCTCCAATGGCCGCTGCAGCCGGTGCACCGCGCTGATCCGAAGGCAGGAGCCTGGTGCTTCTCCTGGTCTCCCATGGGGTGCAGGGCCCAAGCACCTGGGCCATCCTCCACTGCACTCCCGGACCACAGCAGAGAGCTGGCCTGGAAGAGGGGCAACCGGGACAGAATCCGGCGCCCCGACCGGGACTAGAATCCTGTGTGCCAGCGCCGCAAGGCGGAGGATTAGCCTAGTGAGCCGCGGCGCCAGCCTCGTAAAAACTCTTGCGAGTTTCCTCCAGCTTTCTGCCTGTGTGTGATAGACTGTGGGTGCTGGGGCGCCCCCAGAACTAGAGTGGGGAGCAGGTGCAGGCTGCTGAGAAGGCCCCCGGCTGCAGCACACCTGCTTGTGGACCTCAGGTGTGAATGCTGCGCTTTTAATATTCTCCCCCCACCCCGGAACACAAAGTCTCAGTAACCCTCCGAAAAGTGTGGACACGGAACCCAGTCAGGCTGTTACAGGCGGAGCCTCTGAGAAGAGATTGGATTGGGTCGAGGTGTTAGGGTGGTCCCAGGATGGAGTCCTGGTGGCTTTGGAAGAGAGGGAGACAGGTGCGCCCCTCGTCTTTGACCTCGGGATGCTCGGCTCCACCTCGGGGCTTGGCCCGCGAGAGTCTGTGGCTCGCGAGAGTCTGTGGCCCGCGAGAGTCCATTCCCAGGGCTGAACGCAAGGGGCCTCCAGAGCTGGGAGCCGAATAACTCCTTCCCTCCTTCCTCCTTTCTCTCTCTCTGTACTTTCTCTCTCTCTCTTCTTTATTAAAAAAAAAAAAAAACACTTGTTTATTTACTAAAAGGCAGAGCTACAGAAAGAGAAGGAGAGACAGAGATCTTATATCTACTGATTCACTCTCCAAATAGCCACAAAAGCCAGGGTTGGGCCAGGACAAAACCAGGAAGGAGCCAGGAGCTCCGTCCGGGTCTCCCACGTGGTGCAGGGGCCCAAGCACTTGGGCATCTTCTGTTGCTTTCCCAGGGGCATCAGCAGGGAGCTGGATGGGAAGAGGGGCAGCCACTGCCGCATCTCCCCTGCCCCACGAGGGAAACCTGGTGGGGTTCCAGGCTCCTGGCTGGACCAGCTCCGGCCGTGGCGGCTATTTGGAAGTGGAAAGGGGCGGGTGACCGGGGCCCCTTGGGAGCTGTGTGCTGAGAGCGGCACCCGCGGCTCACCTGGCTCACGGATGACTTAGGCAGCTGGCTTTTCCTGATAGCCCAGTAGCAAAACGCAGTCCTGGGAGGTGGGGTGGGCGCAGCTGCTCAGATGCTGGTTGGGACCCCCCACCCCGTACTGGAGTGCTGGGTGTGTGGGTCCCCGCCGCCAACGTGGGAGACCTGGGTTGGGTTCCTGGCCCCAGCCCAGCCACGGCAGACATTTTGAGAGTGGGCCACTGGGTGACGGCTCATTCTGTCTGTTTCTCTGCCTCAAATAAATAATTTTTAAATTTTTAATTAAATTAAATTAAATTAAATTTTTAAAAATTTAGCCCTGGGGTTAACCTAGCTGCAAATAAATTCGGAAATTGATTCTGGCTGGGCAACGGTGTGCTCAGGAAGAAGGGAGAGCACGGCCAGTTGGGCCCCACCACAGTGCCCCCTACTGGTCCTTGCGTTCCTCGCAGCTAGTTAGTACAGTACCCGGTACATAGTGTTTTTTTTTTTTTTTTAAGGATTTATTTATTTATATGAAAGTCAGAGTTACACACACACACACACACACACACACACAGAGGTCTTCCATCCTCTGGTTCGCTCCCCAGTTGGCCGGAGCTGTGTTGATCCAAAGCCAGGAGCTTCCTCCAGGTATCCCACGTGGATGCAGGGGTCCTTGGGCCATCTTCCACTGCTTTCTCAGACCACAGTAGAGAGCTGGATCAGAAGTGGAGCAGCCGGGACTCAAACCAGCACCCATATGGGATGCCGGTGCTGCAGGCGGCAGCTTTACCCGCTAGGCCCCAGCGCCGGCCCCCACAGTGTTTAATAAACGCTAATTCCAAGTTTGTAGCCATGATCGATGCATCTTCCTTTCTTTGTCACAGCCTGATGATCAAAGCTGCCTGTTGAACTGCCTCCAATCACAGCATCTACTCAGTTCAGCAGATAAGTCCTGCCTGCTGACGGCAGCATCGTGGGCAAGAAGTGGGGCCACTGCCTGCGGGCCCGCATCCCACGTGGGCGCGTTTGAGTCCCGGCTGCTCCACTTCCATCCAGCTCCCTGCTAGTGTGCCTGGAAAGACAGCGGAAGATGCCCCAAGTGTGTGGGTCCCCGACACCCATGGGGGAGACCCGGATGAAGTTCCAGGCCTCTGGCTTCTCCCTGGCCCACACCCGGTGTTGTGGACACAGGAAGTGAACCAGTGGGGAGAAAATCTGTCTCTCCCCCCTCCCTGTGTCACTTTGCCTTTCAAATGAATACATAAATCTCTTTAAAAAAATGCTTGTTTGAAGATTCTGGAAATTGGCCTTGAGAAGGTCGGGCTAAAGTTGCAAAGTAAGCTGCCCCCACCCCACCCCAGCCAGCACGGCCAGAGGACTGGGTGTCTACAGGACGGAACTCACCACTGTGAGTGACCCCAGCCGGCCCCGCATCGCCTGGCCAGAGGCCACCGTGCAGATAGCCCTGTCGTCCGCTCCCCTCGCTCTGACCCCTCTCCCCCTCCCCTTCTCCCAAGGGAGAGCACCCCCCTCCCACATGCGGGTCCCTTGATTAAGGCCGCTCCCTTGCATCCAGTGTCCTTCGTGCGGTGACTGTGCAGCGTCCAGTGGCCCCTGCCTGTGTGTCACCAGCCCGGCCGGGGCTCCCGAGTGCCGGCACCGGGGTAGACTGCAACCCTGTGGCATGCCTCTCATGGCGGACGGGCTTGCTACGAACTGGATTTTGCATCCTCCCAAAATACCCCAAAGCCCTAATTCCCTGTGCGATGTTTGCTAGGAGGAGGGGTCTCTGGGAGGTGACTGGAGTCCATGATGGGCTTTGGGCCTTATAAGCAGAGGCGGAGGGGCCGGCATTGTGGAAGGTTAAGCCTCTGCCTGTGACAACAGCATCATCCCCTGTGGGCGCTGGTTCAAGACCCGGCTGCTTCACTTCCGAAAAGCTCTCTGCTTATGGCCTGGGAAAGCAGTGGACGATGGCCCAAGTGCTTGGACCCCTGCACCCACGTGGAAGTCCTGGATGAAGCTCCTGGCTCCTGGCTTCGAAACAGCCCAGCTCCAGCTGTTGCGGCCATTTGGGGAGTGAACGGCAGATGGAAGACCTCTCTCCCTCATCTCTCCTCCTCTCTCTGTAACTCTGCCTTTCAAATAAATAAAAACTAAATATCTTTTTTATAGAAGAGGTGGAGAGGCCAGAGCATCCTCTCTCTCTGCCATGTAAGGAAAGCTGCCCTCTGGGGCCGGCACTGTGGAATAGCTGGTAAAGCCGCCGCCTGCAGTGCTGGCATCCCATGTGGGTGCTGGTTCGAGACCCGGCTGCTTCCTTCTGATCCAGCTCCCTACTATGGCCTGGGAAAGCAGTGGAGGACGGCCCAAGTCCTTGGGCCCCTGCACCCACATGGGAGACTCGGAAGAAGCTCCTGGTTCCTGGCTTTGGATCGGCACAGCTCTGGCCGTTGCAGCCAATTGGGGAGTGAACCAATGGATGGAAGACCTCTCTCTCTCTCTGTCTCTGTCTCTGTCTCTCCTCTCTCTATGTAATTGTGACTTTCAAGTAAAATAAATAAATCTTAAAAAAAATAAAGGAAAGTTGCCTTCAGCGTCCCAGTTCTGGAGAGGGTCCCCTTCCACCAGAACCCAACCCTGCTGCTGGCCCGGGACTGTCCCCTCGAGGCTGTGGGGAACCCACGTCCATCGCTCAAGCCACCTGCCCTGCCTGAGGTCTTTCAAATCAGGCCCGAGGAACGCCGGCGCGGTTTAACCACAGAAAAACCAGGAATAACTCAAACGCCCAAAAAGGACGGCATGGCTCAAGGCGTGAACGGCGGCCCCTCCTGTTAAAGAACAATTCCCGGCCGGCGCCGCGGCTCACTAGGCTAATCCTCCGCCTAGCGGCGCCGGCACACCGGGTTCTAGTCCCGGTTGGGGCGCCGGATTCTGTCCCGGTTGCCCCTCTTCCAGGCCAGCCCTCTGCTGTGGCCAGGGAGTGCAGTGGAGGATGGCCCAGGTGCTTGGGCCCTGCACCCCATGGGAGACCAGGAAAAGCACCTGGCTCCTGGCTCCTGCCATCGGATCAGCGCGGTGCGCCGGCCGCAGCGCGCCGGCCGCGGCGGCCATTGGAGGGTGAACCAACGGCAAAGGAAGACCTTTCTCTCTGTCTCTCTCTCTCACTGTCCACTCTGCCTGTCAAAAAAAAAAAAAAAAAAAAAAAGAACAATTCCGAGGCTCAGTGTAAGAGAAACTACAGGACTGCGCCGCATTCCTGAAAATTCCCACGGAAGCCCTGCCCCAGGCACGGCCCTCCTGCTCCTGCGTACGCCCGCCCACCCTTCCAGAAGCTCCCGGCACTCCTGCCCCAATGCCCCTGCCTCACCTGACCCTGCGCCTGGCCTCTGCAGCCCACGGAGGTCCAGTGCACACCCTTTGTCCTTCCTCCCCTCGGTTTTTCTTTTCTTAAGATTTATGTATTTATTTGAAAGGCAGAGTTACAGAGAGGGAGGGAGGGAGAGAGAGAGAGAGAGAGTCTTTCATCCACTGGTTCACTCTGTAAATGGCCACGATGTCTGGAGCTGTGCCAATCCACAGCCAGGAGCCAGGAGCCTCTTTCTAGGGCTCCCACATGGGTGCAGGGGCCCAAGGACTGGGCCATCTTCCACTGCTTTCCCAGGCCACAGCAGAGAGTTGGATAGGAAGTGGAGCAGCCGGGACTCAAACCAGCGCCCATATGGGATGCTGGCGCTGCAGGGGGCTTTACCAGCTACACCACAGCGCCGGCCCCATACCCCAGTTTTTCTTATAAAAATGCTGTGGCTCCTAGGTTTCCTGACAGAGTTCCAAGCCCCCGCTGACCCTGCTGCGGGCAGTTGCGGGACGTGTCCCAGGACCCGGTCTTCTCCGGCCGGTGTCTGCAGGGTCGCAGGAACCCCTCTTGGCGCACAGATTCCCTCATCTCAAGGGTTTGGTTTGGGCCTGCGTTGTGGCACAACGGTGTAAGCCGCAGTTTGCAATGCTGGCACCCCACACCAGGGCGTCTCTTCAAGTCCCTGCTAATGTGCCAGGGAAAGCGGCCGAAGATGGCCCAAGCACCTGGGTCCCTGACAACCAGTTGGGTGGCCTGGAGGATGTTCCAGGCTCCTGGCTTTGGCCTGGCCCAGCCTTGGCTGTTGCTGCCATTTTGGGAGTGAAGTAGCAGGAGGAAGATCGCGCTCTCTCTCTCTCTCTCTCTCTGTCACTCTTTCAAATAAATAAAAAAAAACTTTCAAAAAAGGAGAGAGTTTTGGTTTAGCCTCCATACCACGGACTACTTAGTAGCTGTCGGGGCTTGCACTTTGGGGGCCTGCGAGGCGGTGCTGCAGGTTAAGCCAGCCCACACCCTGCGGCCTGGGTTGGGGGTCGGGGGGAGTCCCGCCTCCACTTCTGATCCGGCTTCCTGTTAATGCAGACCCTGGGAGAGAGCAGATGATGGCTCAAGTGCTTGTGTTGCAGGGGTGGTCCGTGGCCAGCCCTGGTCCGGGTTCTTGTCTCCATGCAAGAGAGAATTCAAGGAAGAGACACAGAGACAGAAAAGCAGGATTTATTTAAAGTGAAAGTGCACCCTCAGGAAGGACCGCAGGACACCCAGTGAGAAAGAGATGGAGACAGAGGTGTGTGTGGGGGGGAAGATGCCCTTTATAAGAGTTGGAGTGAAGGGGCCTGCGCTGTGGCGTATTGGGTAAAGCCACCACCTGCAGTGCCAGCATCCCATAAGGGCATTGGTTTGAGTCCCGGCTGCTCCACTTCTCCACTTCTCTATTATGGCCAGGGAAAGCAGTGGAAGATGGCCCAAGTCCTCGGGCCCCTGCACCTGCAAGGGAGACCTGGAAGAAGCTCCTGGCTTCGGATGTGCACAGCTTCGGCCGTTGTGGCCATCTAGGGTATGAACCAGTGGATAGAAGACCTCTCTCTCTCTCTCTCTCTCCCTCTCTGCCTCTGCCTCTCTGTAACTCTACCTTTCAATAAATAAACAAATTAAAAAAAAAAAGGGTGTGGAGTTAGGGGCGGGGCTTTACTGGAAGTCCTGGGGAAGTCACAGCATGGAGGGAGCACATGTGCTGGCCATGATCATTTTATTTTAACGACATTACGACGACCTAGAGCTCGTCGCAGGAACCCAGGTGCAGCCATGTTGGGTGTTACTCGCCGGCGCCAGTTCTTGGGCAGTGAAACCCCAGCAGCCGAGGCAGGGTGTGGGGTGTGGGCGGTGCACCAGAGCTGCGGCGCACTGAGCTCCTCTGGGCTGCTTCCCGCGCCCCGAGTGGCGGCTTAACCGCTGCAGCTCCTGCCTGCCCCATCGTCTCTCCCTCTGTTTCTCTCTGAACATGGACCCCTGGAGGTAGACAATATGGATCCCGATAGCAATGCCTGGTTACACATCCTGTTCTCTCGAGGTCCCTGACTGATACAAGGATGGTTCTTTTTTTTTTTTTTAACAGTTTTTTATTTATTTGAAAGGCAGAGTTACACAAAGAGAGAGAAGGAGACACAGAGAGATTTCCTAGCTGCTGGTTCACTCCCCAAATGGCTCCAATGGCCAGGAGCTGGGCCAGGCTAAAACCAGGAGCCAGGAGCTCCATCCGGGTCTCACACGTGGGTGCAGGGGCCCAAGCACTTGGGCCGTCCTCTGCGGCTTCCCCAGGTGCATCAGCAGGAAGTGGGATCAGACTGGAACAAGTGTCCATACGGCTGGGCTGCCGACACTGCACGGCCCCTGGACGGCTTGCTTTGTATAAATGCCTGTTTGGCATCTGAGAGGAGACTTTGTTTGACTAGTTTCAGTCTTCTTTGTAAACACAGGCCAAGTCTTGTTTGTCCAGACCTGTGGGACAGGTCCTGGGAGAACAGAATCAGCTCTGTCTGCCACAGGTGACAGCCTCCACGCACAACCCCACTGCAGTGTTCAAGTCTTCTAAAAAACGATCCTGTTGTTACCCGGCCTGCAAGTTCAGCATGAATCAGGGAAAGACAAAGGCTGGCTCCAGTTCAGGTTTGATGCCAAGTGCGGTCCAAGAAAAGCCAGGAGAAAACAAAGAGGGGTGTGTTTAGGAGCCTTGTTCCCGGCCCCACGGGACAAGGTCAGTCTTTGCTACAAAGAGAGCGTTTCAGGCAAAAATGCGGGAGTGTTGCATCCTGGTTGCGCTGCTCCCACTCTGGAAAAATTTAAGTCTTTTCTCTGTTTTCACGCTCTGAACAGACTCAGCAAGCTGAGACGGAATGATCTTTATTTCTAAAAATAGCACCAACTTGGATCTCTGAGCTGATTCTCTCTGTAGGATACCAGAATCCACGCTGGGGGTGGGAGCCACCTTCTGGGCAGACCCAGCCAAGCTCACCACGAGTGACCCTTCCCAGCTTCAGCAAGGACGGTGGTAGCGAGCGGCCGCTGGAAGATCCGAAATGGATCGCAAGGTAGAGTCCTCAGGAGGTCAGAGACCCTGCCCAGGATGGAGACTTAGCGGCTCTCGGGGCAGACTCTTGGGGTGGGGGACATTTCAAGGCATCCCAGAGACCCAGACACCACTGAAGACTTTGTCCCAGTTGAAACACCCAGAGCCTGCTCCCCGGGCACAGCAGAGACTCCCAGCATTTCCTTGTCTGTGTGGCCAGATGACAACAGCCCTGGCAAGATGGGATGCAAGAGAAGGGAAAAAAAGCCAAGGCCGCAGGGGCTGAGAAAGCAGGAGGTGGAGGCCCCGGAGACGATGCCAACACATCACAGAGGTCACCAGGCTCTCGGGTCTCGCGTGCCCAACCTGTCAGGCTCAGAGACTGGGGTCTGTAACAGCCGAAGCCCCAGGCACCACCAGTGTCCAAGGGTAGCTGCGGTCAGTCCCGAACTGGGGTGTGATGTGGCCACTGACTCCCCCAGGGACACTCCGAGAGGCTGCAGGGTGGAGAGGCCACTCCTGCGCCAGGAGCTGACTCTGACCAGGTGTCCCGGCTGTGCTAAACAACCACCCTCCTTCTGCCGCTGTTGCTGCACTGTGCAACGGGGTGGCCAGGCTCCTACCTCTTAAAGTTCCCCAAGGGGGAGTGAGCCAAGCAGTTAGCACAGGTGTGGCACAGAGCAGAGCCTGAGTGAAGGGGCCGGGGAAACGTTTATGCCCATCTATCAGTCAAGGGCCAATAATAAAACAGACACCACACCTGGTACATTAACATAATTTATACAGGAAACTGAACTAGGTATGGCAGAAACAGCAGAAATTGGACACCACGCGACTCAGCCACCAGCTCCCCTGCCCCGCGATGGGAGAGCAAGGACAAGAGCTCGGGCCTGAACCCCAGGGGCCTGGAGAAGGGAGAAGCGGCCCCAGGGAGCGAGACTCAAACGCTGAGGAGGCGGCCCTGCCTATCCAGGGCACGGAGGGTGGCTCAGCGGGGTGCAGGGAAAGCGGAACCAAAAGTCCCCACTGCCGGGAGGCAGCGGCGGGCAGGAAGCCGCGGCCCACCCCTGCGGGACCCTGCAGGCCCTCCAGCGCCCCCTGTCGGCGCAGCCTGCAGGGAGCCGGGCCCGGGAGTCCTGGCTGCAGTCCCCACTAAGTCCTTGAGGTCCGCGGGGACAAACACAGTTCAGCCCGCGCACCTGCCAGCAGGGGCTACACGTGCGGCAGGGGCGTCTAGAAGGCCGCGGGCAATGCAGAGGTGAAGCCCAATGGGGCAGGTGTTTGGCTTGGCCATGAGACCCATTCGTCGTCTTAGAACTGGGTCTGTGCTGTTTGTGCCACTATCCCACCAGCAAGAGAACTGACAACAACAACGAAAAGGTTGGAACCTGTTGTGAGTGAAGAAATAAAAAGACGGCCATGTCTCACTGGAGAACCTTTTTTTTTTTTTCCTTTAGTTTATTTAAAGAGAGAGCTCTTCCCTCTGTTGGTTCATTCCCCAAAAGCCTACAGCAGCCAAGGCTGGGCCAGGCTGCAACCAGGACCCCAGGACTCCATCCTGGTCTCCCACGTGGCTCTGGGAGCGGCCCTCTGCTGCTTTCCCGGCCGCATTAGCAGGAAGCTGCATCGCAAACGGAGCAGCCGGAACTGGAACCAGGCGCTCCTCTATGGGCTGTGGGTACCCACGTGGAGGCTTAACCTGCTGGGCCCCGATGCCTGCCTTAGAGCGTCTGGATTGGATACCTGGCTCCCAGCTTCCTCCTCACGCAGACCCTGGGAGGCCGCGGTGACGGCTCACGTGACTGGGCTCCCAACACCCATGTGGGAGACCAGGATGGAGTTCCAGATCTTGGCTTTGACGGGTGACCCAGCCTCAATCTGCAGGCATCTGGGGAATGACCCAGTGGATCAGAGCGTTTCTCTCTCTCTCTCTCTCCCTCTCTCCCTCTCTCCCTCTGTCTCTCCCTCTCTCCCTACTTCTCTCAAAACAAATAAATAACTCAGACCAAAACCAGGACGGGCATTTGGTGCAGTAGTTAAACCGCCACTTACCGAAGTGCCTGGCTTCAAGTCCCAGATCCACTTCTGATCCCAGCTCCCTGCTGATGCACACTAGGGGTGGGGGCAGCCGATGGTGGCTCAGTGCCCACCGCCACCCCCGTGGGAGACCCCAGATGGAGTTCCTGGACCCTGGCTCCAGCCCTGGTTGTGCAGGCATTTGGGGAGTGAACCAGTGGATGAGAGAGCTTTCTCTCTCTCTCTTAAATAAATGATACATGTTTACAAAGACTCTAGGCAGCACACCCTGGGCGCGTGCCCCTGGCCGGCGGTGTCGTGTGTGCTGTCCCATGTCAGGGGACAGTTTGGCCCTGAGGATACTGGAGCTTTGCTTCTGGGACCTGCCAGGCCTGGCCTGCTGCGTCCGTCCCCAGGGCGGGCTCTGGGCTGTGCCTTCCCTAGAGTGAAGTTGGGAAAGCAGGGGCCTTGCCTGAGTTCTGTGAGTCGTGCTGGTGACCTGGGGAGCCCGGGCAGGAGGTGGGGGTTCCTGAATCTGCAGGGGGACCCGGGAACTCGCGGCTGGGGTCCGCTGTGGGGACAGCGCCTGCCACGAGCACCATTTGGCTGGACCCCAGACGACCAGGACTCCAGGTGGTTGGTATCAGAAGCCTGCATCCTTCCCGGGAAGAAAGAGGGAGGGAGGGAGGATGGGAGGGGAGAGCAGGGGTCTGTGACCAGGGCCTCACCCCTCCATGCAGACTTGGCTGGCTTTTCTCAGAACTGGGTGGGGGTGGGGGTGGGGGCGGGGGCGGGGGCGGGGGCGGGGGGGGTGGGGGCGGAGTGGCGTGTGGGGGAGGATAAGGAAGAACTCCCTGTGCCTATTTGGCTGCCCCTGGGTCAGGCGCTGGCTGATCTGCCCTGGGGCTCCCGATGTTCGGAAAGTGCCCGGAGGAGCTGGCACTGCGGGCAGGCTGAGCAGGGCCGGGGGCCCTCGCAGGACGGGTCCTGCACCTGGGGTCCTAGCAACACGTGGGCCTGCAGATCCCAGGATCGGGGGCAGCTGGGCGACCTCCCCAAAGCAGTACGGCCAGAGGCCACCTCCTGGAGTCAGCCAGAGCCTGCTAGCCAGGGGGCCGCTAGGGAGAGTCCCTGCCCTCACTGGCCCACAAGTCCAGAGCACTTGTACCCCAGCGACCCCTGGCAGGGCCTGGAGACATCTTTGGCTGTCACGGGTTGGGGCTGCTAGGGGCATGGAGTGGGTAGAAACCAAGGATGCGGCCCCCACAACAAAGAATTTTCCAGGCCCAGTGTCAACAGCACTGAGGCTGGAACCCTGCCCTGGGGAATGAGCTAGATCAGCAGTGGAGACCCGCGAGGGGCGGCCCCACCGCTGCCCCACCAGGCACCGCAGGAAACACATCTGTTTTGCATTTCTCCCCTTCCCCCAGACTGGGGCCCTGTGCTGGGAGGAGTGAGGGGTGGGGGTTGTGAGGCGAGTCCGGCGTCTTCACCACCAACGCAAGGCCGTCTTGGTGACCGAGTGGCAGCGGGAACGTGGAATCAGACGGCAGTGACTTCACGCGAGTCTCACGCCCACTGGGAGGGGGCTTCAGTCGAGAGCAGCTGGTGGTAGTTACCGGGAAAAACAGAACTTAAAAAAAGAGAGAGATTTATTTTATTTATTTGAAAAGCAGAGTGACACAGAGAAGGCAGGAGACAGCCTAAGAAATAGATCTTCCATTTGCTGGTTGCCTCCCCAAATGGCCACGACAGCCAGGGCTGGGCCAGGCCAAAGCCAGGAGTCAGAAACTCCATCTGGGTCTCCCACGTGGGTGCAGGGGCCCGAGAGCTCTGGCTGTCTTGTGCTGCCTGCCCAGGAGAACTACAGGGAGCGGTGCGGGAACCAGCGCTCCGAGGTGGGATGTGGGATGTGGCACCGCGAGCGGCAGTCTAACCTGCTGTGCCACAGCGCTGGCCCCAAAACCTTTCCTCGCCGTGCGAGACAACACCACAGGTGTCTTTTGTGAAACTGGCCTCCAACTCAGCCGTGCCCGGCACAAAGCCCAAGGAGCTCAAGAAATCTCCCCTGTGGCCCACGTCGGAGGGCCTGAGTCCAGTGCCCAGCGCTGGCCTCAAACTCCAGTTCCGCAAGTGCAGACCCTGGGAGGCAGCAGTGACGGCCCGTGACAGCTCTGCCACCCACACGGGGGACCTGGGTTGAGTCCCCAGGTCCTGGGCTTCAGCCTTCAAGCAGCCCTGGCCCTCGTGGGTATTTGGAGGGTGAACCAGGAGCTGGGAGGTCTCTGTCTCTCTCACTCCCTGGCAAATAGAGGAATAAAAATAATTTGCAAAGAGGGAAGTGGAAACAAAGTGACCTCCGGTGGAGAGCAAAGGCTTCTGGGTAAACAGTGATGCTGGGTGAGCAGCTCCACACAGCACCAGGTCCAGGGGCAGGGGAGCTGCTCACCGTCGCACCGGGCTCTGCACACACATCTAAGGAGTCGCTTCTCTCTGTTTTTTAAATTTCATTTACTGATTTTCATTTTATTTGAAAGGCAGAGAGACAAGAGATCTTCCATACCTTGGTTCACTCTCCAAATGCCTGTTAACAGGGCTGGAACCAGGAGCCCAGAACTCAATCCAGGTCTCACATGGGTGGCTCCAAGGGTGCACACTAGCAGGAAGCCGGATCAGAAGCAGAGGAGCTGGGACTAGAACCAGGCGCTCTGATACAGGATGTGGCCGTCACAGCGGCAACTTAACCGCTCTGCCAAACGCCCACCCAGGATTCCATTCTTAAGCTACAAACCGGCCCCCTAAAATCGTCCCGATGCTCACCTGCGCGGCCTCTCACGTGGGGGTTGCGTGGGGTGGAGGTGGCAGATCTTGTCCCTGGAATCTGGCCTGGCCACCAACTCACGTGCGGAAGAGCGTTCTGAGACTTCAGCTAAGGCATGGGCCGCTCTGCCGACTCTGCCTGCATCTCACAGGACAGCCCCATCCCGCCCCGCCTCAGCCCTGCTGCCTTCATGTCCCAGGGAGAGTTCGGTACCCCACCTCTGCGCGCCCTAAACTCCCAGCTAGTGTCCAGCACCTCGGCTGAGTGTGGGTGCCATCTTCGAAGTTCAGCCCCCCTGACGTTGCAGCCATGGGTACCCCGGGGGAGCCACCCTGCTGAGCCCGATCACTCCACAGCCCACCCTGCGGGATGATACATGATCGCTTTGAGACAGGATTTATCACTCAGCTAATGTGTCTACTTCCCCAGGGAGCCCAGTGCTTTCGGAAACATATGCTTCTTTCTCACATGAAAAATTGCCTTTCTAGTGATTACCCAGGAAGGGGTCACACAGACTGGGCATCGGGGCTGCTGGAAAGACACGAGCCAAGTCCACACTCAGTGCGCAGTAGCAGCTCCCAGGCCAGGTGGCCCCTGACATGGAACATTCCAGAGCTGCCCTCCCCCGCTCGTCCTGTTTCTTCCTCCTTTCCTTTCCTTTCCTCTCCTTCCCATCCGGTTCCTTCACAAAGTTCCACCTGCTATTCCCAAATGACCACCTGGACACACGGCCAGATGCCTGGGGCTCTGACCCACATCGGAGGAGACTCGGCGTGAGCGGGGCGGGGAGGAAGCTTCCTGGCTGATTCCTGGCCGGCTACCCCGCGGGGTCTTCCGTCCTCCAGGTGGGAATGCACGTTCATCCTCATTTTATACACCGGGGGAAAACAGAACCCCTAGCAATTAAATACCAATTAGATATTAAGAAAGAAGCTCATCCAAAATTGTATTAACCATTCAACAGGGAAATAGGATGCAATTTAGCTTTTTCAATCCACAAGGGCGCCTGTGTCCCACCGCCTAGTGGGAGCGAACCAGGCCTGGCGCCCTTCCCCCACCCCTTTCCTGGAGCCTGGGTGGCAGCCGGCTTTGTCACCGTCCCCACATTCCCACGCCGGTGTCCGGGAGGAAGTGGGGGGGCCGGATTGCAGCTGCATGTGTCACCTCTGATTCATCCGCGGACGGGGGGCCCTTGTGCCCCGCGATGCCTCCCAGACGTGGTCGTTACACAAAGCTCACAGAGATCCTATGGCCCCACTGTCTGCTCGCCTACGCGGGAATCGGGCTTCAGGCGGTCCTGGGATGCTCAGCCCGTGCTTCTGTGTGCCCCTTGGAGTTGCGGGGGATGGTGGAAAACTTCCAGACCAGTGGGGTCAGCGGACGGCTGCAGGTGACTGCAACGTGAGCCCGGGGCGGGGCGGGGGAGTCCCAAGGCTCCGTGAATGGGAAGCAGCCAGGCTCCTCCGGGGAAGCGGGAGGCCAGCCTGCTCCCAGCCTCCTAGCGCGGGGGTGTCTGACAGATGGCCATTTCTCATGCATTCACTGATTAGTTTTCTCACCGATTAGAACAACGAAGAAGGATCATCAAGAAGTCCAGGGGAATGCACACTATGCGTATGACAACCATGCGAGGTGAACTCATTTAAGTCTCATTCTAAAATTTTTATTTAGGGGCTGGTGTTATGGCGCAGTGGGTTAAGGGGATGCTTCCGACACCAGTATCTCAGGTTAGAGTGCTGGTTCGAGTCCCAGCTGCTCCACTTCCCATTCAGCTCCCTGCTAAGGTGCCTGGGAGGGCAGCAGAGGACGGCCCGAGTGCTTGGGCCCCTGCCACACCTGTGGGAGACCCAGATGGAGCTGCAGGCTTCTGCCTCTCACAGGCCTGGCTGTTGCAGCCATTTGGGGAGTGAACCAACAGGTGGAAAATTCCCCTCTCTCTTTCACTCTACCTTTCAAATAAATGAATCCTTAGAAAATAAAAATTGTGTTTATCTATTTGGAAGGTAGAGACAGAGAGCGTCCATCTGTGGATTCACTGCCCAAATAGCTGTAGTGGTTGGGACTGGGCTGGGCCAAAGCCAGGAGCCTGGAATTCAATCTGAGTGTCACACGTGGGTATCAGGAAGTACTTGGGCCGTCGTCTGTCACTTCCGGAGGACGCATTCGCAGGAAGCTGGCATCAGAGGCACACCCGGGACTCTACCCAAGCAGGAGTCCCAAGCAACAGCTCAGCTGCTGTCCCAAACGCCAGCCCTCCCAGGGGCTTTCTGAAGGGGACGGGGAGTTTCTAGGAGGCGTTGCTGTCCTTTGAATAACACAGGGGAGTCGTTCATCAGTGCCGAGTTTCTGCTGTGTGCCCTTCCCTCTGTGTGGCTACCTTCACTGCACACCCACACAGAAGAGAGGGCACCTCTGAGCAGCTGCGGGAGCCCCGCACGGGACTCCAAACCCTTAGTGCCCAGGAGAAACTGGCTGGAGATGGGGCCGCCACACCCTCTGCGGCCTTGGAAATGGACACTTTGTGCGTCACAAAGAATGATCCGGAAACAGGCAATCCAGTCCCCAGACTAAGTTCCCAGCTCCTGGCTTCCGAATACGTTCAAGTCAATATTTGTCAAACTGTGGGGCCAGCATGGTGGTGCCGCAGGCGGGGCCGCCTCCGGCAATGCCAGCATCTGATAGGAGCACCAGTTTTGAGTCCTGGCTGCTCCAGCTCCCTGCCTGGAATGTGCGTGCAGAAGCGGCAGGAAGATGGCTTAAGTGCTTGGGCCCTGCCACCCACGAGAGTCCCGGATGGAGTTCCGGGTTCAGGCTTTGGCCTGGCCCAATCCTGACCCTCACAGCCATGTGGGGAGTGAACCAGCAGAGGGAAGCTCTTCAGTCTCACCCTCTCGTTTCTGTTACTGGCTTTCAAATAAGTAAATCTTTATAGAAAACTGGTGAATTTCACCTAAAACCATCTTAGAGTGACCAAGTCGGGGCACTAAGCAGACTACTCCCGGCCTTGTGAACGCAGCACTTCTGCCTAATTCCAAAACCTTTTCATCACCCCCAAAGGAAACCCCACCCCCATGACGCAACCACCTCCTGTCCCCTCCCCCCCAGTCCCTGGCACCTGTCAATCTGCCTGTGTCTCTATGGATTTGCCTATTCCAGGCATTGCATGTGGATGCGACCTTTTGCGTCTGGATTCTGCATGTTTGTGCACGCCATGGGTGTATCGGGTCTCATTCCTTCTTATGGCCAAATAGTATCCCGCTGTGTGGCTCCGTCCTCCCCTGACGGACAGCTGGGTCACTTGCCCTGTGGCTGCTGCGACTAACGCAGCTCTGAGCGTTGAGGCACAAGTCCTCCCAGGGACACGTGTTTGCGTTCTCCGGGTACCTACCTGGCTCCCATGGCAACGGTGTGTTTCATTTTAAAGGACCCTGCAGCCTCTCACTTTAAGATGTTTTCCCCTCAGAGGCTGGTTGGCAACCCTCGGCTAGTGTGCCATATCTGTGTTCACGGCTGGCACGCCAGCCTCTGTGGAGTCCTTACAGAGGGCAGGGGCTCTGTTCAGAATTAGAATTAGGCTCCTGCTGTTGCACGCAGGGTCCTGAGCCTATTCGAAAGGCACACCCGGAGACCTCGAGGCCTCGGAGACAAGAGCTCCCTTCAAGGCCCCGGGCTCGCGGCGGCTGCTGGCTCCAGCTCAGCCCTTCTGCAGCCAGTGTGGCTCCTGCCGGAAAGGCTGCAAACCGGGCTGAGAGTCCCCCCGACGCGCGTGCGAGGGCTCGACCCGCCTCTCACCCTTGGGAAGAGGACTTCCGCCTGCCAGGGCTGGGAGGAGGCCGATGGGCCCTTCTGTAACCATCTTTTGCAGAAGTTCTCAATCTGAGAGCCGAATCGTCTCGGATACTTGTCACACGGCAGTGGGAACTCGGCCCAAAATGCTCTGTGCTTGTTTGCTGGTGCCAAGTTCCGACGCTATGGATTTTTTTCTGGGCCACGCAGAGTCAGGAAGACTGATGTGTCTTCTTAACTCGGCGCCAGGGCCATCTGTCCCTCCCGGGACTCCTCGGCCTGCTGTGCCCAGCCGTGGGGGGGGGGGGGAGGGCGCTCTGCTGCATCCGCCAGCAAGAGGCACAGGGAGAGGTCAGCCGGGCATCTCTGGAGCGCTTTTGTGTGCAGGATCTGGCTGACCACACCTCTAGGAAGAAGACAGAGAATTAAAAAGCTACTTTCTCCAGTTCCTCTGGGTGCTCCGAAGAGAGAGAAATCCATCTTCCGTGCACTGGTTCACTCCCCAAAAGGCTGCAACAGCCGGGGCTGGGCCAGACGGAAGCCAAGAGCCGGGAACTCCATCCGGGTCTCCCACGTGGGTGCAGGGGCCCAAGCACTTGAACCACCTTCCTCCGCTTTCCCAGGCCATTAGCAGGGAGCTGGATTAGAAGTGGAGCAGCTGGGACTTGAACTGGCGCCCATATGGGATGCTTTACTTGCTGCCCCCCAGAACGGGCTGCTGTGTGCACGTGTTTAATAATCTCACTAGTTAGTCTGCAAAGCCTTGAACTCTCAGAGGCATTCAGAATCAAACCTCTGGCCCTGGGCAGGTGGTCACTGCTCACCCAGTGCTGGACGCTGCTGGGCTCCCGTGCCTTGAAGAACTGACATAGTCACTCAGTCTCCACGCGCTGCCAAGAGAACCAGGACCTCTGCTTTCGGCAAAAGGCTCTCCTGTCGGTTCGGCCCAGCATCACTCGGGCAGCCAAAGATGCCATGTGGCATTAGCTGACCGTGGCCCTTGTCCTGAGCTCCCCTCCCAGGCCCCAGCTGTCCGGCCCATCCTGAAGCAGCCGCGCTTCGATTACCAGGGCTGCATCTGCCCTTCAGGAGCCGAGCCTCGGGGACAGCGGAGTTTCTATTCTGGGGCTGTGGATAATGAGCGCGAGGGGCAGGAAGCCCCGCTCCAGGAGCGTGGCGAAATAGGGCACCCACCCCCTCCTCTGCCCCAGGCCCCCCAGTAATTGGCTTCCACGGAGGAAGCCTGAGCCCCCGCATGTTTGAATACAAGAAGAGACAGGGGCAGGGGCAGCCAGCAGCGTGCTTGTCTGGGCCAGGATGAGGATGTACATCCCTTCCCCCAGCGCCCACCAGGGTCCACCCTCTGGCACAAAGGCACAGCCTGGCTCAGGGCCACGGCCAGCCCGCTGTCGGTTTGCTTTGGGAGCCACCCAAGGACATGTGGGAAAGTGGGAAAGGCTCAGCACCAAATCCACCCCCCGCCCCCCAGGCTGTGCACACACCCGTGCCCTGGGCCTGGTGCTCCCAGCTCCCGCTCGCCAACTGTGGCGGGGCCAGGTGCAGCTTCCCAGCTCCTAGTTTTGCTCGTGGGAACTGCCTGGGCAGGCTGACACAGAGCTGCTGGGTGTCTCTGCCCCTGCAGGTTTTCTTGGAAGGAGGACGCAGGAGCAGTGGTGTGGACTGGGGCTGTCTGGGGCCTGGGCAGAAGGGACCCAGCTCCCTCCTCCACCCCCACCCATCCCGGATGTGGGATTGGACACCGGAGACGGGGCCAGGGCCCATGCAGTGCTGATGTCAGCAGGAGCCCTGGTCCAGCCCTGCCACCGTGGTGGGGTGGGAGCAGCAGGACTGCCAGGGCATGGGACGGGAGCTGTGAGGGCCACACACTTTCACATGGCGCCTGGGGGGCTCGGAGCCTGGAGGGGCCTGCCAGGCTGAAAAATGGCCGGCTGGCATGTGTCCGCCCCCTCCCGCGG